>NW_017731378.1:5817045-5818784 GCF_001890085.2 Hipposideros armiger
GACTTAATCATCTTAGACGCGCCATTGGATTTACTGACTCTGAGAGGACTAGTTGTCAGTTTAGGCACTTGTATTCTCTAGCTTGGGCTAGCCCATTAGCCTCTGTATTAGTCAGCTTAAGCTGTAACAACTAACCCCTAGATCTCAGTGGTTTATAGCAACAAAGATCTATTTTTGCCTACATTGTAGACCTTTGAGGGTCAGCTGCAGCCCTACTTCATGTCCTCTTCACGCTGCTATGATGTGCTGGCCTCTTCAGAGGGAAACCAGTGTAACAGTGGACCTTCCTGATGCTCTCAGAGCTTCTGCTGGCAAGGGAAGGGCACAGGGTCGGCCTGCTCATATTCCATTGGCCAAAGCAAGTCACATGGCCAAGCCTGACATCCCAGGCAGGAATATGGCCCTCCTCAGGGAGGGGCCTATATGATGAGACGGGGAATGTACAGAACATACAATCTATTGTAGACTCCTACTTCTCCTTCCTGATGATCAGCCTCTCTCCATTCCTGGCTGCCATCACACCAACTGGGTTTTATTTTTATTTTTGAAAAACATTCATTTTAATGTTTAAAAGACAGACAAAAAATGATAGGTAGAGGGAATCCAGACCAATTGGAACTGAAACAGCTGTAACAAAAATGAACACAATACAATGATTTGACCTCATGAAGGAACTGACTCAGATAAAAATTTCACAGGTCTTCATTTTTGTAATAATATATGAATGCACAAAATATAAAAAACACAGAGTATGAGTTTTCCCCCTTAGGTTTATAATAAACTATCAAACCTCTGTTTAGTACACTGACTTTTACGAGCCCTCTTTGTTGAGAAGGACACACTATGCAAGTATATGCTAGTATTTTACCGTAAGAATTATAGTTTTCATCTCAAACTAGTGACTTGCCTTTTTACCCATAGCTATATATATTTCATTTCCATTATAAGACACTGAAGACCTTTCTAGTGGCAAATTTTAATCAACATGTTACATAAAAAAAAAATCTTGATTTTTAAAATGAGTCTTTTTAGTACTGTAACATGATGGGGTTTAATTGAACAGTTGAAGCATGATAAGGTGACTATATTGTACTGTTTAAACTAGTTCACAGCTGTAGGAAAATGTTTGATTTTAAAAATATAACCAAGATGAGACTGCCTAATTATGAGCAGTAAAATATTAGGAAACAGTGAATGAGTAAATAAGATGATTTTTCATCAGTGCCCATTCATTATTTTGCTCTTAGGAACCTGGAAGAAATTGTCTTCTTTGAATTTTTAATGTTCTGGTAAATCTAGTCATTTCTTAGCTTCCTCAATATCACCTTGAATTACTGAAATAAGTGACTCGTAAGAATCAAAGCTCTTTTCTGGTCTGAGGTAGCCAGCGATGGCCCCATTGAGGATTTCCCCATAGAAGTCCTCTTTGAAGGTATGCGTGATATGAGCTTCCGTGGACTTCTTTCTATTCTTGTAGTATTCCATGCTTGTATTCGATCCTGTGCTCACCACCATCTTATGGACGTCTCTACCTCCAACACTGGCCCCACCATTAGAAATGCCAGGGGACACATCAGCTGGAAGATTACCCACCACTTGTTCAGGAAAGTTAGCTGTGGGGATGCCCAGCTGCTTGGAGCCGTGGCCAAAGTCCCATACCATTTGGCCGGTGGTGGAAGTAAGGCAGGTGCCTCATAATGCCATTCACAAGTTGGGCAGAGGTGCCTTCCAGGCAGTGC
>NW_017731378.1:5821165-5822680 GCF_001890085.2 Hipposideros armiger
ACTCTAGTACTTCCAAAAATGAACTAGCGAGTAAGTAAATTTGCTGATAACTAGTCCAGAGTTTTTCTTCAAAGTAGCATTGGAATGTAACTGTTCTCAGCTTCTTGTTATATGCCAATAAGGTATGGACATAGATGAAAAGTTTTACCGGCACCAAACACTCAGGCTGACATAAAGCCTAATGCTGAAGTAAAACAAAAAAAAGAATGGATGAGGATTTTAAAACCACCAGAGGTGAACTGAGAAAATCCACCTGGACCTCAACTCACAGTCCCTTGAATTTGCTTCATAAAAGAGAATTACCTGAGAAGTCCTAGAAAGATGCTTCAGAACTCTCCCACCATCTCTTCCCTGCCTCAGTGTCTGTACTGACCAAGTCACTCCACCTTCCTGCTGGTCTACTCTTTGTGCCCAGGAAGTTGGGCAATCACAGCAAACCCAGAGAATGAGTGAGAAGGCAGGCGGCTAAGGAACTGGTGGTGGCCCAGTATATTCTGAGGGTGGTGGCTTAGGGATATGGCAGGGCAGAGAGAATCACCCCTAAAGATGGGGCATACGAGGAGTTACAATTTTCCATAGGCTGCTTCAGCTCAGAGTGACAGAGAATAGGCATTTGGGCCTGGGGCTTCTCCAATATCCCTAAATGAGAGAACACTAGAGGTTAGAGGTAGACGGGGCTTTGACATTACTGTTTCCAGCTGGAGATTTGAAAGTGGATTCTAGCACCATTCTGGGACACTAAGAGTTGGAGCCACCTTAATAGAGCTGCTCCTAGGTTGCAATAAATCTCACCTTGTTCAAGGATGAATAAGGGAAAAAGCAGCTTAATGGGGCCAATGGAGAAAGATGTACCTTTGAACCAGAGAAGAAGAATGTCCTCTGAAAGCTCCAGGGTAAAACCCTGGCTAGGAAAATTCCTCTAAGGCAAGATATTTAGGTTGAACCCTCTGAAATAGCCAATTTTGTAAGTGAAAAACAGTTGACGCTCAGGGATTTCCTAAGGTTCAACCTAATAGAAGGAAATGCAGAGAAAAGGTTTGGCTTTCTTCCAAGAGTATACATATACAAACATTAATGCCAGGGGGTGTGGTGAGCAGGAAATGGGGAGAAGATGAAAAAGCATGAGGCAGGAGAGCAGACAGTACCAACATCAAGATAGTAGGCTGGGCTCTTCTGGGAGAGAAAAGCAGTGACAAGTTCCCAGAGCCAGGAATGACCCACGATTGCTAAGAGCAGGGATGCCTGCTATTTGATTTTAAGTTCTTCACTGTTTTCTGTACCTCAGACTCTCAGTGACAGTTGGCTACATCAACACTGTGACTGGATTGCACTTTGAAGGGGGGCAGGAAAGGGGTGATGAGGGAGGTGAGGCAACACATTGTAGAAAAGGGGTCAGTATGTGCAAGAGGCAAGATACCAGCTGAGAATCCAGAATCTTATAGAAACAGGAAACTGAAGCCACAGTTAAGTAGGAGAAATATTGCGTCATCGGAAAAGTCATGACGTATTTTGTCT
>NW_017731378.1:5824115-5882226 GCF_001890085.2 Hipposideros armiger
ACTCTTATCTGGGTTATAAGTCCAAGATGACATTACCTCTAGGGTAAAGCAAAGATAAAATAAAAAAGGAAGAGTTGGATAAAATAAGGAACAATTGTAAAGAGATTAAACACACAGAACCCAAGCAAAGCAAAAACAAACAATGTCAGATTTAAAATCCACATTGAAATTAGTAAAGAATAGAATTGATGTAGAAAAATGTAGTCAGTGAAGTGGAGTGCAAACTTGAGTAGTTCTCCTAGAATGCAGAGGGAAAAAAAATTAAAGATAAAAATTATCTAAGAAAGAGAAGAGATAAGAACAGGGAATAGAAACCAGCCTACAGATAGTTGCTCTCTGATGGTGGAACTGAGACCCAAAGCAGAGACATAATGGGAAAAATGTTTTCTGGAGATGAAGAAAGAACTGTGCATGCAGCTAGACCACGTCCCAAGCAAAATCAGCGACAGGAGAATCTCACAGAGATTGGCCCTGGAAGAAAGCGTGCGTGCGTGCGTGCGTGTGTGTGTGTGTGTGTGTGTGTGTGTGTGTGTGTATTGTTTTACCTACAGTCATGAAGAAAAGTATTCTCTGAGAATCAGGCAAAGGAAAAAGCAGAAGCCTCGTTGCTTTTTATTTGAATAGGAAAAAGAGTGGTTATCTCAGAATGGCAGGGATACAGGTTGTTTCAGTTTCCCCCTTTTGTGCTTTTTGTGTTTTTCAAATGTTCTAAAATGAACCCCCCCAAAAAAAAGGAAAAAAAAAGAAAATGTATTAATAAAACCTTGCCTTTCTTTAAAGACCAAATAAAATCTCACTTTCCCTTGGACCTTGATTGCAGGTGACCTCTAACCCCTCTGTACTTGGTTTCCTGTGTGGCAGTTGAGGAAACCCTGTGCTAACTTATTATTATTTGTGTGTCTGCCCCACTCTACTTACAGCTTCTTGAGGGCAAGTCTTATTCAATTTTGAGTTCTTCATGTTACTTATTTACTAAATAGATATGTACTCAAATATTTTTTTGAAAGAATGAATGGAAAGCCTAGTTAGAGTCTGAATGAACTACTCAAAGACTTTACTTTTAGTTGAGCAAACTCTTCTTCAATAATATATTTATCAGTATGGGTCTACCCACCCTTTAAATTCTTTTGCAACATGTTGCTGTGATGGGTAATATTATCTGAATCATCCTCAGCAATTTTCGCTGTGAGTGACTTCTGGCACCTTCTCTTCTCCCCTCTGGCTGCAAAAACAGTGTCAACATTTGCCTTCTGGTTCTTTCTGTATAGAAAAAAAAAAGGATGAAATCTAAGATGCTGAAAGCCCTACATTACATTTTATTAATCTAACTTGGCATTTGCAAGTGAGAAAGAAGATCTCCTTTTGTGCCAGAATTGAATGGCTCAGAATCCCATACCTTTTCTTATGTGTTTGTCTCAGTCCACACTTGCTCTAATATTGCTGCATGATAAACAACCACCAAATCTCACTGGCATGCAGACATAAGCACTTATTTGTCACTCACACACCTGCAGTTGCTTGGCGGGGCCAGCTGATCTAGGCTGGGCTTGTTTGTCTGAGCCTAGAACAGGGATTTGGGATGGGTCTAGTTTTGCTCTACATGTTTATCACCCTCCAGGATGCGTGGTAATCTCATGGAGAAAGTAAGGAATGCTATGGACAAACCCAACCACATAAGCACCTTTCATGGCTCTCCACATGCCTGATGTTCTCTGACATCTCATTGGCTATGGCAAGTTACATGTCCAGGCCCAACCTCAACAGCAAGGGGAAGTAGACTCCTTCCATGCAGGCAGTGGGGACTGGGAGAGGGAGTGAGTATTTAGAAAACCGTAAAGTAATCTACTACTGTGTTTTGGCACTTTCTGTCCTTATGGTTTTCCCCCTGCTGCACTCTATAGTTTACTGTTCTGATAAATGGACAGGCTCCAGAAATGGCATTATAAGTTGTAGTCTACCATATATACTTTTTTTCTGAGCTGTTAGAAACTTTAGGTAAAATTATCCCTAGTTAATTATTAAATCTGAGGAGCATTTTGCATGCCATACACTTGGCTCACTTTAGGACCTTGCCTTTTTAATTCTAAATATTAAATTTCTGGCCATTGCCACCCAGACATTTTATACACCAAAAAGCAGTCTTTCACAATGAGTCCCTACTTAGAAGTTTCTCAGCTCTCTACTTATTTGCCTATAACAGTGTCAAGCAAAGCTCTTCTAGACAGAGGTTTCAAGAAATGAATAATAATGTGCTTTCAAGGGCTTAGAAGTAAGTGAGGAAAGCAAAAGATCGAAGAAATATTGTTCACTGACTAGGTACTTCATAACGAAATGAAGCTCCTATTTCTTTGACATTTATTTGAAGTTTTAATACAGAGCATCTTTAATAGACTTGGATCCTGAAGAGGAGCTTCAAGAGGATATACACAAATTATAAGCTTGTTGTGTTACAATAAAATAAGTGTACTATATTTTCCTGCAGAACAGGATTTGATCCATGTAAAAATCAAATTGATTTAAGTACTGATAGTAATAACATGACATGTTAACCTATCCTGATAATCTATTACCATTTATTAAGTGATTAAATTATGATATGCTAGGTTCCTAGATGATGGCACAATATATATATATTCTCCCTTAAATTTTCATAATGGTCCTCTGAGGTGGATATTATTACATACCTCATTATATAATATAATATACTATGCTATTAAAAAACAGAAACATAGAAATGCCTCTATAAATTTAAGATAGGGGATAAAATAAGAAGGCAAGAAAAATAAGAAGACTTAAAATTTCACATGACTGGGCACATGCTTTCTTTTTTTTTCAGAGAGTGAGGTTTTGAGTTTCATTAAGAAAGTAAAGGCATTGTCAGCAGTCAAACCATTGACATCGAGTCAGAAAAACTTCTTTGAGAAGATTATTGTACTGATATTTCATCAAATGCAAGCTAAAGGGCTCCAAATTCAGTGACCTACTTTCTGATGCTTCCTTAGTCTATATGATGTTTTGACTATGCTGCAGATTTCCAGCATGCGTTATTGATTTTTATCTGCGTCTCATTTCCATTGGCAGGTTGTTTTAACAGAAAAAAAATAAAAGGTAGGAGTAGGTTATAAACAGGGACTGCACCCTGATAGTGCGCTGCAAGCATTTTCTGGGCTCCTCGGAAGCAGGCCTACATATTCGAGGAGCTCCGACTCTCTGGCTGTAACAAAACTTTCTAAAATGTGATTTATCTCATGAGTTGGTTTGCTCTAAAGTGTAATCAATTAATTAAGCTCCAGGCCCACAGCTGGCACCCCACGTTCTCTGATATACTATTTTTAACAGGGGGGCATTTTGCTGATGAAAGGTTTTGCTCCTACTTAACACCCCACACATTTTAAGAATTTTCGAGACCGGAACTTCTGGGTGAAGTTGGTTTGAATGATTTCCATCAAAACAAATTGAATTCCAACACACAGAACTAAATGGCTTTGTAAATTGTCTTTTTCCTTAATTTCAATACTTTTTCTTTTTCATTGTCTTTTAACTGAGACACCTTTGATCTTCTTGGTATCATGATGGGTTTTTATGACTCCTAGCTTCAAGAATCCAGAAGCAAGGTTGTGAATTTGTGCACTGTTGTGAGCAGAAAGATGGACTCTGCTAGTGGGATGCCCAAAGAAGAAATGCCCTTCGCTGTACCCTTTCTCTGGAGCATTATTCTGTCTGTGCCAAGGATTATTCTTGTTATACCGTCTCTCAGAGTGATTGAAGAAGCAATTTTTTTCTTTTCTCTGATATGCTGCTTGATATTCTGAATGCTGATCACGCTGTTCAAAGTGTCTTCAATCTATTCATTTCACTGACCCCAGAGAGGGTGATCATGTTCATAGAAAGGTTAAATTTTGGGCCAAGTTAGAGCCTTTCTTTTTAAAAAATCAAGCAAATAACAGATCCAGTCATGGGTACCTAATTTAGGTTTCACATTTATTCCTGACTTACATCCATTTTAGTTACTAGTGTGGTATTTTAAAAGGCCGCCTGATACTCATTTTTAAGGAATCTAAAGATATGGAGCGAAGGAATGATAAAGAAGGAATGGGATTTCTTTTTATTTCAGAGCTATCCACGATGGTTCTTCCCCAGCCCTTCTCGTCTCAGGTTTTCTGATTCTGTTCCTTCCAGGCCTCCAGTCAAGCTTCCATGCCATTCACCACTGAGTCTGTCTGTATTCTTACCTTGGCCCATTTCCTTTCCACAAGAAGTGGATGATAGCAAATAATAATAATAAAACAGTAAAATTATATAAAAATAACTTTGTACAAGTCTAGCCGCATACATTTAAAAAGTTGGTTGGAATAGATAATTCTCTCAAAAATATGTATGTACATCGAGGTTTGACTCAAGGAGAAGTAGAAAATATCAAAAGATCAATAACTATACGGGCCGGCCGAGTGGCGCGATGGTTAAGAGCTGGCTTGGGACGCCAGAGGGCCCCGGTTCGGATCCCACATATGAGGGCCAGTGACACTGCCCTCTACAGCTAAGATGCTGAACAACAGCTCAACCTGGAGCTGGGCTGCCGTGAGTTGCTGGCGACGGCATAGGCTGCAGTCCCTGTGGCAGTGGGTTGCCATGTATGTAGCCAGCAGCCAGCGTGAGCGGCCAGCAGCCGCAGTGAGCGGCCGTCCAGAAGCCGGTGACTGATCTGCCTCGCCCGGGAAGAGCGCAATGATGGTGCCAACTTGGGCCAGTGAAGCAACGTCCTCCACAACTAGACTGAACAACAAAACGACAGCAACTTGTCTGTTCCCCTTCCCCTAATTCCCCAGCACTGTTCCCATCCCCCCAATTACCTAATAAAAATCTTAAAAAAAAAAAAGATCAATAACTATGGAAGTCACTGAAAGTGTTGAGAGAAAATTAGCTCCAACACTGTCATTGAGGGCCTAAGGATTTTTAAATTGAGTTTCTTTAAACTTTTAAGATAATTCTCAGGCTATATAATGTTTCTGTGAATTTAGAAAAAGTGATACTCATGCACTTGGTATTCTTTGGGGTAATATTGATTGACATTGCTGTATTAATATAACCCATGCCTTCTGCAGTATAATGAATAAAGATTCCAGGCCTAGGAGAGAGCGTGGGCTTCGAGGTTGGGATGGTTGAAGAATAAGAAGGAAGGGGGTAGTTCCCACAAATTATGTAAATCCCAAATATTAACTGCTTAGATAAGATGGGTAGGACCTTCCTCATCCATTAACTGTCCAGTGTTTGATTCTCTCATAACACCCTGTGCATATCTCAGTTTACTGGTTGTATCCATTCCTTGATGATTCATTTCATGGTGGAGTCACTCGCGAGAGGTGAGCTTGAGAGTAAGGAATGAGCCTTATTCTTCTTTATATCACTAGTGCTTTTACAGTGCATGCCATTGATAGGTCCTCAATACATGTCCATTGAGTGGATGCATAAATGGGTGAGTGAATGAATAAGTGAACAAAAAGGTACTCCATTCATTTTCTGAAACTAGCAGAAACCTTCATTTTAAAACAGAACCAAAATGAAAGCTATAGACTTAGGTCACTTATGAATATGTATGCAGAATCCTAAATGAAATTCCAGCAAATCAAACTCAACAGTACATTAAAAGAATCACCCAGTATGGCCAAAGAGAATTTATCCTGAAAGCACAAGCAGAGTTTCCTATTAAGAAAACTATTGCTTGGCAGTATGGAAATGTAAAGTGTTACAGCCATTTTTGGAAAGCAATCTAGCAATATTATTAAAGTTTAAAAAAATATGTCTCTTTTGAGCCAGATATTCCAGTCCTGGGAATCCATCCCAACAGAAGTAAAAGCACAAATGACAGAAGCAAAAGGACATATGTACAAAAATGTTTACTGCATAATGGTTCAGAGTGGCAAAAAAGTGGAAACCGAGTTAATCCCATCAGAGGGGAGGAGCTGAGTGTATGATGGTACACCCACACTGAGCTACTCCACAGGATTTCCATCAAGTATTATTGAGTGATAAAAAGCAGAGTGCATAAAGGTATATCTAAGAAGTTCCCATTTTGCTAAACAATAAAAACAAAGCCCCAGAAGGAAAACAAATTCCCATATCTGTATATTTAGTAGTTGAATAGCTGTGAATGATATTCCTTTCTTGACTTGAGTTTCCTTCTTTGTAAAATTGGGGTGATGATAATGTATAACTTGCAAGATTTTTGTGAAGATTAAATGAATTAATACATGTAAATGCATGCTACATAGAAAGTAACTGAGAAATATTGGCGATGATGATGATGATGATGATGATGATGATGATGGTGATGATGATGTTACTAGACCTGAATAGAATTTGCAGAATTCAAAGAAAAATATGGAAGAGCACATCCTAGATTATTCACCTGGTTACTTTGTGTGTTGATGGGGGGCTGATGTGGGTTGAAGGGAGAAAGAAGGTTCAAGTAAATAAGGAAAAGAAAATCAATGTATGTTTCACACTGATGCATTTATTTAAAATTATGGCATATGGAACTACATATAAAGAAATAAAATTAAAATACTTATGAAAGGAATACAAGCATATCAAATCGATAGACCCAGTAAGAAAATATAGTACACAGCAGTTCGATGCCAGCCAGAGCTGAGCAGCCGCTAAGCTACCAATAGGTAGCAGGATGGCTCAGCTAAAAAAAAAAGAAAAGAAAATATAGTATAAAAGAATATATGCTGAAAAGACATTGACTAAAATCTAATCCCATTTCTCCTTAATGATAAGTCTAAGAATACTTTGAAAGGTGTTTATTTTTAGATATAAAGGATAAATATATTAATCACCAGCCATCATTAACTCTGAAGGAAAAACAACAGGGTTTTTTGTGTGTATTTTCCGGAATACTAATTCCAAAGTGGAATAAAAAAGGATTCTATAGTTGTCATGATGTGGGAACATGTTATTCACAGGTGGCCCATACCTGAACCATAATGGATGTCATCATGGCAAGCGTCTAAGTACTTTTTGTACTTAGTACTTAATACTTAGTACTTAAGTGCTTAAGTACTTAGTACTTAGTAGTAAAAATGTAAGTACATTTTTACCTAGAACCCTAAGGCCTCTTCTTCAGAGGATCCTTCTCTGGCCGTGTTACTTAACGTACATCCCCTTTCCTCCATTCCGTCACACTGCTCTATTTATTGCCTTCAACTATCACCATTTATTAAGAGACCGCCACTGAAAGGCAGTGAAATCTTAAGAATTTTCTCCTTATGTGTTCTAGTTCTCTGTGTTGTTTAGACTATAGTTCCTTTGGCTGAATCAATCTTCCTCGCTAACGTTTTTCTTCTTAAGGAATTTTTGAAGAAGTTTGTCCATAAAAAATCCATTTCTGGGGACATTGCAGCTGAGAGCCATGATTATGTAATTTCTGCTGTAGGGATTGCTTGTTAGAGGTATTGGCTCACTGTGGAATTTCATGGCTCGGTTTTCCACACTTGCAAAAAGAAGGCAGTTATTCTTGCATCCCATCTTTCCTAGAAGTGTTTTGTGCATAATAGAACGCATTTTCATGAAGTCCTTTGAGTTTCCCTGATGGAGTGAGATTGACATTGAATGCTATCAACATTCAAAGGCCACTTTTCTTTCTTGTTAACTTGATAAAGCCCTGAGTGTGGCCAAACAGCTAAGTTATCTCTTAGTGCTCTGTGACAAGATTTGTTTAAGCCTGTGCCTTCTTTTTACTTCCTTTTCTTTGGTGGGTGGGGTGGTCAGGAAATGTTTGCAGAGTTTCATTATTTTCCTCCCCTTCATGTGATCACAAATTAACTGTGCTAAGACTTCATGCTTGAGCAGAAATCCCGAGTAGATAAAAATGTATGTTTGCCCCTCATCAGCTGGGCTGAGTTTCTGTTTTGTGCTTCAGTGATTATAGCCACAGTCAGATGTTCTGATTGCTGGCATTCCTACTAGCTATCCTTAGGTAAAAATCTGTGTGTCTTGAACTGATAACCACAGATTGGCTGTTGAACCATCTTCATTCATATACTTTCTCCTCCAGGTCTTCACGAACATGGAAGACATAAAAGTCCGTGAAATGCAGATTTTTGACTACAGGAAACAAATCGCTGAATCAGAGACTAAATTAAAACAGCAACAGAACCTGTATGAAGCTGTGAGGTCAGACAGGAATCTGTATAGCAAGAATCTGGTGGAGGCTCAGGTAAAGAATATACTTATGTCTTTACATTTTGATTCCCCCCCCCCCATCCTGGGTTTAAAGCAGTTTCTGTTATCCTAATGGCAGAATTTAGAATAGATCAAGGAAAAGTCCTGTGGAATTCATCTGAAAGAGAAGATGAGTGTATGCAGAACTCTCACAATAAAAAACAACAATAATAATAAAAAACAACAACCCACTAATAACTTAAAAACTGCCACACAAAAAAAACAAATGGTCCACAGAACTCTCACATTGTTAGACATGGAAATGACACAACTTGATAGGATGTGAAGATGAGGGTCCTGCTTTTAATTATTATGTAGAATTGCCATTCTTCTGTTTCTAATTTTTAAAACTGCTAATAGCTGCTGTGACTCAGAGGGGAGCAGCATGCTCTTGTCGTTTAATCACAGAGCTTTGCTTTGTAGTCTTTTAGTTATAATGTTTGTTTTGTTCCAATTTCTCTCTGGTAAAATGAGGAATTTGTGTGTGTGTGTGTGTGTGTGTGTGTGTGTGTGTGTGTGTGTGATATTCATGATGCATACCTTGCATATGTTGCATGAGAATATTTTGAGAGTTAATGTTATAAAGTACTTTGAACTTGTCCAGTTGTAATTGGCCAAGAGACCATTGTATTGAGAGAGTTTTCCATAAAAGCTCTTGACTGTATATTGATCTTCTATAGGGAGGGCGATGTCTATTTAATTCCCTTTCAAACATTTCTCCTTGCATTTTGTTAGGATGAAATAACAGAAATGAGGAGAAAATTAAAGGTTATGACCCATCAGGTAGATCAGCTGAAAGAGGAAATCTCTGCCAAAGAGTCAGCACTTGTGAAGCTACATCTGGAACAGCAGCGGATAGAGAAGGAGAAGGAAACGCTGAAGGTACAGATCTTATTATAAAAGCGATGGACCAATAGTCCACCTATGTGACCCACATAAGGCAGGCTTCAAACTCACTGGAGGGAACAGAGGGCAGGGAGAAGAACCCAGGCACCAGGAGGACGGGCTCTACCAGCTGCAGGTCAGACTCCCTCACGGGGAGCACTCCCAGGTAAACGGGAGGAGACCAGTGGAGATGCACAAGCACCTAATTCACCTAGGCTGGCCACCATCACATCAACGGGAGCGAACCTCGCAGGTCCACAGTGCCCAGGAACCTGGAGCTTGCAGGCTTTCTACAGTCCCTTTACGTTCATAACCCTAGTCCAGCCTTTGTGTCTACATCCAACCCTTCCACACTCCTCCCCGGGCCCTCTATAAGCCAAAGATGGCAAGACCTGTTTCCCCTCTCCTCCTAATTGTTTACTTCATGTGCACATGACTGTTCTGCCTGCAATATCATTAGCTGCTGGGTATCAAGCTTTGTCCTCACTCGATTTGCCCTCAGCCATGTTCATAGTTCACCTTACCTCTGTGGTCTAAGAACTCCTCCAGGGAACCACCTCTGACTTCACATATGTGCTAAACCTTATCATTTTAAACCTACTAATTTAGGGCATTCTATGTCTGCTAACATAGAGACCATCTCCAAGAATACATACCAAGTAGTTCCTCTATTTCAAACCCTCAAACCAAATACGTTTTACTATACACATTTACTAAACCTAATCTGTTTTCCTTTTCCTGTCGGATCCAATAGATTTCCCTCCTAATCCATTTGATCAAAGAATTAAAAAAGGAACTTTTAAGAGGATGATGCCACTTTTATTGTGAAAATGTGTATTCAGAATACTCATGGATGCTTATGAGCAACTGTAGGAACTATCTACAATACATAAGAGACTGGGTACCTTGGTTTCTGCACATATTAGCTTTCAAAGATAGGAACTATCTTGAAAATGTGTATCTAGTGTTGGACAGATTTCATGCCATATATCCTTGATTCCAAGACACCATAGAATGAAATATGCACTCTCAATAATGGGTTTTGTCAACTAATGATAGGTCTTCATGGAAATAGAACTACTACATTAAATTGACTTAAAGCACATTTGGTTTGAGAAAGATTAAAATGTAACAAAGGTGCCTTTACAAAAAAGAAATATGGTAATTGATACATTTACCTGTCTGAGACTTTCATCTCCTAACACCAGCTTATGATAGAAAAAGAATAGAAAAATCTGCATTAAAATTTATTTACATATCCTTCACACTACTGAATTGTACACTTAAAAATGGTTAAGATGATAAATTTTATGTTATGTGTACATATAAAGAAACATGAATACATTTTCTAAAATTTGAAAATGTCCTGCATCTTGCCCTTATTCTCTTTGTTTGAAAGGATAGTTTTATAGAAGGTAGCTTGTTCTACCCTGAAGCCTGCAGTGGAATGGGTTTGAATGATTTAGAAGAATCTTATTATAAACATTGCTTTACCCAAGGGCCTCATGGCTTCAGTGTCACTCTCCTTTTAGAGGATGCCATTGATCCTCATCTCTTACTTTCCCAAGTAATGCTCTATTCAAAAGATTAATTATTACCTTATAATGGGGTCCAAGGTGGAACTAACTGCCTTCTACAAATCCTGCTTTAAAATAAGCAATGTCCTATGTAAAAGAGCCATTATTCCTAATTCCTTAGAGTTTGACTTCAGTTAACATTTGTTTCATTTATGCCCTCTATCACCAAGCATCTACACATATGGTTCCAAAGAAGCATCATAATAAAATAAAATTAAGGCTGATGGGGCCCTGTGTTTTGGTCCTGGGCCAGCAGAGTTGGCAGCTGGTGCACATGAAAGATGATTAAAGTGCTTCTGCTCTGGAAAGTCCATTCTAAATGGGGAGTCCTAGGTCTGGATAGCTTTGGGTCATCGATTAAAGGAAGATGATTGGTTTGGACTTACTGTTAAACTAGGATACTTTTCCCCCCAGCATTTCCCATTAAGGCAAGAATGGGGGACAGAAAAAGGATGCCAGCTTGATTTATTATTTGAGGTTATCCAAGGGTGACTTGAAATGGTGCTTTGAGTGGATAATTTTGGCCTATCATTAAGGCCATTTGACATGCTTTAGAAAAACATGATAGCTCAAATGTTGAGTTTCAGCCTTTTGACTTTTTTAGCCTCACGCCTGAATTATGTTCCCCACAAGTCTTTGGATTTCATGCATCGGAAGCTCGCAAACAAAAATCCTGGACGAAAGGGGAGACTTTCTAGCAACTTTGCTCCGAGAGACATTTAGCTTATTATTATGAGTTCTACAAAGCTATGTGGGCACATAACCCTCCGGGAAGGGCAAGCCCTTGCCTGTTTGGTAGACCAGAAGATGCCTTTTGCTAGGACAGCCCAATGTACTGCTTCTCCAAGCCAGCAGACAGACAACTGTCCAGAGTAGGTCATCCCCATTCTCATGTATCCCTCTCAAAAGGAAAAACCTTGAGCCTTTCATGTTTCTTTTCTTTTTTCGGTTGCTACCAGGCTGTACTGACTCCTCAGGATTCTAGCCGTTGTCAGCACATTATGGTTAAGACAGAATGTCAGGAGTTCTCTGTAGACGTTGTTGCATCTGTGTCCATCTGTCCATTCTGTCCCGGTCTTGTTTCATCAGCACTGAAGGAGCCTTCCAGTCCTAACAAGCCCCTGAATCTGTCTCATCACCTCCCAATCATCCCGCATCAATCTGACAGTACTTTGATTCTTGATGAATAATTCAGCAACAAATTCTCTATGTCCAGAGCTCAGCATCACATTAGCGACCAGCTTCAGGGCACCATAGCTGTTTACTTACTGGGCTCTCTAGGATGACATGGATGGGAGCTGTCACAGAGAGCGAAGAGAGAATGCCTAATTATTGTCATGGCTAGAAGGCTTCAGGCAGTCCTATTTGTTTTGTTAGATGTAAACAAATGGTTCCTGTGAAATCCAGTGAACGTTGTGATCATTTATGAATGGGTGAAACTCCCATGAGTATGGTTCTTGAGATGTGATTTCCTCGTATGCCCACAGCCAAATTAGATGATATATATTTCATAAACACCAACCACAAAACTGTGCAAGTGTAGAACCATTGACTAAAAAGTGTGTCCAGCCATTGTATTACAACTTCATGCCACCAGTAACACTTTGAGAAATGCTGATACCTTGGGTCCCACCTGGAACATTGTTTGATGGGTGTTGGGGTGCATAGCAGTTGTTACCATCTTTCCTGTGTGAGACAGCTCAGATTTATAGCTACTGAATGCATTAGACCCAAGGTATTTTGTTGATGTTAACATTTGCTGCCAGTGTCTAATGCCACATCTTGTTTACAGCCCATAAATTTATGACATAAGGAGACTACTCAGAATTTTGATATATTATGAAAAAAAACACCCAGCAATGCCAAACGCGCGAATGGTTTTACATTTCAGACAGATACTTTTACACACCGTTGATTGCATTTTAATGTAGTAGGGGTTTCATTTTGTTCTGCTGATGGATTCTGATCAGCTCTTGGCACTTGGGAACAGGGAAGTGAATGTTGCACATCTGGGAAAAGAAAAGTTTTATTAAAAAAAGCATGAACCAAGCAGGTATTTTATTGCTGTCTTCACTGTCACCTTAAATGATTATAGAAATAGAAAGGCTGTTCTAACAGGCAGTCCCCCAAAGTGGTAAATGCAAGGCCAGGTCTTTTCTCAATAAGTATTTCTTTTTGTTTATCCCTGAACCAAAATGTATTTCATGAATGAACAAGCAAAACCTCCTAAAAGAAGTCCTTGGCTTGAGAGTAGCTGCCTGCATTTAGTTGGTGATATTACATGTCTGTTTCTAGGTGTGCAGTATCTTCTACTGTTTGGGTGAGTTTGAGGCATGGAGTTAATGACTCTTGGTCTTCATGGATTAAAGGCAGACCTCATCGAGAGCAGGGTTGGCTCAGAGGTACTTGCAAACATGGGGTTTTCTATCATCCCAGTGACATTTCTGGGTGGGTGAAGGTGGGAGTGCCAATACTTCTTTGAAAGAGAAAATTATTACTTTTTCACTGTCATATGTTGATTGGCAAGTCATTGAAAAGTCGGAGCCTTAATATTGTCTTACTGTCTCCCTTGCGGTTCCTGGCATGGATGAACGCAGAGCTCTCCTCCTGTTTGTTTCTTCTTGTGTGGACCTGGTCTGTGATAAAACCTGTCCTTCTCATTTTGGCATGGAACCACTCAAAGACATATTCTTCTTTCCTTTAATTTGAACACCTCTGTGGATCCCCATTGCCTGCTCCCTACAGTGGATGGCCTACAAAGCCCTTCCCAGGCTAGCTCAGCTGTTTTATCAGTCATACTTCCTGCTGTTCCTGACCTAATGCTGTAATCCAGCCACTTGGGATGCTTTGTTGTCTGGTGGACACTCAGGTACTTTATAGTTTGCATGCCTTTGTTCATACCAGCTTGTCCACTTTGGAAATATCTGTTAACTGCCAAGGCCCTGACTGGTTCTTCCATCTAAACCCCAGGCAGAAATAAGGACTTATTCCTGTGTATGCCCATGTCCCTTTTCATACTGTAGATGGCATTTCCACAGTGTAGTGTGGTTGGTTATATTTGTCGGCTCCAATGGATGGGCAATCCCTCACGTCTTACTCGTCTCCTGTGTGTGACTTAGAACTATTTATTGCATGAGATAGCTGAGGGAGCATAAGCTTCAGAACCAAAAGATCTAGGCTGGAATCTCAACTCTGCCACTTACTAGCTGTGTGACCTTGGGTGAGTTAATTTGCTTTTCTTTATTTCTGTAATAGCATTTGTGAAATGGGGATAAGTGTAGCTATGCAAAATACCTGATACCATGCCAAGGATATCGTAGGTTACAAATATACTTGTGGAAATGCAGTGAATGTGTCCTCTGATGGGAGGAATTTTCCTTCTGAAACTTACCAGCCCATAGCAACCTTTCCGCATTACTCTTACAACTTCCATGTAACCTTAAGAGTGTCAAGATCTGAGCTTTCCCAGGAAGCCTACCTGACAAACTCAGTCCTCTCACCTCCTGTAACATCAACTCACTGTATTTGTGATAATAAAGATGTGGAAACATTATTGCTTGAACTTGTTAATATGTTCCTAATCCTTGTATATCTTATCTTCTCATCTAGATTGGAAGCATTTTAGGAGCAGGATCTACCTATCTTTTTATACCATGATATCTCTTCTGTTCCATCAAGATGTTTTATGAGATAGATAGTTGTTATCTTTATTAATTTAATTTTTGCTTGAAATGGCCTTCATCTCGGCAATTGATGGCTGGTGGTACGAGGACCATTATAGGAGCTGGTACATACAAAGACCCCCATCCCCAGGCTCACCCCCACATCCTCTTTTATTCTAGAACTCACTATTCCTTGTGAGTTCTCCCTGTGTTTAGCCAATAAGAGAAGTGCTGTTGAATACCAATGAAGCCTCTGCTACATATATATAGAAAAATGATGGAAATCCCTCAAGGGTACGACTCATAGAATAAACATGATCACTGTAATGTGCATTGCTGTTTCTTTATGGGGTGTGTGCACGTGCGTGTGTGTGTGTGTGTGTGTGAGAGAGAGAGAGAGCGAGAGAGAGAGAGAGAGAGAGAGAGAGAGAGAGCAACTTGTTTTGCTTGTGAGAGTGATCAAACCATGTTAAAGGAAACATCAGAGGAAAGTATTAAAAGCACACTGTACATCTCATTCTTGACCCTGCAGTCCTGGTTTGTGCTGTTACAGAGTGAAATTTGTCCCTATCTTTCATTCTTTGTCAGGCCGAGCTGCAGAAGCTGAGACAACAAGCCCTGGAGACCAAACACTTCATTGAAAAGCAAGAAGCTGAAGAGAGGAAACTCCTGCGAATTATCGCGGAGGCTGATGGGGAGAGGCTGAGACAGAAGAAGGAATTAGACCAGGTAGGAACATCTCACCAGACCCACAGACCTCATCAGCAGTCGCAACTGGTTGATTCAACTCCTCGCGAATCCTCCTTCTTCCCTAAGCTCTTTCAGTCAGTCTATTGGAAGAACAGCAGCAGAGTCTTACCGCTTATCGTGTGTCAGTTGCTCCTCTAGGCATTGGAGATTAACTGACGAACAAGAAAAGTAGGTCCCTGTCCCTACGGAGCTTACATTCTAATATAATTGCTCACATAGAATTGCAATTAATAATTACATAATTTGAGGGGCTGAAACCTATATGCTTTCAGAGATCCGGCAAGTTAAAAGAAAAGAGACAAGTTGGCCAGTATAATACAGTAAGGAGTGGTGGAGCTTGGCAAGAGCTAGCTCACCATAAAGTCATTTAAATGTAAACATTTATAAAACAATGGGTTGGAAAAAAACAACCAAACAAACACCTATGGGCCAAGGATTATTGGATCATTATTATTACGGATTATTTGTTGACTCTTTCTCTTTCCAACCAGGACTGCAAACGCTCATGGGAGGAGGCCAATGCTGATTGCCCAGCAGGCTATTTTCTTTTTTTTTTTTTTAAGATTTTTATTGGGGTATTGGGGGGATGGGAACACTGCTGGGGAATTGGGGGAAGGGGAACAGACAAGTTGCTGTAGTTTTGTTCTTCAGTCTAGTTGTGGAGGACGTTGCTTCACTGGCCCAACTTGGCACCATCATTGCGCTCTTCCCGGGTGAGGCAGATCAGTCGCTGGCTTATGGACGGGCCGCTCACTGCGGCTGCTGGCCGCTCACGCTGGCTGCTGGCTACACACCGTAGCCCATGGCAACCCACTGTAGCAGGGGCTGCAGCCTATGCCGTCACCGGGGACTCACGGCAGCCCAGCTCCAGGTTGAGCTGTTGTTCAGCATCTTAGCTGTGGAGGGCAGTGTCACTGGCCCTCATATGCGGAATCTGAACCAGGGCCCTCTGGCGTCCCAAGCCAGCTCTTAACCATTGCGCCACTCAGCCGGCCCCCAGCAGGCTATTTTCAATTTTCAATCCCCGCCCACAGGGGGCCTAGCACACATGGGCATTGGTTAAATATTCATTCGCTGAATGAATGCTGCTGCCTTAATGAAAAGTGAGAGCTTTTGGCCCCTGGTGGCCATGCCCTTTCGTACCCTTCTAGGTCGTCAGCGAGAGAGATATCCTCGGGTCACAGCTTGTTCGGCGCAATGATGAGTTGGCTTTGCTGTATGAGAAGATCAAGATCCAACAGTCGGTGCTGAATAAAGGCGAGAGCCAGTACAACCAGAGGGTGGAGGACATGAGAATCCTCAAGCTAGAGATCAAGAAGCTTCGCCGGGAAAAGGGGATTCTTGCCAGGAGTGTGGCTAATGTTGACGAACTCAGGTAACAGGAGACCCCTCAGAACTGAGGGCACAGCAGTCTGTGGGGAGCTCCCCAAATGACCTTGTGTCCCTTTTGTTGGTCATTGAAGGTCTTTATCAAGTTGTATAAGATAATTTTGTTCTATGCTGAAATTATTAGCAAATAACGAGAACAACTTTTTTCCATCACACAGAATCTACGTTGTGCCCATTGTATGTCACAAGAAATGAACTAGCTCCCTTTCAGGGGAATATCAGTGAGTGCAAAAAGATAAAAAAAACAACAACAAAACACAAAATTTTGTTCTGGGTTTTAAAAAAGAAATTTCAAGTCAAATCACAACACACAAAGTACTTCTAATTCAGAAAAAAATTTCTCCCAATGAGCGCTTTAGAATTTCTTTAATAAGGCAGTAGGCAAGAGAGGGAGCATCAATATTTAAATTTAATCCTGGTAACATTCGCACATCTTTTTCTTGGAATTATATACTGAATGGAAAGAGGGGACAAATCTAATTTTATCACTATTTGAAAACTCTGTTTCCTTAGCAGGCGGCCAAATTTTATATCTCACTCTTGATTTATCTTTTGCAGCTTTCACTTTAGCTTAGTGCGCCTTCTTCTTGCTTTAAATCTTACATTATACAAGACGTACTTTCCCTTTGGGAAAACATCACTGTGTTTTATATAGGCAATTGCAGCAAACCAAATAAGAGGTCTGGTGTTTTCTCAGTAACCATCCTTATTCCCCACAGACTTGTAGATGAACAGTATCCTTGATGACCTTGGAACAAGGACCCAGTTTGGGTCTCCTTCTTAAATTGATTGAGTTAGAAAAGAGTTTTGATATTTAGATACAGTGAATATTTTTAGGAATAGCAGGGGAAGTTGCCACTATCAAGGATGGATCAATACTCTTTTTTTTCTAAGAGTTGCTTATATTTCAGATGATGAAAGTAATACAAACTCATTGTAGAAAATGTGGGGAATGCAGAAAAAATATAAAGAAGGGATTGGAAAAATCACTCATAAGTTTACTACCCAGAGATACCATCATTGGCATTTTGGAGACAAATGAATTCATTCTAAGTAGCTATTGAATGATCTCTGAGACCATTACTAAACTTGCCAGGCATGAGTTATTTTTATTACATACACAAAGGACCAAATTCTACCCATTTCTAGTCAATATTGCTGGTTTGTTGATAATAGATTTTATTTTATTTTTCAATGGGAAGACAACTTAATAAAGATATCAGAGGCAAGCAGGCATGAATTCCAGCCTTAGCCTTGCCACTTACAAGCTGTGTGACCTTGGGCAAATCACTTAACTTCTCTGAGCTTTAGACTTGTACTTAAAATTAAACACGAAAACACACGTATTGTGCCTCCCACAGAGTCTAGTACAAAACAAGCTGTCAATAATGGTAGCTAATACTCTTGCCCTCCTCTTTTGATGGCACTCTAGAAAATAGAAGTATTAAAAATATGCTTTTAATTCTAAGTAGTTTGTTCTGAACTCCCTGTTGAGTGAATATCATGCAGTTAATTCTAATGGTTTGTCTTGCTAATGAGGAGAAGTTGTATTATGGATTTAAATGAAGCAATTAAGTAAAAGAGATGGCATAGCATTAATAATCTGCACACTCACAGCAGCCGAGGACAGGTAATTCCTTATTGCCCATCCTAATTGCCCATGTTAATGCCAATGCCTGCTTTTTCTCTACCCTCCACCCCCAAC
Organism: Hipposideros armiger; assembly: GCF_001890085.2. Taxonomy (NCBI): domain Eukaryota; kingdom Metazoa; phylum Chordata; class Mammalia; order Chiroptera; family Hipposideridae; genus Hipposideros; species Hipposideros armiger. The sequence continues at coordinate 5,842,307 of NW_017731378.1, forward strand.
AAAGTGTCTTGTTCAGTAGGGTGGCAGCCAGCTCATGGGGTACCATGGATGGTTGAGGCACATTCCCTGCCAACTAACTAGAGTTACCTGCAGACAGTAGAAGTATGTTTGGGCCAGAACTAGTTCTTCAGGACTATTTCAGCCACCTGTGTAGTTGTGGAACATGAGATAAAATAACACTCCTAATTCAAGTGTTTCTCAATCCTGACTGCACACTAGAAATTACCAGTAGGACTTTTAAACCTACAAAATCCAAGACACATGCAAGACCAATCCAAGCAGAATCCCTCTGGAGATTGGGTCCAGGCAGAAGTGTCTTCAAAGCTCCTCAGGTGATTGCAATGCACAGTCTGGGTGGTCTTGCTGCCCTAATGGTGTCAGGTTATCACCAGAGCCTCTATATCTTGTAGTCAGGTGCCACACCTTGTGGTGGATTGTATGTACATTCTTTTCTTGCTGCTACTGGAGAGACATTTAGACACATTAAAAAGTGTATTGAAATCCTCCTAATTCACCTCCTCCCTGTTCTTTCCGTATACTTCTAAATTCCTTGGGAATCCAGAATCAAGATTCTGAGGTTCTGGCACCTTTTTTTTTTTTTTTTAAAGAAAACTAAGGCTGAAGTTTGAGCTCTGCAAGAATTGGTATCTTCTGTGTCTGGCCCCGATTAGGAGGCTGATCTTAGTGTTCAGAAGTCTCCCTAATTCCAACTTTTATGTAAGATGTAGTGTGTACGTAACCACATAAAGATATTCAAATGGGCGGAGAATGCCTTTGCCAAAGGAAGTGTGTCTTCTCCAGGCAGGAGCTTTTCCACATGCAAAGAGAATTCCTGAAGGAGAAGACACGGTGCCGAGCCCTGGAGGAGGAGCTGGAGAACCCCATGAACGTGCACAGATGGAGGAAGCTTGAGGTAACCTCTGGCAGAGCCTTCCTTCCACACCCCCCACCCCAATCTCTTTTTCTACCCCACGTGGCTTCCTACCTCAAGCACAATGAGAAGCGCGGTTTTATTTAATGCTATGCAAATTGTCACGTAAAATGTAAGGCTGGATCAAATGTAAACTGAGTTCTCAGAGCAAGAGTTGCCGGAACAGGATGGTTCACTTGGGTTTTGTTTAAAAAGTTTTGGACAAAAATCCTTCCTGCCTAAAGAAGACCGGGTGAACGCTGCAGACTGGCCTCGCCGATGGACATTGTTTTTCTTGTTGTAGTGCTTTTTGGTCCACCAGCTCTCCTGCGGCTGCCTGTTAGTCTCGGACTGTTTATTTCCTCTAGTTACATTGGCCACCAGCACCTTCAACCACCTTCCAATTGGCCTTTGCGTCTTTTTATTTCACACAGGAAATAGGGCTTCTTTTAAAATTAAAATTTATTGGGGTGACAATGGTTAGCGAAATTACACAGACTTCAAGTCTACAGTTCTGTAATACATCATGTATATATATCACATTGTGTGTTCACCACCCAGAGTGAGTTCTCCTTCCATCACCATAGGGCTTTTGTGAACTAGCCCTCTTTTCAGAGGACCAGCCCTGTGTTAGCCAAACGTTTTCCTTTAGGATCTGGGGGACACGGCCAAAGTCCCATCGGTAGGTGATGGATAATACAGACATACCTCGTTTTATTGTGCTTCGCTTTATTGCACTTCACAGGTGTTGCAATTTTTCTACAAACTGAAGGCAAGACTCTCCACCAGCAAAAAGATTACGACATGCTTGCTTTATTGCAATGCTTGCTTTATTATGGTGGCCTGGAACCGAACCCGCACTATCCCCGAGGTCTGCCTGTAGACCTCATATTTTGTTTTATGATGGCCATCTCCTCTAGTTGTACTCAGCAATATGAGGGCCCACAGGGGCTTCAACTAAATGAACAATTAGGGTGTTGGGAGAATATAAGGTTGTGATTTTAGGAAACGCAGGGCAAGGGAGAAAAGCATCCAAGTAGGTTTTTGTTTTTCATGTCTATATTTTCCTTTTAATGAAGAAAGCTTTAAGGATAATGCATTGTAAATTGTTATATAAACATAAGGCCTGAATTTAATGACACCCAGTCTTGCCAAGTGAATGTGCCAAATCTTGTCCCAATATATGGATATCAATTGGCACTGCTTAGTATTTCTTAAGCAAAGTCAGAGTTAAAGGAACCTCTTCCCCCACTCTCTTTTGGACCCTCATTTATTCCTCTTCAAATGCCAAGAGGGGTGTAGTTTACTAAAGTCACATAATATGGATGTGTCTGGGGAAGTGGAGCTGAAGATTTTAAATCCATTTACTGTCACATTAGTTTATTCCATGTGTTTTGAAGCAGATCTTTCAAGCTTCCAGTTCCAAGTCAATTTCAATTTAAAAAATTAGAAAATGGAGACTCTGGGAGGCAGTTGAAAATATTTAGCTGCTAGATTAATTCAAAATGTCAATACATTTGGAAGGGAAACTTTGGCTCAAAGTCTACAGGGCAGAGTATCAGTTTAGAAGTGTAGATCTTATCTGAATTGTGCACAGATAGCTACTGAAGGTGCATCAGAGCTTTGTGGATTGATAACACTATTTGAGAGCTCAATGCCATGGTTGTGTTCTGCGGCCAATTATTAGCAGAAGTCCATACCCTAGAAGACTTCCCCATCATTGGCTGTAATGAACCTTTTTGTTGACAATTATCAAAGGAGAATCTTGAGGCTGAATGAATTAGGGAATTCTGTCTCATTCCTATGGAAACAGAGATGGTTTAGGGGAAGCCTTAGAGTGTACTAATTAAGAAGCTTAGGCTGTAGAGCCTGGCACACGGGGGCTGGACTCCAGGTCTTACCAGCTCAGGTAAATGACTTAATCCTCCGAGTCTCAGTTGCCTGATCTGGAAAAAGGGAAGGCTAATGCTGTCTCACAGGGCTGTCGTGTGGCTAAAATCGAATAATGTATGAAAAGCATTCAGCATGGTGTCGTGGCAAAGAATCAGCTCTCATGCCCAGTGGGAATCATTCTTGCTGGTGTTATTATGAGTGCTATTTCCCCTGGTGGAATAAAAATATTCACTTTCCGTTTATTGGCTAACCAGAGCCAATAGATAAGATATTAGCCAAACATCCATCTGTTTTGATGACCATTCCATCTGTTATACTTTTGTTTTTGGTCCTGATTCTCTCTGTCCTGGGTCTGTGGGTTTGCAGTAAACTTATTACTAAAAGAATCATTACTTTGCACAGGGGCCTTGGTGCTTTGAAACTGATGGTATCTCAACTGCTTTATTTTGTTCCCCTTGAACAGGCCAGTGACCCCAGTACCTTTGAGCTGATACAGAAAATTCACACCCTGCAGAAGCGTCTCATTGGCAAGACAGAAGAGGTGGTTGAGAAAGAGCTGCTCCTTCAGGTAGCATTTTCCTTCTCTGTACTCCTTGCGCAAGCATATTTCCTGAGCACCACCATCTCCAGGACTGCTTTTTTCGAATTAGCTGTTTGGCAGGGTTGCATACCCCATTTTAAACTGTAGATGGCAACAGCAACTCACACACAGAGAACAAACAACCTGATTAATTGGTCTTTTATGCTGCTATCCCTGATATTTCAAGAATTTTTGGAAAATAAGTTCAAGGCTAGACGTACTGCATTGGAAACTGTGAGCTTTCCCACCCCCACCCCCTTCTCTACAGTTTATTTGTCAGATTGTTTTATATACTTTTCTTCATATCTTCACATAATGTGAAGTGCCACAATTTTGATTTTGAAAATTAGCTTTTACATGGAGCACAATATGTCCTCTGAAGATTTGTGAGAGTGAAATGGGAGGAAAGATTTTTCTTTTAAGATTTGGTGCAGTAAGTTATTCAGGAGCAATCAGGAATGGTGACACCCTTTTAGGCCTGTATCTTTGCAAGCATCAGTTGTCATCACCATCATCAGCATCATGTTGGATCCTGTGCTGGTGGCTTTACCTATCTTGTCTCAATTTCTTCTTCACGGTTCAGGGGTGGGTGTTGTCATCCCCAATGAATGAATGAGGAAGTTGGGTCCGAGAAACTTAGTGTGGTAATTAAGGTAAGCTGTGGTGTTGGATGGCTTGGGCTGGAATTCTGCCTCTGCCAGTTTGCAGCTGTGTGAGACTTACTTCTCTGCATTTGAGGTTATTAATCTACATGATGGGTAATAGTAGAACCTGGGAAAAGGGATGTTGTAAGGCTTGAAAGAGCTTAGCATTGTGCTTGGCACATAATAAGTATCTAATAAACATTAGCCATTATTCTTATTATCTATAATTCCAAAGCACGTAATCTTAACCTCTAGGTTACCATTAGTAAGAGTAGAAACTTCTATATACGAGCCAGGGGCATTTGCCCCATCTCTTTACATTCTACCTTAAAAAAGACACCTTCCCTGAAGTTGGGTTATACAGTAAGTACCTTTCCAGAGCACCGCTCCAGGGATGTTCCTCTTCTCTTATAGATGAGCAGGGTGGTTAAGAGAGCTAACTTCCGAGTCAGAAAGATCTGGTCTTGAATCAGCTCCAGTGCTTTATATTTCATGATTTGGGGAGAATTACATAAGTTCTCCAAACCTCAGTTACTTCATCTGTTAAATGGGGATAATGACACCCAGTTTTGTTATGGGAGGAAGATACACCAGAGTATATAACTTGGATGTCCTGTTGTAAGGATAGCCAATTAGTGCATGGGCACTGGGGTCTGGCAGCCCAGGGTTTGAACCGTGGCTCCACCAATGCCAGCCACGAGTCACCTGCCTAGGGCCATGCAGCTGCTTAGTGGCAGAGAGGGAATTAAGCAGTCAGCTCCGTAGCCCATACTTTCTACCACTTCATCACCCTGCCTCTCCTGTTATTATCACCTCGTCAGTTTTAAAAAGAACCAAATTTTGTTTCTTGCCAAGTCTCTCTATTGTAAAATCATGTCATTCTTCCTCGACAACTCTAACTTTATTATTTTCTTCCTTCCTTCTACATACTTTGGGTTTATTCTGTTTTTTTTTCTACCTTCTTAAGATTGACATTCAGTGCATTAATGTTCAGTCTAACTTTCTAATATAAGCATTTATAGCTATAAAGTGTCCGTTAAAATTTTCTTTAGTTCCTTCCCACAGGCTTTGAGATGTTGTATTTTCATTTTCATTTTGTTCTAAATGTTGTCTATTTTCAGAATTATTTCTCTTTTGAGTAAGTGTTAAAAATATTCACTATTTCTCTTATGGTAATTGAAAGTGCAACTTTAAATTTCCAAATGTACATGTATTTAAGTTATGTTTTACTACCGATTTCTCACTTTCTTTTTTTGCATTGTGGCCTGTATTACGTTGAGTCTTTGGAATTTGTTTGGACTTGCTTTGTGACTCACTAAGTGGCCAGTTTTTATAACTGATGCCTAAGTGCATATAAAGGCTATATTCCCTCTAAATGTTCAAGATTCAGGAGTCTATATGATGTTCATTAGATCAACCTTGCTAATTGTATTGTCCAAATCTATATCTTTCCAAATTTTTTGTCTGCCTAATGACTGGAAAAAAGTTTGGAGGTTTATCTATTTCTCCTTGTAGTGCTATCATTTTTTTTGCTTTAAGTACAGTATGTATTATGTTCATGAGCTGAATAAAAGGTTACGATTTTTATTTCTTCCTGGTGACTTGTTCCTTTATAATATACAAGAGCCCTTTTTAATTCTTAATGCTTTTACTTACAAAATTGTTTGATATTAATATAGCCCAGGAGTTTTCTTTGCATAATTTTTCTATATTTTATTTATTTATTTATTTTTATTTTTTTAGCTGAGCCATCCTGCCACCTGTTGGCAGCTCAGTGGGAGCTCAGCTCGGGCCGGGACTTGAACTGCTGTTGTTCAGAGCTCACACGCTTGAGCGAGCTCTTAACCAACTGAGCCACTCGACTGGCCCAATTTTTCTATATTTTAAAACTTTTGGTGTCCTTTTATTTTAGGTGAGTCTCTCTTTTTCTTCTTTTCTTTTTTCCCTTAAATATATAGCTTACAAAGTAATAACCCTGGTAAGTCTAGTATCCATCTGACACCACAAATGGTTATTACAATATTATTGACTATATTCCCTATACTGTACTTTACATCCCCATGACTATTTTTATAGCTGCCAATTTGTATTTCTTAATCCCTTCCCCTTTTTCACCCTTCCCCATAAACCCCTTCCATATGGCAACCATCAGTTTGTTTTCTTTATCTATGAGTTTGTTTTTGTTTTGTTGGTTCGGTAATTTTGTTTTTTAGGTTCCATATATAAGTGAAATCATACGGTATTTGTCTTTCTTAGTCTGACTTATTTCACTTGGCATAATACCCTCTAGGTCCATCCATGTTGTCACAAATGGCAAGATTTTGTTCTTTTTTATGGCAGAGTGATATTCCGTTATATATATATGTACAACATCTTCTTTATCCATTCATCTATCTCTGGTCAACTAGACTGCTTCCATATCCTGGTGTAAATGATGCTGCTGTCAATGTAGGGGTGCATATAGCTTTTTGATTCAGTGTTTTGGATTTCTTTGGATAAAGATGTCTGTTCCTACTTTCCATTAGACTGAGTTTTTTGAATTCCCTTTTTTCCCCCTTCACCCATCACTTCTCCCTCCTCACTACTCCCTATTCCCCCTTTTTCCTGATTACTTATTCTGAATAGTTACCACCACTCAATGGAATTCATTCATTCTCTCACTCATGGATTTCCTTAAAAATTTAACATGCGTAGTTAACATCAATCTAGATGAACCTAACTCTGCTCAATATCTTTATTCTTCTTACAGACAACATGAAGACTCAGAATGCTTTATACACTGTCATTACCCCTACAATCCTCCCAGCATTATTTATTACCATTATTATTTTATAGAGTCAATAAATATTTACTCAGGGGTACCAAGATATTTACCAGTTCTTTTGTTTTCTATTTCTTCATATCTCCAATTCCTTATTTCTAGGTTCCACCTCCTTTTTTTTTTTTTTTTTTTAAGCTGAGCCATCCTGCTACCCATTGGCAGCTCAGCGGCTGCTCAGCTCGGGCTGGACTTGAACCGCTGTTGCTCAGAGCTCAAACTCTTGAGCGAGCTCTTAACCAACTGAGCCACTCGGCCGGCCCCTCCACCTCCTTTTTAAAGTATAGCCTTTCATAATTCTTTCAGCAATAAACTTTTCAGTAGTTAATCCTCTTTGTTTGCTTGTCTGAAAAATGTGTGTGTGTGTGTGGTTTTGGCTTTACTATAAGTGATTAAGTTGAAATCCTATTTTCTACTCGCCATTTGATGTTAGTCCTTTGTGTTAGCTTCTAACGATGCTATTGAGAAGGCTGTTCAGTCTAATTATTATTTCTCCTTTTTGATTACTTCTTTTGATTATTTTTGATTATTTCTTCTGTTTGATTACTAGAGCTTTTCTTTGTCTTTGGTGTTCTGGAATTTCAGCACAATACATTCAGTACGAATTTAGTTTTACTTACTACGCTTAGGACTCACTGTATTTCCTGAGTCTGAGGATTCCTATGTCTTTGAATAGTTTCTCCTTTATTCTTTGTTCACTCCTGAAACTCTTATTAGATGATCGTTTTCTCATTCTTTCTTCCTTAGCTACTCACCTCTTTGATATTTTCTTCTCTTCATCTCTTGTTTTACACATTTTTCTCAGCTTTATCTCCTTGTTTATTAAATATTTCTTTAGGTGTACTTATCTGCTAATAGCCAAGCCAGGAAGATTTTATTTTCAATGATTTTATTTTTATTTTCTAGAGATTCTTTTTCACATATGACTGGTCTATGTTGATAGTGTCTTGATCCTTTCTTATACTTCTATTTCTTTCTTTATGTCTTCAATTAATTTAAACATCTTATAGTCTTTATCTGATTGTTGTGTAATTTGAAGGCCTTGGGGGGTCTTTCCCTATTGTTATTGTGATTGCTGACTTTCATTTACAGTGGATCTTTTTCCTTTTGTGCTGTGATTTTGGATTGTTAACTCATTTTCAGAAAGACTTTAGTTATAGGGCTTGGGAATGGTTCAGGTTAAGGGTATATCTTTTCGTTTGTTTCTGCCACATGCCTAGGAGTTATCACTTGCTTAGGATAATTTTTAGGTTTAATTCTCACTTTGGGGCTTCCTGGACCACTTGGCAAATGAATATTAGACTCTTAAATTCTTGTAATAGAAGACCTATGGGTACAAATACAAATTCTCAGGGTAGCCAATCTTTTGTCCCTACCCAGAGCTCAGAAGGGATAGTTAGGTTTCCTTTTGGTCTTCCTGTCCCAGTGGGTAGATTTCTGCCTATTGTCTCCTTTTCACTGGGGATGTAACTCTTTTAAGTCCCTTGCTTTATGTGGAGTAGTCTCAGTACCAACTACCCACTCCACGCAGGCCCAGCACCTCATCTTTTGTCCTGTGGCCATTAAAATCCAAGCCCTTTGTTCAGTGAGTCCAGCCACTTGTCCCAATGAGCCCTCAAGGAATAGCACAATATCTATTCACTGCTCTAACATGCAGTTCACTCTTTGATTTTGACACTTGAGGATCAAATTACTTGCAAACTCCATTTTGTGATTAAACGGATGTGTTGTTTTATTCAGCATGTCTAATGCTCTGTGAACTTTAGTTTTCAGGCTATTTAGTCTGCCATATTGCCATAAACAGAAATTTCTTGTTTGCTCTAATCGCTAGTTTTCTCATCCATAAAATGGGGAAAATAATAGTACCTACCCAGAGAATCAAGTATATTAATTAAGTACAAATAAAGGTTTATCAGAGTGCTTAGTTATCATTAACATTATTATTAGGATTATTAATATTAATCACCAAACAGTTTTCTTGTCTCCCAAGTTTAATATCCTGCCTCACTCTCTTGATCCGATTCCCCATTTAAGCTTTCTCTTCGATGGTTGAGTGGCCCTGCGCCTGCTGTAGGTTTCTTCCTGGAGCTTGTATTTCCCCAGACAGCAAGCCTGTTATCTTGGTGAAGCCTCAGGTGCTCCACAGGATTTGACAGTTTCTCATTTTCATAAGTTTTACTAAATTATTAGAGAACTTCTCTGTACCCACAACAGAACATTTTGTAATTAGGAAGATTTTTGGTTGAATTCTTCTGAGTCTCAGAACATTTTTTAAATGACTACTTATTCTGTCCATGGTGATAAAGAGAACCCATCATTTCCCAGCAGCAGACATGATAGAAGCTTATTTACCCCCATTAGGCTGTGAGTTCTTTGAGGAAAGTCACTTGAAAATTCATCTCTGTAACCCCAATACCTGGTACAGTGCCAGGCACATAGTAAGTGCTCAACAAAGATGGACAGGCTCTCTGCCTGGGCAACTCCTACTCACCCTTTTGGTCTTAGCTTAAATGCTTTTTCCTTTTCCTAGGGGCCCTCTTCTTGGGTTAGATCTCTTGATACATGTTTATATACCTTGACTTTTCTTTCATACCATTCATCAGTCTTGTAATTAATAAAATAATTGTGATTGTGTATTTAATGACTCTTTTCTGCAAGATCATAAGATTCACAAAGGCAGTTCCTCTGTCTGTCTTGATAATCACTTCATCCCCAGTTCCATGCCCACAGGTAAATATTTGTTTAGTGACTGATTAAATGATGGAAGAATGGTGGTCCTTCAGGAAGAGGTATGTCTCATAGTCATTTAAGTTGTTTTTGAGCTCTGAGAGGTTATGAGAATTACTCTTCCTGTTGCCTTTGCTTTTTTTTTTGCCATTAACTTATAGCTTTGCAAGAGTCTGGAATTTACTGTGGGTTGGTTTATGGATCTATAAACTTGGTTTGAACTGTCAATGTCCTTTTTGCATGCCGACAGGCTGATTGACGTGGTGCTGTCAAAGTTCTCCCCTTGCTCTGGGTTAAGGTGGAATGGTTCTTGAACTTGACTTTACAGCATTGGAGGTAAAATGAAGAAGTGTATATTCTTGCCAGAATTAGAATCTAAGTTGTGGATGGGAAGAGTTTTTTTTGCTTTTGCCCATCAGGCTCCTCTCCCCTCGAATGAAGCAAGGGCAAGCAGGGATACCTGAGATGTGCCTCCTGCTGGCCTCTCCTTTCTGGTTTTGCCCCGTTATTCCTCATCCCTTCTGAGTCCCTCAGTATTAATGACTTCTTGGGGAAAAAAATAGCATCTGTAGGGTTAGGCAGACATATGTGCCAAGAGTAACTCCTGTTCATTACCGGTATATCATTGCATCATCATCATCACCGTCATCATCATTAAGATGGGGTTCTGAATAATGGTACAAGGCATGATAGCAGTGGAGCAGGAAGCTCTAACCTCTTGCCAGAGGCACTTCAAAACACATGGAACAATCACAGCAGCTGGGACTTGTTTTTTCCAAGTGCTGAAAATATGAGGTAGCAAGCTCACCCTCAGGGCCAGGCAGGTACCAAGAAGGAGCAAAGTGAACTTTGCATATCATGATCATAAGTGGCAATGGAAAAGGTCTCAGAGTCAGAGGCAAAAGCGGGTGGTGGGGACTGCAGCACATAGGTGGCTGCTGGTCCCATGTCTAAGAAGCAGCTAAACCCACCCCAGCTAACTGCAGGCTTGTGTTGTCAATCTTTAGTTTTTTCAAGAATAGCTGGAAATGTGGAATTTTATGTACAGTATAATGAGCTTTAAATATTGGCAACTTTAAGAACACTGCATGAGCTTCCCAGAAACGTATTTGCTAACCAACCCTTGATCCAGGGGAGAGAGTTGAGGGGGGAGGGGGAAAGAGATTTAAAGGAACAGCAGCAGCAGCACAATCAGCTTTAACTTGTTTCGACTTCTTTTCTTGCTCCAGTCCTTTGCTATGATGTCTTGATAGATTACAGAGTACAAGAATCAAAAGGGAAAGAGGAGATGGGAAGGGAAGAGAAGGAGAAGGCTGCTGCTGGTGGGCGGTGATGGACAGTCAGATGTGGGGGAGGCTGAATTCCTTCAAGGAGGCAAGCAAAAAGGCGGAGAAGCCTGGGGTGTGTTTTGTGGGGCAGCGGTGGGTTAGCTTCATGGAAGGTGAACCTTCTTAAGATGTCTTTTTCTCTGCTGCTACTGATATGCCTCAATTCATGTACAAGCTTTTCTAGAACAGAAAAGGACTTCCCTGGATTGTTAAAAAGACCAAGTGTTGCCTCCTGACCCTGCCATGCCCAGGCAGCAAATGTTTTGCTGGCATCTGCTCACAACTAACGTAACTGAGCATTACCTACATGACAGGATGCCTGGGGCTCCCGAGTGAATAAGATGGACTTGATCTTGGCCTTAATGGACCTCCTGGTTCTGCAACCATAGTGCAGTCTGACAAGGGCTGTGATTCAGTACAGGGTGCTATGAGATTCTGCACAAGACTTTGGAGTGGTTGAGAGTCTCAGGTTGGATTCCCCAAACCGGAGACTGAGACAGGGGCTTGGGTCCTGATAGTCTGGGAGGAGGTCGTCCCAGGACGTTGAGTAAGGGAGCAGGAGAGTGAGACAGGGAAGGAGGAAAAGCCAGTAAAAGAGAGAGAGAGAGCTGGTCACAGCTCTGGACATCTGAGTCCTGGTGTCCCTGGAGTTCCTCTGAAGGAACCACATAGAAACGATTGCAGAATTGTCCCGCTAAAGGAAGGGAGGCTGGCAAGCCACGCTTTGACCCTCATTTCCCACTGGCTGAAAGTTGCCCTGGGGACTGCTCCTGAAAACAGAGGGTACTTGACTTGCTTCCACTCCCATCTCCGAGGAAGTCCTGGCCTGCGGCAGAAAAGCTGACTCCTCATGCCCTTGAGGTGGAAGCTTTCAGATTGTTCTAGGAACTGATGATCATCCCAGGGTGCCAGGAATTTCAGCTGTAGCTGAAATTTCAAGATGGACTGAGAGGATGAGGCTCAGGGCATTAAAAGTATCTGCTACAGGAGATGAGGTTTCCTGATGGGTCCTGAAGGCCACCAACCAGCTTACTCACTTCGCTTCTCCCCTGAGTGATAACTTGCCAATCCATCTTTAAAAAAGGAGTGGCCACTTTCTCAACAAGTTCCCATTTGGTCTTCCCCATTCTGCCCACCTACTGCCGTTCCAGTTGCTAGTCATCAACCAGATGCCACAGTCAGGTCATACCATGGTTCATTTAAAAGATGGCACCCTGATTTTGTTCTAATCACAGCCATCCTTTATTGCATACTTCTTGTGTGCCTGGCACTGTGATTTACCCCTGCGTGGACCTCAGGGGTGCTGGTGAGCACTCAATGAACGACGGCTCCCCAGATGGCGGGGATAGGGGTGTGAAATGGCCTGTGAGTCACCCAAGGAGGTGGTGCACTTTGGGGGAAAAGAAACAAACCTGACCCCCTAGAACGTTAGCACTGGATTATCTTGCTCAGAATGTTCATTTTACAGATGAGAACACTGAGGCATCCTCCTTAGTATGTACAATAGTGACATATGACCAGAAGGGTTCATTACTGGAGGGGGTTAGGCTGCATGGGCGTGCTCTGCCTAATGAAGAGTGACACACTGAAATGTCTTAAGTGAGGAAACTGCTTTGGTGGAGTTCAGATTTGTGTCACTTTAGGAAATTGTCATGAGCATTCTCGATTGTTTCTTGTGCCTAGAGGTCTAGGGAACAGGCCTGTCCCTCAGATAAATAAATAATGAATAAGCTGGAAAGGGCCACTTCTCTGTTGGCTTCTGGGTCCTGGCCTTTCAAGGTGAGCTTTTTAATTTAATTTTATGACTGACTGGATGCAAGTCTGGTTTACTTAACTGTAAAATGGCTTGAATGATAGGCGTGCTTGAATGGATCTGCACGAGTTATTAGCTGTGCAGAGGGAACAAACCTCCTAGAGCACATTTTTAGATAATTCTTTGGTAAGGATCTTCATTTTTCCTGATCTTCTGATTGTCCGTCATTTATTGAACATTTACAGTGTGTAAGACGTTGCTCAAAATGCTTCCCATGTACATACACTCTCATTGAATCATTGTCACAGCCCTATGAGATAAGAGCTGTTACCTTTCCCCTTTACAGGCAAGAAACATGAGGCATGAAAAGGTTGAAAGGCTTGGCCCCCAGGCCGCACGTCTGGTACCTGGTGGAGTCATGAGTGTAACTTCTGCAGTGGGACTCCGAAAGCTCTGTACTGTGGAAAACCATGGTCATTGATTCATCTCATGTAGACCACCTTGGTCATTAAAGGGGACAATTCACATATCTCAACACATCTAGAGCCTTGCTCCTTGAAGTTTGATCCTAGGCCCATTGGCATCACCTGAGAGCTTTTGAGAAATGCAGAATCTCAGGACCTCCCCAGGCCTATTGAATCAGCATCTGCATTTTAACAAGACCCCCAGGCGTTCAGGATACTGGTTCAGACAGAGAAGCATAGGGGTCCTAATAGACGGTCACCCCTTTCTTGGCTGTAAAGCAAGAGCTGTGGTTCAGGAAGGAACCCCCTGACTTGTGCTTACCAGGTGTGTAGCCTTGCCTAGTTACCTAGCCTTCCTACACTTCGGTTTCCTTCTCTGAAACCTGGAGCTCATCATCTCATCAGCATCCTTCGGTTGTTGTGAAGACAAAGGGAAAGAACTATAAAGCACTTAGCAGAAGGCCAGTGCCCAGGAGAGCTGGCCAGCACTTTAAAAATATTATTTCTTGTTCGGAGCATGATAACCTCGTACTCTGGTCCTTAGCTCTGGAACTGGAGTGAATGAGATGTAGGCGGAAATGGACAAATGAGTGCTTCCAGGGTTTGAGGCATGTTTTAGGGCCTCACTAATGCTTGAAGGTTACTCATGTTAGTATGAAAAATCTAGAATGTTTCTTTGTTGACAGACACATGAAAGCCTTGATCCTGTTTGATGGTAGCTTGGATGGATTTTGTAGAAGCTGCGGAGAGTTTGGAAGAGAGGAGGAAAATGCAGAAACAGTTCGCATTTATTGCATGCTGGGTACGTGCCCAACCACCCGGACCTGTGTCAAAGCATTTCACTTTCACTGTATCCCCCAGGAAACCCAATGAGGTCGATGTTGTCATTGTTCCCATTTTACAGAGAAGGGAACTGAGGCTTTAAAACGAAACTTGCGCAAGAGTTTACAGCTGAGAAATGCCAGAGCTGCAGTTATTAATCAGGGTTTGGTCCACTATGGCCCTTAGTGGGCCATACGTGGCCCGCCGCCTGTTTGTATGTGGCCCACACCAGGAATGGTATCTATACACTTGAGTGGTTAGGAAAAAATCAAAAGAAGAATAGTGTCTTGTAACATGTAAAAATGATATGAAATTCAAATGTCAGTGTCCACAAATCAAGTTTTATTGGCTCACAGCCACACTCACCCACTGACGTATTTTCTATGGCTCCTCTCATGCTACAACAGCAGAGTTGAGTAGTTGTCACAAAGACCGCGTGGCTTACAAAGGTGACAGTAGTTACTCTCTGGCCCTTTACAGGATGATTTACTGACCCCTCTTATAAACCTTAGTCATTCGAATCCATAACAGAGCCACTCACCACTATTCTACAGCACCTCCCAAGTAACTAAACATTCCATTTCCACAACGACTGCCCCTGTCCCCCGCAAATTCCAAAGGAATTGTTCAATTATTAAAGAACTCCTCTAAGATATGGAAGTAGAATTCTAATATCGCCTCCCAGTTGCTGGTGGTGTAGCCTACACTGAACATACTTCTTGCCCGCTCCGCTAGTGGGTATCCCCCCTCAAAGCTCAGCTGAAATTGTTGAAGGTGCTCCTTTGCTAGAGAGACTGAGGGATGGAAAGACACAATGTAAGCTGAAGCTGTTGACTAGAAGGCCATCTGCAGGCTTTTGTTCTGTTCTAAAATCAAGGAGAAGAAGGAGATGAGAGACGGAAACACTTCCTGCAGTGTCTCGCTGTTCTCACCAAAGAATATCTAAAGTGTGGGGAGTGGTTGAGGAGGCTCCGACCCCAGCATGCTGCTCCTTGCAGACTTCCTGGGGGATGCCTACCATCCAGCCCAGGGAGGATGTGTCAGGGAGGATGGGAGGAGCGATTGGAGATGGGTTGTTCAGAAACAAGGAGGCTAATGCTGGCCATAAACAGAGATGTGCAAGTATCCATGTGGCTGGCCCTTGGATCACTACCTCTATCCCCTTGGTTAGGCTAACAGCCTCAGGTGAGCACTCCCCAAGAGGATGGGCTCCGAGGCATCTTGCTCATCATCTCATAGCTCCATAGCAACCATTCATGTATGATGGGCATGGTATCAAAGGACTTTCCATACCTGGTATCTCAGTGGTTCCCAAAGGCTAATCTGGGGACTGGAAGAATCTATATGTTCCCAAACATGAATATTCAATGGTAGTGAAATGAACACAATGACTGTGCAGCACAAAGCCACTTTTACTTTCTAAATCTGGGAACTGTTCTTTTTTTGTTCCTTCTTTCATACTTTTGGAGATGTAAAATGTTATTATTTTTGGAAAGTCATTCTATTATTTTTTGTGTGCATTCTTTTCCTTTGTGAAATAATTGGGAAGGGCTCCTAAAAAGTCCCTATTTGTCAGGAGCGTGGATCCTGGAGCTGGATTATTGCAGTTTGACTCTTGGCTCTGCCGCTAGCTCTGAAATCCTGGGTGGGTTACTTAACCTGTCCGTGGTAACTCCGTTTCCTCATTTACTAAGTAGAGGTAATCATTCCTATCTTGTAGGGTTGTTGGGAGATTCTATTAATATGTACAAAACATTTAGAGTAGTCCCTGGCCAGAGCACTACATTACACTACATTAATATCATCTCTGAGCCTTTTTCAGGTTAAAACTTAGCAAAAGAAAAAATTAGCAAGATGATGCTGGTACCTCCCAAAATCTTGGGAGGCATTATTCAGGTTCAAGAAATCTAAAATCAAGGAACTACTGCTTTCTCTCTTAATCTCTCAACAACCCCATTTAACAGATCAGGAAAAAAAAGGTTGGAGAGGGTTATGGACCCTCAAAAAATGCCTCCATTATTGCTGGCAGCCTTAAGAAAAGGCGATTTTGCAGGGTTGTCTTGGACCCGCTGGTCTCCTTCAGGGGAGCAGGTTTTTTATATGCAGATATTTGGGGCTTTTCTTAAAATGGTGTTCAGCTTCATTTGAGGTGAATAAGTTTCTCAACCTGTGTCCCTTCACACTTGCCTAGGTATACTTAATGTGCTCAGTTATCTCATGCCATCTCATATTTCCTCTCACTAGTTCTCAATAACTGTGCCAGGAATAACTTTCCGTAGGGTTAGAGTCCTACAAGCAAGCATTCGGAGTTTCTTAAAAAGAGATTGGCTCTAGTAGGCTCCATTAGGCAGATAGAAGTTAAAAGCCAGTGTATACCTTCAACCATCAGTACCTTTAACACTTGAATCTCATTCAACTCAAGGGGATACACAGCTGAGTGGTGGGCTTGATCTTGGATGTGGTTAGGAAGGGTTTTGTTCATGTTCTGTATTTTGAAACAAGTGGTTTTCAAAAGGGGCTGCCTTGACTGACTTCCTTCTCCTCACCCCTGTTTTCCTCCCAATATTAAAAGTTAGTTTGAGGCATTTTAAACTGTCAGAAGTCCAAGAGATAGCAGGTCAGATTCCAGAGGTTTCATGAACAAAGAACAGACAGATGTTAAGTGTGCAGCAGACATTGAAACTCGTCCCTTTTCTCATGGAAACAACTTCTATACCCACGCGAAGAATAGGACTCCTGACCAACTTTCCACCTATTTTTCCAACCCTTTCCAAAGACTCCTTTTCTGTTCCCACCCCCACCTCCCCAAGACTGAAAGGGGGGAATTGCTAATCTTATTACACACAAGAGACTTGGGCCACACATTGCCGGTGGGCCAGGCCATTATGTGTTCCATAGCCCCTGACCGCACTGAAGCTCTCTTCCTTTCCCGGTCTGGTCTCCTGTGTCAGAGGCCAGCAGGCCAGGGCAAGACCCACTATGTCCACTGTCCATCGTGTTGCCTCTGTATCTTTGACTAGGTGGATAAGCCTCTTGGGTCTGCTCTGCCTGGCCATCTAAAGAGAGAGTAGTTCTCTCGGTCCTGTCAATTCCCCAGCTCAATGGTCTAGAGAAACCTCTCCTGGCGGGTAGTGTGGTGGTACTAGGTAGAAAAGTAGAGTGACTAAGAATCTCTGACTCTCGAGCAAATCAGATTTGAGTCCAAGCTCACTCATAACACTGTGTGGCCCTGAGCAAGTTACTTAACTTCCTGAACCTCAGTTCTCAATTTGTATTGTGTTGTCGGAGAAGTCATGACGTATTTTATCTCTGTTTTTCAAAGGTCATTTATTTATATAAAGAACAAAGATCAATGAATGATATATTGCCTGTTTTGTTTGATAACATTTTGCCATCTTTCAGTGAGCTTCATAATTCTTTGTTCATAGAAGGACCTGTCTTGATTTGTGAAAAACTGAACAAGATGCTGATTTACAGCCTCATCTGAATTGAATGTTATACCATTCAAGGAGTTTTGAAGACAGCAAAACAAGTGGAAGTCTGATGGCACAAGGTCAGGCGAGTATGGTGGGTGTGGTAACACATCCCATCGAAGCTCCAATAATTTTTGACAGGTCATCAAACTTGTGTGTGGTCTCGCATTGTTGCGATGGAACATAACTTCTTTACAGTTAACAAGCTCTGCATGTTTCTGGATGATGGAGTCATTCAAACTGTCCAATTGCCAACAGTACACATTTGAATTGATTGTTTGGTTCCTTGGTAGGAGCTCAAAAAACACGGCACCTTTAAAATCCCACCACACTGAGAGCATAACCTTCCTCTGATGAATGTCTGCTTTCGATGTCATTTGAGGCAAATCATCACTTCGGGACCAAGAATGTTTGCACACCACATTGTTGTAAACAATCCACTTTTCATCACCAGTTATCAGCCGCTTCATAAAAGGATCGTTTTCCTCACGTTTAATGAGCATATCACAGATGTTTATATGTGCTATCAAATGAACTTCTTTGAGTTCATGCAGAACCCAAATATGGAGCTTGCTTACGTATCCCAGCTTCTTCAGGTGGCCCTGAATGCTTGAATGATGGATATTCAATGTTTCTGCAATCTCTTGTGTCGTGTAACATGGGTTTGACTTGATCAATGCCTTTATTTTGTCGTCATCAACCTCAGTAGGCCTCCCTGACATAGGAGCGTCGTTGAGATAAAAATCACCAACACGGAACTTCGTGAACCATCGTTGGAACTGACGTTCTTGTAGAGCTTTGTCACTGTAAACTTCATGCAACTTTTCACAAGCTTGATGCGCGTTCTTCCCTTTATGGAAGTAAAACAGTAAAATATGGCAAAAATGCACAGTTTGGTCTTCCATCTTCAACTTGTAAAATCTCCAAAACTCAACCAAATTGTTCAATTTTTTTTAAAATGAAGCTAGAACTGTCAGCTGTCAAATGACATAGCAATAACATAGATGCGAATGACTCTAGTACTTCCAAAAATGAACTAGCGCCATCTGTTGCAAACATGCGTCATGACTTTTCCGACAACCCAATGTTAGTTGGCAATTTGGGCTGGGCTCAGCTGGCCAGTTGTTCTGTTGGGCTTGCCTGGACTCATTCATGTTTCTGCAGGCAGCTGGTGGGTTGCTGGGTGCAGGTTGATTTAGATGGCATCATTCACATGTGCAGAGTTTGTTCTGGCAGTTGGCTGGGGTGAGGAGAGTGACTAAATCTCATGTCTCCACTGGGCTAGGCCAGGTTTATTCTCATGATGACAGTCTCAGGATTTCCAAGAACAGAAAGAATGGACAAGTCCCAATGTTCAAGCACTTTTTGAGCCTCCATTTTGTGATGCTTGCTAGCATCCCATTGGCCAAAGCAGGTCATGTGGCCAAGCCCTGAGTAAATGTGGGAGAGGACTGTCCAAGATCATGGAGACATGTAGCCATTATTGAAACAATCTACCTCAGTCTCCTTTCTTTGGTGAGTTTGAGTAGAAATACTTTGCATTTAAGTATTCAAGTGGTATAAAATTTCTATTTTTAATCCTTTGTTGGATATGGTATTTTAATATGCCTGGCATCTGGTCCCTATCCTAGGATTTTATTGCTGACAACTTGTTCTTTGCTTTAATCTTTTATTCCTTTTATTTGGGAAATTATAGTTTGCTGTAGGACATAGTTATTTTTATAGGAGAAACTGCTGTGATGTCATAATTGAACGCATTTCCATAGGGATATGCATTTATCCCCATGCATTCCGAAAGATGATCCACAATCCATTTATTCATTTTTATTTTGGTCTCTGACTTCATATTGAATCAGAGCAAATATGTAAATGAAAAATGTATTAGTTGGTAAATTAACCTTTAAAAATGTTAATTACTATTTTCTCTTGATTTCTATTGAGCTCTAATAGGTGAGGGAATTTTAAAAAAGAATTAATTTTCTTTTTTTGAATTAACTTTCACAAAACCAAGTGAGAATAATAATAATATGAGTGTCTCATATCACAAACTATTCAAGTTTTTTTTTTAAAATAAGAGCAGTGTTTAAGCACAATTTTTTTTTTTAGTAAAAATAGTATTATATGACTAGTAACTGAGAATGGAAATAAATAGATTACTTAGAGTCCAAACAAAACATTTCAATAAAGAATTTCTCAGTGGAACATTTAGGTTCTATTGAATCTGTGCACAATTATATCTTACTCCCTAAACAAAACAGATTTTCAGTGATAAATGTTTTTGGACAGCAGCAAGATTCAATTCCGTTCATTTCAAGATGCAGATTTATTTGTGAAATTAGAAGAAAATAGTTGCCAACAAGAACCTGAAGGAGTTCTCTCTATCTTTAGCTGCTCTGTTGGTGTTTCACCCAAAAATATCTCAGAGACAGAGGTGCTTCTTATAAGGATGAGAAAAATTGCAGCTGGAGCAGAAATTAATTTATATTTATAGTCCAAACACCTACATGAATCCTTAACCTGCTTTTTTATGATTTTGGGGGAATTTATAGAATCATTTAGATTGGAAGAAATCTCCAGTGAGTCATCAAGTTCCCTCTTCTTATAATGGCAGCATGGATTTTATTATCCTTAAAGCAGCTCTGATAGATGGGTGTCAACTTTGGCTCATGTTTCATGCATTTAAAAATGTATAGTCCCTACTCTGAGTGTATTTAATGTGTAGGAGACAGACTGAGAGCTGCCTATATGCCCTGGAGACCTTTTCTGAGTTCCTGAAACACAGTCTCTTCTGAAACAGATGCCAAATATGTACCATATTCAGCATTATATTGATACCATCAAACCCAGTTTGCTTTTGGCTTCTGATAATTAAAAACATTTTCCCCAATATGTATAAGGGACCCAGCATGCTGTCTGTTCTGAGATGATAATAGAAGATTATTCTCTCTTGTATCCTTTTGTCCTGTGTACCTCCGGGGACCTGCTGTCCCCTCAATTTAAGAGACATTGCTTAGAAGACCAGTTATGAACTGAAAGGTATTTGAGGGTATCTCTAATGTCTGCAGAGGTTTGTGAGACACAAAGGAATATAAGATGTGGTCCCTACCTGCAAGAAATTGCTGTTCTATTCGAGAAGATTCCTGATGTATATCTGTGAAGAAACGAGACTGGTCTCTCTGAGCAGTGTGTGAAAATCCAGACCAGTGCCTATGGTTTCGTTTAGTGAACGTTACCCAATTACGTATAATCACATTATGCTGGATACTGACAATAGTGAGTGCCCAATTATGCAGTCGAGATACCATCTAGGACAGTGTATAATATGGTGTTCGTTGTTTAAAACAGCTGTAAGTGCAAAAGGGCTCAAAACAAGGGAGATGAATAAAAACTGGGTTCTCAAGGACAAAGAAGATGTGATTGGGCTGGACTTTGATGTGTTAAAATGACTCTTCAGTCATTGCCTAAAAATATGTGTTGAAGAAGGATGGGATAGCTGCAGTGGAGAGCTCAGGCCTAGTGTTGAGCCCTGCTTTTACCCAGGGACCAACTTTGTGACCTTGGGCAAGCGACTGACCCTCTCAGAGCCCCAGTGACTCCCACTGTAAAGTGGCGAGAGTGTAAGTACCTGGCTCACAGGGTGGTTGTGAGGCTCAAATTAGAGACCTCATTTCAGCTGCCCAAGACAGAGTTAGGCAGGGTCATCAGAACTAAGTGCATAGGAAGGAGGTGGTGTGGAGGCATGTGGGTGGGGTAATGCAAGGTTTTCTCGAAGGAGGCATATTTCAAAATAATGCAAAAGGCTGAGGGAAGATGAAGAGTCCAAGTCCTGAGATGGGAGCCAGTGGGGTGGGGAGATGGGCTGAGCAGTGGGGACACAGAGCTGGCCCTTTTGGATAGGTTAGGTTGGGACCAATTATATAGCCTTAGAGACCATGCATAGGCATTGAACTTGCTACTATAGACAACTGTGGACTCTAATTTGTGATAACAACCACAACTGCCATGGCAGTAGTCATGGGCATTGAATGCCTATTGTGTTATTGTATGTGTCATCCTGTGATGGGTCCTTTATCTGATGTATTATTTTTAGTCCCGCAATAGTTTTTATTATTTATGCATCAGGGAACCAAGCATAAATAAGGAAACCGAGACTCAGAGTGACTAAGTAATGAGGTCAAGGTCACCGAGCTAACTAGTAGCAGAGTGGAGCTCGAACCCATGCAGCCTGGGTGAGAGGTGACTCCTGTATTCTTGCCCAGGTTGGTTGGCTGTCCAGGCCTACATTCTGTAGGATATTAACCAGTCAGGGTGTGATATAGTAAAAGCGACAGGACGTAAGACTGAAAGGAACACAGGGGGTCAGGGACCGGGGCTGAAGGAGCAGCTAAGAGACAGTTGTAATTTGGGCCCAACTTACTGAGGATATTGGTAAGGAACAAGTACTGTGGATGAGGAGAAAGGAGTAAATGCATGAGATCTTTAAAAAGGCCAATTTATAGGACTTGGCAATTTTGTTTGTTTGTTTTTTAGGACTTGGCAATTGATCAAGGGAGAAGAGTCAAAGGTGACTTTTAGTTTTTCATCCTGGTCAGTGATAACTCCCAGCTTAATGCAGCTGGTCCACTGCCTCGAGGCACACTGATCACACCATACCCCTCCCCGCTGGTCCTTCTCCTCCGACCCCTCCCCCCACTCCTACTCCTCCAACGTCTCCCCACCTTCCCCCAACACACAGCTGTCCAGGCTGAAACATGGACCATGAGACTCTAAATGTTGAACGGAAGGCAAAACCAAAACAAATCAGGAAAGAAAACCCATGCCACCTAGAGACTGCAAACAGTTGCTATCACAGAAAAACTAGAGACTCTAGGGATCTTTTCCCTCTTTCTGATTGTACCTCTGATGGGGACTGGTGGTTAGAGTGAAAGAAATTTTTTTCCCATTATGTGTTTCAGTTGGTTACTGCTGGCGTGTTAGAAAGCTGTTGATTTTTGCATGCTTATTTGTATCCAACCCATCATACTAAATAGCTTCTCAGTTGATTTTCTGGGCTTTCTAGGTATATAATCATACCTTCTCTAAGAAGTGATGGTTTTCCTCTTCTTTTCCAATAATTATTCAATGTGTTTTAATTTTCTGACTTATCACTTTGTTTATAATATGAGTTATTACAAAGCAAAAAAACATTAGTGGGAATAATAAAAATGATGTTGGTGTTTTCAGCACCCATGGGAAGGATGGGTGAGAATTCAGAGAGGCTAAAGGTAGAGTGAATGGCCGGGAAGCTACTGCAGTAGAGTTGTGACGTTATGATGCTGAAGGAAGTTGAAATGGTCACAAGAGAAAATGGACTGGCCTTGCTAAAGTGGACCTGGCACAAAAGCTGCCACTCAGGCCTCAAATTCAAAGTCCTGTAGCCTAGTTGATAGTTACCAGGAACTTGACTCTGTGTTAACAGACTTTGAAGTTTATTGCAATCAATTCATCTGCAAAGAGGTAAGAGGATGGAAATTAATTAGAATTCTCAGGAATGTAGATTTAAAAGAAATTAGATGGTATCTTAATTTTCTTCAATATTGCCAGGGTCTGCCTCTTAATCTAGCTAAAGGCAAAAAAAAAATCACATAATAATTATAACTTACAAATGTTTTTTCCGGTTGACAAAGCGATTTTACATATATCCTCTCATGCTCTGTGAGATAGGTGATGATGGAAGCATCTGACGTTTGTCTAGCAAGTTACATTTTGCAAAGCACTTCTGCCTACACTATCTCATTTAATGCTCACACTCATTGATTTCTTACTTACACTCAAAAGGTTTATCTAACTGTGGTTCTCTAAACACAGATTTTCTTTCTGTCTTTGAAAATGAAATTCTCCATGGAAAATGTCTATCCTTGCCTTGTCCAGGTACTGAACCTCTCTTCATTTTTCAAAATCCTGTTCGGGTAGAATATTATTTTTGCCCCTTCCTCACAAGGGAGAGGTAATGGACAGAGGTGGAGTGGAGAGAAGCTGAGTGAGCTCAGGAAGGGAGGACCCAGCCCTGTGTCCCTTGGAGAATGTGTGTAGAGGATGATTGACCAGAAGTTCCCTCGGCAACACTGAGGGTAACGGAAACTTTGGTTTGGCCTTATCATCTTTGGCTTTTTCCCAAAGTGGAGACAATGGGGAAGATGGTTGTGCAAAGGTATGTCGAGGATGACATTTTATTTACAAACGCATGCTCCCCATTCTGTAGTTTCTGTCACTTCCCTTGGTTTTAGAAGGAAAAGAAAAGACCATTTGGCTGTTTGCAGGGTCCTTCAGTGAAACGTGTTTGGTTTTACAATGGAAGTCTGAGGGCAGTCTCACAGAGGCCCCGAGAGGAGGGGATTTCAGGTGGGGAGGAGGTCCTCACTGCTGGCATCTGCCAAGATATGTAGAACGGAGGGAAGGATGTGGCCACAAGGAAGTCGCCCACTCGGACCCTTGGAGAGTCCAGCTCTGGGAGGTTGTTGCGCATGGAAGCCAGGCTGCAAAGGACTCGGAAGGGGAGAGATGGTAAGAGCATGGAGGCAGTAGACTTCAGTTACTTGTGTAAGAAATTTGGCTATGAAAGACCGAGGGAAAAAAAAATTGAAAACGCACATATAAAATATTATTGTTATAAAAGATTTAAAGAGTTTAGACACACACAGAATAAACCATGCAGGACCTCTGTCCCTTTTTGTTGCAGCCCCACTCCCTAAGTATAATGGAGTGACATGTGCTCTTCCAATCCTTGGTACACATTTTAGAGAGAGAGGGTGAGAGTCATGTGGTTGTCAGGCATGAATGCGGAGAGCAAGCCCAGAAGGAGAGGAGGGGATTCAAGGTAGACAGGCATGTTTGTGTGTGTAGGGGTTTAGTATGTGCGGTTTTAAGTGCATGGGTATATGTCCACGTGTTTATTCATGCAGACGTATATACAGGGAGAGAGGGTGAAGGCAACCACGTGATATGGATAGGAAGGAAGAGAGGATTTACGTAGCACTGATGTCTAGTGATGAGGGTCAGGGTCTCTTAAGACACCTTCTGTCTGTTCAGATCAGGTAATTTCCTGAGAGTGAGTGTTAACCAAGCTGAAACAGGTCCTGAGGAGAGAGATCTGAGGAGGCTGCTGAGGAGGTGATACCTGGATAGTCACAGAAATGAAAGTGAGAATTGCTGAGTAGGGGGAAGGAACAAGTCAATGTGCTAGTTTGAATTTGTAATGGCCCCACTCTTGTAAGTCCTGCAGGGCCCTCCGGCAGCCCTGGGTGGCCCGGGATCCGAGGAATTGGACAGACAGAGAGGGCTAGTGCTGGGACTGTGCACGGCAGGCAGGACAGAGGGTCAGGTTGTAGGAGTTTAAGTGTAGAGGGCTTTTGAAAAGTCTGACTCTGGGGTAGAGGTGGTGGTGGTGGTGGGGACGCTAAAGCCAGGAGGAGGCCAATGGGCTGAGGGGAGTTAGGAGGGTTGAGCAAAAGGTTCCACTGAGGGCAGAGAGTGAAGGAGTAAGAAAAAGAACTCAGGAGTCTGCATTCAGAGTTAGAGCATTTAAAGCCCGCTCTTGAATTAATGACATTCAGATTAAACCAGTTTTGGAATTTCAGGTGTACTATTTCTACCAGATTAAAGAAAAAAAATGCCCTGCCTATTGTGGTCTTTCCTATCCTATTTCCCAAATTTGGTTACCAAAACTTCCTTGTTATTTAAGGGCCCCTCAGTAAGTGTCAGTTCTGAAAATCAAATGGCATCTATTTGGAGAAGTCTTAATTACTCTTCAATATTAACTATTACAGATGCTCTCTGACTTGTGAAATCCTTCCATTCTGCAAGATCTGATACAACTTGAATTTCTCTTAAATAAAAACTGACTCAAGGTACATTTTTGTACCATCCCTTGCTTTTGTTTTATAAAATCTCATCTTTTAATCTGTTTAATTAGCCGTGTTAACCCTCTGGCTATGCATAGAATTATAACTCTTGGCTATGGCTGGTTTAGACAGTACACAAAATATAAACTTAATCTGTTTTCACAGCCTTTCCTCTTTTTCTGCCTATTTGAGAGCACTCTGGCTTTGCCCTCTCACTGTCAGCCTCCCTCCACCTCCCTACCCCGCCGTCCTGCCCCCCATCCCCGCTCAGGGTGGGGGAGGATTCTATCCTCGCCAGAGTTTTTCTCTTGACTTTTAAGAAAGGTAATCATGATAACAGTGAGAGATGGATAGACAGGCAGCACATGAAAGAAGTATTTCTAGGAATTGTGAAGTCAAGGATGTGAGAGTAGCTGCAGGTTATGAGAAAAGGGGGATTTTGAGTACTGATGTGGATAATATAGTCCCTTCACAGTAGTTGATACCAAAGAAATTCTGAAGTTAGTATGAGATTATTTCTTGGTAGCTTTCTTTGACCATGGATAGAGAACATGGGTCTTAGGGTCAATGGGGCTACACTGGAATCATCACTTTTCAGCCAAGAGTGGACTGCATTAAAAAGGGAGTAACTCCAGGACCGTTTAAATAACATGAGCTGATACAGCAATGATCCATTGCAAAGGCAACGTTAGCAGGCTGACAATAAAAATGTCTTTTCTCTGTTCTTCACGTTACCTTCTCGCTCTATGGTCTTCTTTCGGAAATGAATCTATTTTGTATTACAGGACTTAATACAAAATTTTCCACTTCCCTAAAATTTTAAGTGCCTTATGGAACAATTTGTGTAAGGTCTAATTTTCCTAGTTGTCAGCTCCACAGCATAATGACCTCATACTTTTTCATCTAGTTTCATGCCGATATTTATATAAAGAGGTGGTTGGTTTGCATTCCGATTAGGCAAATGCGAAAACTGGACATGCATTTTTCTTCTACAGTTTTGGATCTAAAACAACATTATTGCTCTATTTCGGTGCTGCCTAATAAAAATAGAATGTGAACCGTATCTGCAATTGTAAATTTTCTGGTAGTCACAATAACAAGGTAAAAAGAATCAGGTGAAATTAATTTTAATCATATACATTGCTTAACCCAATTTATAAAAAATCATGTCATTTCAACATGAAATGAGTTTTAAAGGTTATTAATATGATATTTTAAAAATTTAAAATACTAAGTCTACAATGTCGTCTATATATTTTATACTTACAGCACATATCAATTCAGACTATCCACATCTCAAGTGCTTGATAGCCACATGAGGCAAATGGGACCATATTGACCAGCACACATCTATTTTATGGCCATGATTGCTTGAGTACTATCTTGACTGCTGAGTTCTTTCTGATTTACTGAGCATGTTTATGTAATCTGTATGATGACACTTATGGCAGTGGCAGAGAATTATTTAGGTATTTAGATGAGTAAGTCATTTATAATTTATTCTTTTCATTCACTTACCCATTTCCCTCACTCACTCATTCAATTACAGTCCTACTTCATACTATACACTAAAATTTAAGAAATATTGCAAAAGTTCTAGAATAAAATAAAAATGTATTCTTGGAAAGTCCCCCCTTTTTTCACTTGGGGAAAAAATGTTATGTAGAAAAGTAGATTATAATAGAACAAACATACATTCTACCTACCCAGAATAGTGAATATTAATATTTTGTCACATTTGTTTCAGATTAAAAAATAAATTAAGTAGATCTTTCAGATTGGGTGAAGACCTCTAAATTCCTTCAAAGCCCCGTTTCTTTCGTGCCCTCCCTTGCATGTACTCTTATTCATTTTGTTCTTTTTTTTCTTGGGAAATATCCATGTGGATACCCATAGATGATGTAGGTAATTCTATTGTGTATCTCTACTATATATTTTTTTATGATGGAAATTAATTTTTTCTCCAAACTTTCGATATTATAAAAGTGATTTCAGTGGTCATTCCTGTACAACTTTCCTTGTACACATATGTGAGCATCTCTCTAGGGTATGTACCTGAAGGTACAGGAAAAACTTTCTAAATATAACACTAACAGCAGAAATCACAAAGGAAAAGAGTGATAGCATTGTCTACATAAAAAGTCTGAAACATGATTAGCACAGTAGAAAACAGTTTAAAAATGGAAAGACAACAAAAGAAAAAATATTTACAACAAATATGGCAGAGAAAGGCTTAATAACCTTAACACATGAAGAGCTTTTGCAAACAATTAAAAAAGATTACCTCATGGATTAAATTGGTAGAGATCATAAGTAAACAATTCACAGAGGAAGAAATATGAGCAGCTAATGACCATATAAACTATGATTAACATTAGTAATCAAAAGAATAAAAATTAAAGGAATAATTTTTTTTTCCTATCAGATTGGCAAAGATGAAAACAAGAATGGTGATACCTAGTGTTAGTGAGAATGTGGAGGTCACAGGCACTTTCTGTACTGTGGGTGGAGTTTAAATTGATATAAATGTCCTAGAAGAGAGGTTGGTAGTATGTATTAAAGGCCTTATAATGTGCAAACTCTGACTCAAATTCTACATTAGGAATTAATCCAGAGAAAACAAATCAGTTGTGTAAAAAATGTCATACTGAAGATGCTTATTATATAGTTATTTGTGCTATATATAAAGTTACAGATAGACTAATGTGATAATGTACCATGAGCTGAAGAATATGACTAAATCAACCCAAGTTTAAAATAACGAACAACGCTCTGATAACACCAAGGATGCAGTCAAGTTGAGGAAACTGGAAAGGCTTCCCAGCAGTATTTACTTTGAGCAGGGTCTTCATGGATGAGAAGGCGTGACAAGGGGTGGAGGTGGGAGTCGGGGAACGGCATTCTGGATAAATAAGTGGCCAGCCAGTGCAAAAGCAAGGAGGCTTAAACAAACCTGGTGGATCAGGGAGTGACAATGACTCAGTGTGATGGGCACACAGGGAACATGAAGGGGAGCAGAGTGAGGATGGCGCCCTCGCTGCTCTGAGCCTATGCTGTAATCTCATGGTCCTATTACTTTTTAGGATTTAATCACAATATCCACATTACTTGGAGTTATTTCAACGTGAGTGAGCCCACCAGAGTATTACTTGTTTTAAAATTTAATTCGGCTTACTCAGAACCACGCACTAGTCCAAAGAATTTTCCAAGTTAGCGAGATTTCCCTGCGCTGCCTTCCATCGGCCCCATTGCATATTTTAATAACTTGGCTGTGTAAGGTCTTTTCTTTGTGCAGCTTTCATTGTCAGTGTACAGTTTGCACAGCTGCTCTGTTGTCTCCAGGTCCCTCACGCCCTCTGGTTTGGCTGGTGACCGAGAGTGGTAGAAGAAGTTTGCTTGGCAGTGGACTAGAGGAAGCCAACGGTCCGCTGACCCAGGCTTGGAGCCACACGGGTCTGGATTAGAATCCTGCCTCTGTTATTTGTAGGTGTGTGATCTTGGGCAAATTACTTAGCCTAGCTGAGCCTCAGTTTCCTCATTTGTGAAATGAGTCGATATATGAGGATTACATGGATAATGTCTATAAAGTGTTTTTCAGAGCTTGTGGTATGTGCTCGATACATGTTAGCTATTATAATTATTATGTTATAAATAATTGGAGTCATTCTGCCGTATCCTATTAGTCCCTAAGGGATCATTCCTATTGTAGGCCTAATTAATTATTTATGGTTCTAGAATTTCCCTTATGTTTCCTATGCCAGTGCCACCTGGGTGCGAGGAAGCTCGGAGTTCACTGTCTGGCTTGACTCTTGACCCCAGGCTTTAAGGAGAAAAGTGTGGGAGGCCTCAAGGTCTTCTTCTAAGTTAGACAGATTAGATAGGGCCTGAGGAAGGAGCCCCATTTTGGACCAAGGAGTATGTACTTGATTAAAGCATGCCCCAAGGCTATCTCTCTCTTGAACCCCAACATTCATGCAGCCTAGTTCACCCATACCTGAGCAAATGACCAAGAAGCAGGAATGAGAGAGAGAGAGAGAGAGAGAGAGAGAGAGAGAGAGAGAGAGAGAGAGAGCGAGCTATCCAGGGGAAAGCCAGGCGGCCTTTGCAGATAAACTCCTTGAGCTTGGGAAGGGATGGACCATTATTGGTGGAATCTTAGGGATCTTTCTTTCTAGGGTTGTCCCTTCTCTTATTCTTGTGGTATCATTTTTGTCTGTCTAGAATTGCTCTTATCACAACATATTGCTGACTCCTTTGTCTATCTATCTCATTAGAGTCTAAATTCTCAGTTTAGACTCTGTAAAAGAATTATGGTTTTTGGAATTGGGTTGGCTTCATAGCTCTAGCACTAGTGACCTTGGTCAACTACTTAACCTATTTCCCGATGGGTAAAAGGAAGATACTCATTGATTTATAGAATTGGACACAATTTATTAAATGTAACTGGCATACAGTAATTGCTTAATAAATGGCAGCTGGTGACAATGAGAACAACCATGAAAAGATTGATGATGATGCCAGAATGTAGCTCAGTGCCTGGCACATCCATCAGCACGTGTTGAAGGGATGGATAGATGAATGGTTGGATGAATGAATGGTTGAATGAATGCATGTTTAAATAGCTGAGTAAACAATCAATTCTCAGGTTTGTTGGGATGAGTTATTGAAATAACACGTGTTGAGCTTAGTACCATCCCCAACACATCCATAATGCGTGTTCTATAATGAGAGCTGCTGCTATTGCTTCTATTACTCTTTTCCCATATTCTTTGTCCAATTACGCCCAATTGTGAGATGTGCAGGAAAGTGAATGTTGTTATAATATAAATACATTCGCTAATGAGCTTGCCATGTATATGGCTATTGTCCACTCAGACATGCCTCCCAGATCATGTCACTGACTCCTGCCCATCTGGGCATCACTGGTCTTCCTTTTTCAGTAGGATTGTTAAATGTTATTCATACCCATCGTATGCAAATATGATGTAAAGCAATTGTAAAGTAAAATTGTAAACTTTGCAAAAGATGCCAGATCTCATGAAGTTAACGAAAGTGATATTTAAAAAATGATGGCATCATATACAAAGGTAATGACAAATCAGCATCTGGTGGAAAAAGAGAAAGTTAAACAAGTATAAGTGCGGGTACCTCAAAAAAGAATGTTTTAAATATCAAAGGATTAAGATGAGATTTGGGAGAAATTAATAAAACCTTTGAATATTTCTGATAAAAGAAGTCTTTTAAAAATAATTGGTCTGAATACTTAACTAAGATACAAAAAGCAGTAATCATAAAAGAAATTATGGGTAAGTCTTACTACATTAAAATTAAGAATGTCTGCTTCTTGAAAGAAGTCATAAAGAGTGCAAGGCACAATATTATATGTATTTATCTATCCAGAATATATAAAGAATTACAAATCAGTAAGAAAAAAAAGCTCAGTAGAAAAATAGGAAAACAATCTATACGAATAGGCATTTCTCAGAAAAAGAAACACAAATGATGAATAAACTTGGAAACAAATGTTCAACCTTATTTTATAATCAGGGATATGAAATGTATCACCACATTGAGACATAGTCTTAATATTTCTAGAGAGACAAAAGTTAAGATGTCCGTGTTAGTTATCTCTTGCTCTGTTATAAATTACTACCAATTTAACAGCTTAAAACAACACACATTATCTCATAATTTCAGTGGGTCAGAAGTCTGGGTATGGCTTAGCGGGTCCTCTGCTTAGATATGCCTGGCAACACTAAGCAATGGCAAAGAGGCAGATCAGTGGGGATTTTTATTCAACATTTTGGAAAATTATTTTATACTATCTTACAAAGCTGAATATTCATATATCTTTAAGATACAACAGTTCCAATTTCACTTTTAGGTCTACAGTCTGGGAAGACTGGTACTTGTGAGCCAGGGAACATGCACAAGAATATTCATAGCAACATTGTTGATAAAGACAAAACCCTGGGAACAACCCAAATGCCCACCAATAGAAGAATGAGTAAATTGTGGAATTCTCACCCAATAGAATGAATGACATGAACAGAAACACACGACAACATCAACAAATCTTAGCACCATCATGCTGAGTAAAATAAGCAAGTCAAAGGAATCTAGGTACACTTGGATATATTTTTATAAAGCTCAAAGTAAAGCACAATTAAATAGTAGATATATGTTAAAACTATATGAAAAAATCTAGGGAGTGAAAACAGGATTCAGAGTGGTGCTTACCTTGGCAGATGGTAGCATTTGTGTAGGCACAGGGATGGGATGGAGAAGGGAATACACAGATTCTAGGTATTTGATAATGTTCTATTTCATTTTATTATTATGCTTTATAGTGATATATGCTATATATATTCTTTTATATGGTTGCTACATAATAAAAATTTAAGAAAAACTTGTACTACAGAAGTCAGATATATGAAGAAAGTCAATTGTACTATAATAAATGCTGTTAGTTATGTCAAAATCCCCAATCATTTACATTGTTTGTTCCAGTAAGTAGTACATTATTAAAATTAAAACATAAAGTTTTAAATTATGAGACAAATAAACTTCTTTTGATGAGTATTAGATCAGTTTTTCAAGGAAAAATGTCTCATTCAAACTTTTTTCTTTACTATGTCTTATGAAAATTGGTCACATTTGAAATGGATTGACTTCAAGTGACTTTATCTATTAAATTTGCCCTTTGATTGTGAGGTCCTTCTCTAATTCATTAATACAAATATTATTGTTTCTACTGTTACTCTCACCAAGATCCATCTAAACTATTTCCCTCCCTATGGTCCGTCAAATGGACCTACCCACACATTGCACCCTACTTCTGGCCATCTCTTTGGGGACCTGGCATTACTTTGTCTTCTTTTACAACTTAGTTCTTTGTTTTTCCTCAACTGAATATTAAGCTTCTTGAAGTTTGTTGGCCTTACTTATCTTTGTATGAAACTAGCATGTAATATGCGTAGTACTGGTAATAAACAGAAACTTAGTTGACTTGAATTTTTTAGACCTGTTTCATTATAGGCTTTAAGAGAAGTCAACATTAGCATTATTTAATATGTGCAAGTTCTTCACATATGTGAAGTTGCTAGGTAAGATGCAAAGGCGAAATAAGTCAACAGTTTGGGTAATAAAGTTCAGGCTAGTCTAGACAATTATATACTTAGTACAGGATTTCACAAATATATATTTGCATTTGGAAATAAAATCCCTTGCAAAAAGATTTCTCAAGAAAGTTTGTGTTGCTTACATCAGAAAGCACCAGAAGCATTTTTTTTCCTATTGTTAAAAAATGATGAAGGTTAGTGCATGGAAATTTCTCTTATGCCTCATAAAACACTTAATCATCTACACTGGAAGCCAAGAACCACTGTGTAACCAAGTAGCTCCCTGCTCATTGGGAACTCAGCTGTGTAATTCTGTTTCATCCCCAAATTCAGCATCTCCCGTTCTCTCCAAGGGGCTTTACCACTTCATGACATCATAAACAAGATAGGTCCAGACTTCAGTTTAGCTGACATTTTTGTTGTAAAGCTAATAAACAAGAAAGTCCCAAGGTTCCAGCCATTATTCTTTCCTTTTCTAAAGCTAGATAGAAATGTAATATATTTACAGAGTTTCTAATTTATTTTCCTACTAACGAAAGCAGGCATTTCTAGATAAATTAGGCAGTGTTCTGAAGTTGCCTTTATGTAGAGAGGAAAGCAATTTTGCTTAAGATGTTAAACCTGGCGTTAGTCTTTTGTTAAGAATTATGGATGGGGTGGGGAGATGGAAAAAGGATGGAACCAAGCAAAGAGGCAAAAGTGCATTGCATTTTTTTAAGAGTGGAAAAGAATGATGTGTGCAATTAGAATTTCTCTTTAAGAAGGCTGTTGTAAAAAGTCAACACATTATTTAGTTGAGGACTGTAGTTTAAGAGTTATGCTTGCATGTTTGTACTTAATGTATCAGTATGCACATGTACATACAAGTAGGGTTTTCAAGGCCAATTAATTGAAAACATTTGCGAATATTATGAATTAAAAAAGTATTTGAAACCACTCACACTATCAGAAAACCATTATAAACATTTAAGTAAGAGATCACAGTTGTACAACAAGCGATTTCCTGAGTTACATACGATATAGACAATGAAAAAATTTAACTCAAAGTCATAAAACTTACAATACTGGCTCACTAGGGTGAATTACACAAGCTCCACTAATTGGAAGATGTTACCCAATGGTCTAATTCAAGTAAAAGTTCTCAGCATGAATATATCTTACCTCTGTTGATGTGTACTACTACAATATGATGGGCATAGTTTGCTGACAATATAATTGCAAGCAGCAAAACTACCAAGCTCCTAGAATGAGTAGAGCACAATAGTAGGTATGAGAGATATATAGAAAGATCTCTCATGATTCCGACCTTAAAGGCTCATAATTCAATTGGAGAGAAACAATGGAATCATGAAGATTAAATACTGAAATAACATAAGGCATATGTTGACATTTTGGAAAGGAGATTTTCTGTGTATTCTATGAAGTAGGCTTTCTCAGAAGCATTGGTTATGGGATTAAAAAAAAATTCACTTCATCTTGAACCCATTGGGTGAGCTAGAGTGAATACAAGACAGCCTCTTGGTCCTTGGAGTGTGTGGTATCCAAGCATCTGAGTGGGTGGCTTTGGTCCTGGAGGGTGTAGATAAGCATGTATCTTTGAATCAGGGGGAAAGCTGCCTGTTTCACATGAGTTAGCTAGTTCATGGGGTGAGGCGATTATTCCCAGTGCTCTCCCAAGCAAACTGATGAATCCAGGGTGAGCAGAATCAATGCACTGGCATTTGCCAAACACAGATACAGGTTAAAACAAAACAAATTAGATCCTCTTAGTCAGTTACTGCCTTGAGTAGGTGAGCTGAAGAAGAAGAGGTGTTAAGGTGCATATTCAACGTGAACTCCCTTCTGTTTTCAGGAGAAGGTGCAAAGCAAAAGACAGAGAATATAAACAGACAGCGAATATAAAATTGTAGCTCAATGTGGAAAGGAGTTCTTGTGAGCAACTCAATTTCTTCCTCTGAATTATACCCAGAATAACATTGACTCTTATTTGCATATACTGTTCAGAATGTAGACTTTTAATTTATTGTCAGATAAAATACAAACATCTGAAGTCTGAGTGATTCCATATCTGAGTTTCTAATATGGGATCAGAGACTGTCACCATGTAATGACAGCATTATTTGAACTGAATACTGTAATTAATTTCATACAACTGTACTCAGCCAATATTGACAATGAACCGTGCTGTTATCCAGCATAAATTGGCAGAGACCCTTGTAACAAAAGAATCCATAACCATGTCTGACAGTCTATCCAACTGAGAGACTGGGGTGTCTAAGAAGAGAGCATCATTTCAAGAATGGACATGGTATGGTTAATGCTTGCAAGAAATGCTCAGCCAAAGAGAAAGCTAGTCTCTTGGCATCAATAGTCTAGCCTTTTTTTCCAGTATAGCTGTTCATAAAATAATTTAAAGAGTGAGGCATGCTACAAAGTAATATGAATGTGCCTCATGAACAAACTCTGAATAAAGAAATGCTAACCTGAAGATGCAATCTTTTGTGGGTGGGGAAATATTAAACTATTTATGATTTTCTTATGATATTTCATTGACATATGGTGCTTCTAACCCAGTGACAAATTAACTGACTTGATTTAAAAAGGAATGGAGGCGGCTTAATGAAGAAGGACAGGATATGTATCACCAGGCAGCTGGTTATGCCACTGCTGGCTTATGGAGACAATATACATTGGACAGCAAATGAGTCTCTGTTGCATAAGATAGATTCTCTTTATAATAGAATTGCATGCTTTGTCTCTAAATGGGGTTATTATACACACCATTGCACAATGTTTGAAGAGCTTGGTTGGCCCTTACAGAGGGTTAGGAGAGAAATAAATTGGAAAACAGTCGTACTTAAGACCATCAATACATCAAACACTCCATATTTATCTAAATTACTAGCACGTTCTCCCCAAATACAAATCTGTATGATACACACAGCTAGAATGTTAATGCTGACCAGGCTTCGCTTTGGTTTACCGGGTTTTCGGTTGCAAGCATAGACTGAAAGTCGCGCGCGCTGGAGCCCAACAGTGCGTTTCAACCGCGAGCCTCCCATTTCCCTCCCCTCTGCTCTTCGTGCCTCCCGCTGCCTTAGTCCCTGGAGTTTCATTTGGTATTCTTCCCACCCACCGTGAGCACACATGCGTCACTTGTCCTGGGTTATTTGGTTCTCAGAACTCCTTGACTTTAAATACTCAGGCAGGTTTAATGCTAATGCACCGAGTTTCCTCACTTCTCATCAACACTTGTGGATCCTTGCTGTTCAGTCACTCTGTTATCTTTTAGAATAAATCCATTTTAATTCATTTTCTAGACACACACACACACACACACACACACACACACACGGAAGTTATAGATGACAGAATAAGTGGGGAGGCTGTTTACTCTGCACATGAAGTTTGCACATCCTATGAGAGGACATGGGCAGGGCTCATTCAGACGGTGCAGGTCAGGCGAGGTGGGAGCTGAGTCGTGCTCTTCCCGCTAAAACCCTCTAACCTGGCTTTGAACCTGGCTCCGCTTTGGACTGATGTTATCGTGGAGCCTTTTATGTAGCTCAATTTGATCCGGATTCTTTCAGGGTTATAGCATGTTTTCAAGCCCTGGGGGAGGTGTTGCATGGAAAAGTGAGTCTCAAGTCTATCATGATGAGGTTTCTGACTTTTCAAGGGACTTTGGACACACCATTTATTCCCATTGACCTTGGGGTTCTCACCTATGAGGTGAGGTAGCAAATTTTTGCTTCTTCCAGATTTTCTTTTATGTCGCTTTCCTCCCTCCTTCCCAAGAGTCATTGAAAAGAATTACACCCGTGAAACATTGGAAGGTTGTTGGAGTAAGATGGCGTTTTCAGTTTAAGACGTTATTATATCCCAAACCAGATTGGTTCCTCCTCATCATTGTGGGGTTCTTTACTTTTCTAGCCTCCCTATATTCTGGCACATAGAGAGGTGAGCTGAAAGAAATGGGCGAAACAGTTCCATGAGCTTCTCCACTGCTTATTACCCTCTCCAAATTGAATCTTGAAGCCTTGTCAGAAGTGTTATTTTTCCAACAGAGCAGGCGTTAAGTGGCTATAGAAAATAAACTCACCTCCTGATATCTTGCTCATTGCTTGCTACATCCATTTCCTGGGAAGATTATATTGTAAGGTGTGACAGGAGGTGCTGTGTGGCAAGGGAAAGTCACTGCTTTGTAATTCAATTTGTTCTTCTTTTGTGTGGGCTTTTGGATTTCTTTGCCATTTCTGGAGTTATTTTTAAAATGGTGGGTATTAGGTGATATGTGTTTCTCCAGAAGTTTATTCCATCCAACTAATTTTCAAGTTACATATACTCTTGAAAATAGAGCCATGCTATTTATAATTAAGTTTTTATGATTTGGCCAGGGAAAAGGAAAAACTGAGACAAATGGTAACAATGACTAGTTAATGAATTTTCTTTTACCTATTTTTTAAAATGACTTTTATGTGCTTTGGCAAAAACAGATCATTTGATGACAATGCTAAGAATACTTAGCTCTAGGTAAAAATTAGTTTCTATTTGACAGGATGATTCATTTAATGAGAGGGCTTTTACTTATATTTTTTCCTTTAAATACGATAAGGAAATAATAAGTACAGAGACAAATAAGTAGACATACTACTTTTTATCAATGTTTGTTCAAATTAATACCATTTGGAGGAATGAGAATCGAGGATTTGAATGCTTTAGAAATCTTTGCTTATATGTAATATCTTTATTAATAGTTCAAGGATCCAAAAACATGTGGCAAAGAATTCAACTTCTGGGTATGAATGGGAATTCTATATTGTTTATTGGTTAAATTGTTACCTAATTGTGATTTGCTTTGGGTTCCGAGGAAGTCCTTTCTTTTAGTTCTACAAATTCATGTATCCTAGTTTTTCTGGATTTCTACCTATTCCCTCAAATCATTTCTAGATCTCTTTTCATCCTACGTCATGTTTCTTAAAAGAGTCATTTCCTGTACTTCCTACTTCTGATTTTTTCTTCAACCTGTGTGACTTTTGCTCCCCAAATGTTACTGCAACCTTTCTGACAAGGCCAGTGGTGCTGTCCTGATAGTCCACACCAAGGGCCCTCTCCTGTTTTCTTCTCTTTACCCCACTTGATGTCACCGACCACCCAAATCACTCCTCCCTTTTTAGGATGTCCGCCTTTTCTTGGTTTGGGGGACATTCAATTACTCTCCCTTATTGTCTTTCTCTGGATCTTTCTTACTTACCTACCCCTATATGCTGGCTCTCCCCCAAGCCTGGTTGTCCAGGTTCATCCTATAAGCCATCACTCTCAGGCCTCTACCCATGACCCACATTTAGCTCCAACTTGTTCCTCAGTTCTCAACTCTGGGATCACATGTTCAACCTCTCTTCTAGATATCCTACAGTGTAGGGAGCCGGAGGTCTGCAGTAAGGGTTAAGCCTGAGAGCTGGCAGGCTGACAGGCTCTCAGGCCCAGGTGAGCAGCATGGGAAGGTTGGCCACTGAGGAGGAAACACCCAATGGCCTTGAAAGCTACAGAGTGGAAGGCCATCCTGTTAACAGTTTCTGCTTGCTATACTTTGTTTTATCTCGCTTTGGAAAGATTGCTTCCAAGGAATTTGTTCCCTGGGAGGAGGGGGCTACTCCCTCAAGGTCCCAAAACCCCCTACCTAAGGAATGTTACTTTTGCTATAAAAGCTGTATACAAACAATAAACGAGGCCATTCTCTGCCATCAGCATTGGGTGGACCTCCTGCCCCCAGCTTTTGTCTCTAGTCTCTTTCTTTTCCAGTCTCCCACCCAGTCCTCTCAGGTACCCTTTCGGTGGGTTCCTGGCTAGCGAGTCAGGAACGCTCGGTTGGTGCGTGGGTCACATCACTACCGGGCCTCATGCTCAACATAACCTGAACCCACTGATTCTCAGGAGAGTGCAGTAACAGTTTCCTTTCCTTTCTGTCCGCACCATCTTCTCTCCTAGCCACACTGCCTCCATGACCATCACCCCCCAGCTCCGTATGTCCACGTTAGAGACTTTGGAGTCATCTTGACTCCTGTTCCTTCTTTCACATATCTCATCCTTCATCAGATTCCACCAATTCTGCCTTGGAAATGTCTTCTTATGTACCTATCTTCCTTTCCAGTTGTCTTAGGTTCAGCTTTCTTTATCTTCTGCTTATACTGTTGCCCTCAGCAGTTTCCTAATCCTGTTCTCTGCTTTCCTGCTGGAGTTAGTCCTCTGAAGACAGACCCAGGTGTGACTCATCCTTGACTCCCAGTTGCCTAAAAGATGTGGTCCCAGATCGTATTCGGTGTGACACACACAGTCTGGTCCCAAGCTACGAGCCCAGCCTTTTCTCTCTACTGTTGCGCTGCCTGTCCTGTGTACCTGCTGGGCTGGATTCACCACTCCCCTGCTCCGGCACTGAACCTCAGCCTAAAAAGCTCTCCTTTTCTTTCCCTTCAAGGGACAATTCAGGTGACATTTTTGTGAAATCTCCCCCAACTCCTCCAATCAAAGTTAGTCCCTGCTTTTACTGGTCACAACACTTTGTCGACATCTTTCAACACTGCCCTTGTCTTTCAGTCATGTGATCATAAATGTAGGTAGAGAGGGACTTTCTCTTCCGCATCTGCCTGATTATTTGTATCCAAATGCTGGGCACATCCGTTGATCAGGGTTGGTTTGGTGCACGACTGAAGGAATCTACCGGTGAATGTAATCAGCATGGAGCTGTGAAGTAACTTAGGATGGTCCAGAACCATTCAGACCACGCTGCTAAAGGCACTTTCATTTTCTGGATGGGCCTATTTATCTCTGCGTGTGGCTATGCTCTCTACCAGGAAAAGGAGAAACTGTACGTGGAGCTAAAGCACATCCTAGCCCGGCAGCCTGGGCCCGAGGCTGCGGAGCAGCTGCAGATATACCGCCACACGCTGCGCGAGAAGACGAAGCAGCTTAAAGTAAGTGGCAGCCTCTGCCCTGTCCTGGCCGAAGGTGGCCACGCTGTGGGCAATGCTCTGGACACGTCCACTGCCTCAGCACAAGGAGCTGGTCTCCCGCATGACATCCTCCACTGAGATCAGCCTTAGGAGCAGGGCAAGCCTCAGCACCACCCCTCAGCTCCTAGACGAATAGACCCCACAATTCTCCTTTCCTGAAAGAGGGAGGTGAGCAAGCGAGGAAAGAGTTGGGGACAGGATGATGGCAATGGAATGGAAATTTGGGGGATACAGTTTTTTATGGATTTTCTCAAGTTGACTTAGAGGACTTGGATGGTAGGGAAGAACAGAGGGAATATGTGAACGCCACTGACCACTGAAGTAGACCCTGGTGCTGAAGCAGGATTCTGCTCTCCCATCCCACCTGAATGGTGCACACAAGGCACCAGCTGCTCCCCACCACCAGGACCTTGTTCATGACCATCTATCAGATCTATTGCCATGAAAGGGAAATAAAGTCGTGCAAGGATCCTCTTAGTATAAATTCCCTTCAAAGT
>NW_017731378.1:5884086-5885841 GCF_001890085.2 Hipposideros armiger
TTATCATTGCGCTCTTCCCGGGTGAGGCAGTCACTCGCCAGGCATTGGATGGCAGCTCACGGTAGCTTATGGCAGCCCACTGCAGCCCCACTGCAGCCTACACCATCACCAGCAACTCACGGTAGCCCAGCTGCAGGTCGAGCTGTTGTTCACCATCCCAGCTGTAGAGGGCGCAGCATCACTGGCCCTCATGTGGGGTCCAAACCGGGGCCCTGCTGCTCAGAGCTGGCGTCCCAAGCCAACTCCTAACCAGTGCGCCACTCGGCCGGCTCACGTCTTTCTTGAATGCTTTTTAAAAAAAGGTTTTAAAGGCAATTTCAGATTGTATGTCTGCGAGTTTTTTTCTCTCTACTCCTAATATTCCTTGAAACACATGACCCCATTCATGTGTGAGCCTGTTGATTGTTGCCTGATAGTTCTTCTTCCTAAGCAGGGGGATGAGGTTTCACTTAAGTTTGTCCCTGGATTATGAGGGACGATCTTCAGTGCTCAGCGAGATTTTTACTCAGACACAGAGCTTGAACTGGAAGGAAATGTGAAGATTAACTATTAAACTGGGCATGGTTTTGTACCTCTAGCCCCAATGAGGTAAATGGAAGCAGGTTAAAAAGATGTTTCAGGAAAAGATATTGTCTCACTGCGTATCTTCTGTTAATGCTGCTTTATTTGCCATGTTAGGTTTTGTCTTCAGAACTGAATATGTATGAGTCACAGAGCCAAGAATATAAGTACGAGATCGAGAAACTCACCAATGAACTAGTAAATTTAAAGAAGAAATACCTCGCTCAGAAACGTAAAGAACACCTTCAAAAGTAAGAATTAGTCAAATGTTCTTCTAATTGTGTGGTGCCCATTACCTGCTGGCGAGAAAATATTTGGTGGACAATCACAGAGTTGCAGATTTCGCCAGGGTAAACTAAGTCATGGGGTGAACAATTGACATTCTACAGGTCACTCACTGAGTATGTATCAGAGCAAGATCAGTGTCTCATCTGATACTGAGGCCCCTTTGGGCCCTAACAGGGATAAATTAATATCTGCTCACTGGGAGACCTAACCTGGAACAGAGGAAACATAGTGTCATTCTCCCTCCCATCCCCTGCCCACATACACACATACTATTTGCACAGTTTGGAGATAATCACACCACAACTACGTTTGCAAATGAGGTTCACAATCAGCCTTATACTGGCTGAAACGTATTCACATGTAAGACCATAATTTTGCCAAGGGGCCGGGGCTTGGTGAAGTTGTTCTTTCTATAATACAGCTGTACCCCT
The DNA here is from genome assembly GCF_001890085.2 of Hipposideros armiger. Lineage (NCBI taxonomy): Eukaryota > Metazoa > Chordata > Mammalia > Chiroptera > Hipposideridae > Hipposideros > Hipposideros armiger. The sequence continues at coordinate 5,885,367 of NW_017731378.1, forward strand.
GTAATCAGGAGCACGCATGGATAATTTTCACCTGTGTTTTAGATAAACTGTATCTGAACCATCTCTTTGTCTAGTAACTGACTTCAGTATCTGCTGTGGGGTTTCGATATGAGTTCTCCTTCTTCTAGGAGATGACAATGCAGATGGCAGGTTAACATTTTGGGTTTCAGGGTGAATGTTCTCTTCACTTTGTTCTCTTTCATTTGCCTGATCTCAGGGTGGGAGAGTGAACCCAAATGAGTCAGTAGGTTTGAACCTTGGCTTGGCTGTGTGGCATTGGCCAGATCATCTAGTTCACTCTATTGTGGCTCACCTCATGGGTTGAAAGTCAAGTTTGGTATTTTATCCCCATGGGCATTTCAAGGGACATGGTAAAAGAGGGTTTGAAGACATCTGGCTATGATTCATTAGTGGCAAATGACTATTTCAAGTAACTATATGCAAATGTATTTGCCAGTAAATATCTACCCTTCTT
>NW_017731378.1:5887986-5891618 GCF_001890085.2 Hipposideros armiger
AAATGGAATAATTTAGAATAATCTCTGTGGATGTTCTCCCTGCATAAGCGTTTTATAAAATAGCAACTCATATAGTTTTTACCTTTTTGCTTTCTTTCATTTTTCTCAAACACCCTTTTTATCATGCTTCGGTCCCGACCCGTACTCCACCCACCTGCCCCCAGCTCCCCTACCCTGCACCCCCATGCTGGTCTAGATTCTGAAGTACCAGTCAGATGCTTTTCCAAAAGGCAGATTCATTCCCCTAAGGCAGCGGTTCTCAACCTGTGGGCCGCGACCCCTTTGGGGGTCGAACGACCCTTTCACATGGGTTGCCTAAGACCATCGGAAAACAAAAAGATATTTACATTACGATCCATAACAGTAGCAAAATTACAGTTATGGAGTAGCAACGAAAATAATTTTATGGTTGGGGGGTCACCACAACATGAGGAACTGTATTAAGGGGTCGTGGCATTAGGAAGGTTGAGAACCGCTGCCCTAAGGTAAATCATTGCCAGTTCTCAAATCTAATTGGTTTTGGTCTTAGTAAATTGCTTAATTTTTATTTTTAAAAAGGGATTCCAAAGGTGTTTTCCATAAGACCACTTGGGTAATTTGTATAAATTTAAGGTACCTCTGTATGATAACTGAGTGTGTGTGTGTATTTAAAGGAGATCTATATAGAAGATACATCATAGATTTTAGGGTAGAATTCCCTTTATTGCCAAATGTACTATCTTATTTATCTTTCTAAGCTTTTCTTATATCTTAAAGTATTTTTAATGATAACTACTGCTTGTGTAAAGTTACAGAAGAACTTGTTATTATAAATGTCCAAGTTTTATGAAGATATCGTGTGTGTGTGTGTGTGTGTGTGTGTGTGTGTGTGTGTGTGTGTGTGGTAAATATTTATGTTGGTATTGGTACTTTGGAATATAAAAGTTGATTGTCATTGTCATTGAGCCAAGAGAAAGATTCTCTGACTGATCTTTGGAACTGTGTTTTATTTAAAACAGGAAGATGGTTATAAGTCAGAAGCCTTCAGTCCATAGAGCTTGAGTTTTAATGAGGTCTTCTGTCCATATTTAGACCAACATCAGGAGGGCACATTTAATTGCGTCTTTCCCTAATTCTATGTGCTATCAGCGAGCACTTAATTAGATTTTAAACAACCACCTCGTCTAAAACCGGATGCTTTAATCAAAGCAGTTTTCAGTGGCCAACTCACCCTAGGAACTTAGAGAACGCTAAACTTAGAAAAGGGAAAAGATGCTAAGGAGGTTAACTTTCACCTGCTCTCTTACAGAAACAAGGACAGAATATCCATGGATAACGCCTTCTCCGTGGCCAAGGCAACTGGCCCTCGTTTCACTGGGGGTGGATTTCCCCTCAGCAAGTCGTCTCAAGTGAAGTCTTAGCTTGAAGCTGCTGGCTGGGTCCAGTGGAACAGCTCATACAATTTGCTCTGGAACATTTTGGAGAAATCTGTTTCAAACCCCTTAGATCACAGACATTTAAGGAAATCAGTGCTCAGATTACAGGGTGGAAAGAAATGCAGAACTGTCGTAGTCACATCCATATAAGAGTTATGACATTCTATTTGGTCCACATGGATATTACAGATTGTAATTATATCTGTTCAATTAGGCTGACCCATTGCATTAAGGAGGTATTTTGTTAGTACCCCATCTAGATACTCTGTATGAATGAAGCTGTGAATTCTCAATTTCTCTGTTGTAGACATTGGTGCACTTGAAGCTTTTATATTTAAAAAAATATTTTTGAAATGCAGTGCATTCTTATTAATAAGGATCTATTTTAATTATTCCTCATTAACAATCCATTGCATAAGGTGAGAAAAAAGAACAAACTCAAGTATTTAAAAATTGTTTTGAGGATGTGGAATTTCTTTTCAGTCCTGGGGTATGAAAATCTATTCCAAAGAGACATACTAATAAATACTTCATCACAAAAAAAAAATAAAAAAGGATTTTGTAGGGATTTTGATCTTTGCTTTGGTAAAGTAATTAAAAATTACAGCTACTGTTAGAAACGTGTAACATAAAGATTTGATTCAGAGGAACCAAGACTATAAAATGAGCTTGGGCTGGTATCCTCGGATGGGTTCCTCTTTCCGGACCTCACTTCTGGAGAATGAAGTTACATTGGACAGGGGGCTGTTTGGCTTCCAAGCTGCAGGCCAGCATTTTGAGCCTTCGAATCCGCTCTATTTTCTTTTTNACACCTTAATTTTGGGGCCCGAAATTTGAGAAAAAAATGTATTACATAAAGTTTTGAACTCAAGTTTTATTTATCATAAAATTCATACAACTCCTCATCACTTGCGGGAAATGCAAGTAAAAAATCTACAACCACTGTATAAGACAGTTTTTAGGCCCCAAATTTTTCGAAAAAGGGTGCATCTTATACATGGGGCAATATGGTACCTGTGCACTGAGGGTAATAGTTACTGCCTTTCTGCCTGGGGTAAAATAATGCCGTGCTACTAATATAGTACTAATCCTTTCACAAATAGGACATTGTAAAATTGCATCCTTTTACTTAAAAAAGGCAGATGAAACACAAATCGAATTAGAATATTAATTTTCAACTTATCACTCTAAGTGTTCATTTCACATGATCATCCTGAGACATAATTTGAGTTTTGCATGAGGCATAATCTTTTGATTATTTTCATCCCCTTAAACAGTTGAATGTTCCAAACAACAACAAAATAAAAGCTAATTTTCTCAGGGGTGGGTATAGACCAGAAAAGCACTTGTCTGCTTCACACTACCATCAGCCACATTTCATATGGGATTGCATTCAATGGCTCTTAGGAGCCTCTTGTTTCTTTATACTTCTATTTCAAGAAATCCGGTTTTTGCTCTGAATGAAATGTGACCATTGGTGGAAGAGGTTCAGAGGTGGATGGTACTGAGCCTCTCAGCCAGCTGGCCCTCATTATCTGGTCTCGTTTTTAGGAAATTCCACATTCAGTGTTTGGAAACAAGGTTCTTTGTTCCTAAGAGTTTCACTGTTAAGATAGGTTTTATTCCAACAGGAAAATCATAGTCTTTAGCTCATGATAACATGGAATCATTTTCACAGCAATGAAGAGGAAAGAGTTCAGAAGCAGATGAACACTCAAAAGACAAAAATCCCCCTTTTACACAGATTTTTAAAATGGGGAGCAAGAGGAAAAACAAATTCGAGTCTATTGCACACCCTTTGGAACAAATAGCCTTCCTTTGCTCCCCTGGATTTTTGTGGGGTGCACCCCTAGCTTTGGCATGCTTTCCACATTCTGTTCAGATGAGTAAATTCCCACTCTCCTTGCCCAGCCTGAGATCAGTAACATCAACTGAATGCCACAATGGAAGAGGCAGACAATTGGGCGTCCTATTACAGCTCCTCACATGCATTAGAATCTCACATACACATGTCACAGCTCCCTGATTCTCAGAGGAAAGTGTCTCAGTGCTGGGATAAAGCGAGAACCTGTGAACAGTCCCTAAGAACACAATAAAGAGGTGATAGGCATTTAGCAGAAAACACATAAATTGAATTCCTCCTTGGTGTGGTGGTGGCTGGATAAGTCCAGAATATTTTTTCCCATAATCCTCAGATGAATCACACTCCCTAGCGAT
>NW_017731378.1:5893943-5895222 GCF_001890085.2 Hipposideros armiger
GTGTGGGTCTGGCAACTATCTGATTCAGAATCACTGGTGAGACTTATTAAACATGCAGGTTCCCAGGCCCCATTTCCAGATATTTGGATTTAGCAGGCTCGGGGGGATGGGGGGGTGCCTCAGAAATCTGCAGTTTTTAATTGCCCTGCAGGTGATTTTCATGTACACTGAAGTTTTAGAGCCGTGGATATTAATGATGTGAATTAAATTAATGTTGGCATGGAAACACGGTAGTTTTCTTTTAGGACACTAAAGTCATGCTTATGAAGTATCAACATGGCTAGTTTCCATGTGAGGCAGGTGTCTAGCTCAGTGGCTTTCAAGTTTTTTTATTACACACCCTATCAGTAAAGCATCTTTCTACTTGCAGTCCTCCCAATATATATGCATATAGTTTTTTAGATAAAAATTATTTTGTATATATTTTTTTACTTCCAATATATTTTAATTTATAAATTACATGCATATACTGTTGTCACTTTGTGAGTAATTATTAGTAAAGTGAGATTTTTAATTTTTAAGGATACAGCATAAATTGAATCTCTAATATCTCCTTTCCACTCCCCAATGGGTCATCTCATTCATCTTCTAGAATTGATGCACTCCATTTTGGAGACCAGTGGTCTAGTTTACACCGTTATGAACAGCTAGCTTGGCTAAACAGTTAGTTATCTTTCTAAAGTTGATTAGCTTCCCTGCCTGGGCCCTGGGGTTTAGCCTAGTCTCCCTGGATCTTTATTGATCTCCCTCCCCTAGTTTTCTGGACACAAAGAGCATGCCAAACCAACAGAGGGTGCCCCACTATTGGCTCAGCACTTCCCAATGGTCCATCCACTGGAACTGTACCGCCCCAGCCCTATGCCATCTGTAGCTATTGAAATTTAAATTAATTACAGTAAAATCAAATTAAAAACTCAGTTCCTTAGTTGCATTACTCACATGTCCACTGCTTACTAGTTACATGTGGCGAGTGGACACCGCATTGGGCAGCCTAGCTATAGAGCTTATCCACTATCAGGGGAAGTTCTGTCAGACAGTGCTGCCCTAGAATATTTGCCTTGACCTGTCCTCTTCTTGCCCTTACGTGCTTAGTGCTTTTAGCCACTCTGACCTGGTTAGAGTGTCACTGGTGGTTCCATCTAGTTGGGGATCCGTAAGCTGGAGGTAGACAGAGAGATGAGTTCATAGGAGAAGTGCAAAAAAATATTAAGGTGCTGAAGGAAAACAAGCGGAGGCAAGAACAAAAGTGCTGAGATGGTTTAGATGGGAAGGGAGGAGG
>NW_017731378.1:5898042-5905738 GCF_001890085.2 Hipposideros armiger
ACAAGCGGATCATCCCCTTTGTGTTATACACCAAGGTTTCTATGGAGAGGGGCAGGAGGCTAACGACCCCAAGATGCTTGTTTAGACTAAACAGAGAGGAGGCGTTTTAGAAGGGTCTTCATGCTCTGCTACCAGAGATACACCCAAGGCAATGATGGCCATGAAAGTGATTATTATGAAGTGATCCCAGGAAACTCAGCAAGAGTGGGAGGTGGGACAGGGAAGGGAAGGAGATGAAGACAGGGTGCAGTATCAAGTCAAGTTCCATCCTGGGAATCTTTGGCCGGATCTTGCAGGGGGCTCTGGAGACAATGTAATCGCATCTCGGAGTTGTCCCCCTCAGGGTTGAGGGCGCGGGCATGTTTATATCCCTCCTGCTCTTAGTCATTGGCCAAGGGCTGCTCTGGAGGGATCCTTCTGGTTCTCCCTGCCTGTGGGCAAAGCAGGACCTGGCAGCCTGGAGGTGGCCCTCAGACGGACAGAGACCGCTGGTGCTGACTGTTGGAAGTGAAAGTGGTTAAGGGCTTGGGGAAATGAACGGGTGGGGCAGAGCTATCCTCTGCTGCTTCTCCCAGATGGTCCCAGAGGGAGAACTACAGATGGAAATCAGCCTCCAGTGTAGCTGGCAACTCTGGTGAGATGTGACCATCAGCTCTTTGTGTAGCACACAGGGGTGGAGTGTGGAGGTATGTACGCTAGAGAATTTGCTGAGAGCACTTGAAACCTAAAGAATTGCTGGGGGGGAGTGAGGGGTGGGGGGAGGGAGGTGTTTCCACTTTTGAAAATCACTGATGATATCTTCCCTCAGAGCCAACCATATTCTGTTTAGACAAAAGACTTTCGCAGGCCAGGTAGGGCAGTTATGACACATGCACAACGCTGGAGATTTCCCCATCTGTTCAGGGATATTTTGAAGTTTAGCCATGCCTGCTGAGTCCTTGGGTGACTTTATAAGAGGTTTGCTTCTCTAGGGAAATGGTGCCTGTGATTCTTGATCTATCTGAGTATGGCAAAGACTCCGGAGACAGATGCTGTGTTCCAATCTTGACTCATCATAACAATGAGTTGTTCTGAGGATTAAATGAGTTAATGCACGTAAGCTTACAACAATGTCAGACATATAAGTAGTTCCTGAACACATATGCACCATTGTTATTATTACATAAGAGATACCTAATGTTTTGAAATTAAAATAAACGTTGTTACATAATGCTTTATTAAATCAACTATAAACGTGATTCTAATGCTTATTTAGAGGGTGAATGACACATGTCCGGATGAAGCAGAGTTTGGTCATGTCATTTACCGTTGAATATCTTGTAAAAATGTCTCACGAATGCTTCTGTAGATTTTTCTTGCAATTGAAACCTGGGGACAGATGCTTCCCATTTAGGAGTCAGAGCTTCCAGAATAACAGACTGGAGCTGCCATCTTCTTGTTTTTCTCCATGTACTGGAGCAGGGTGGTCAGCCTCTGCTGATGACAGAGGCCCCATGAGCCAAGATTGCACAGGCTCTGCGAGCTGACACGGCAGCTCTGTGGGCTCAATATGCTTATGTTCAAATGCAGCAGAAGTGAATTAAGGCTAGAAAAGGTGGAACATACTGCTGCTGCCTCTCATCCTGACAGCCCTGGGTATTATAAGCTATAACTACATAGGTGCAGGTGTTACCACCGGTAGCCACAGCACAAAAATGAGCTGTTAGAAACACTGGGATTTGCAAATCATTAAGGATAACTGTGATCTCACAGTGGGCTGAGGTGCTTTTAAAATTACAAATTTGAGCTGCACTGTAAAGCAACATTAGGAGATTGCATGGTTGCATCATTTTACCCTGGGGTTTTCAACGTTATGGAAAAGAGTTGTATTGCTAAACCAGCCGTTGACTCTTGACTGGGCTGCTGGGGAGCGAGTATGGTTTCTCTGCTGAGAGAGACATGATAAAGGGGCCTCCCTGGTCATTATTTGCTGATCATAACTTCTCAGCGCCTGCTCTCATAGCCAGATTTTTATTGTGCTTACCTCTGAAGAAACTGCTCGGAGCAAAGGTTTGTTGCTGTCATAAGCCTTAGAGACGGAGTTAGTCATGCTAGGAGGAGATGGCAGCAACTCTCTTTGTCATGGGCTGTCATTTTACTATAAAAATTTACCCAGGTTTGATAATTATCATGTGATTTCCTGGTTTTGCACAGCCAGATTCTGAAGTTTGACCTAGTCCATGACACCCTTTGGAAAATGCTTTATGGGTATTTCAAAGCCTGGACAATTTGAGGAAAGATACTCTCTCTCTCTTAAACATAATCAATTATATGGAGACTTAGTTGGAATAGGAGCAAAAGGAGAGCATTTTAAAATATTAAAATGGTACAATAGTTTTAAAATACATCTCACTATTTTCTTTGTCGTAGATGGGAGATATTTTTTTTATGGCATTATCCATTTTTAGCTTCTAATTCAATGCTGTTTTAGTATACCATTTCTCATATCTATTATTTAAAAGTTCCATTAGGGTTTTGAGACCCATTAAAATTTTATAACAGTATGAGATCTGATATCAACAGGGACTGTTTTTCTTTTTTATAATTAAATATAGATTTCCCCCTTATTTTAAAGTACCTGATTGAAAATGTGGATAGACAATTAGAAAATACAGATAAGCAAAAAGAAGAAAGGGGGGTTCCCTAATCCCACCACTTATGAATAACTCATTTTTCCGGGCTAACACTTGTCTCATTCACATGGGTTGGCTGTACGAATTGCTCATGCCCATCATTTGTTCTACCTGGTTGGTGCTTATAATTCTCAATTGTTAAATATTTTAAATATTACCTATGAAATACTACTGTTTTATAATTTTGAGTGCATCTTTATGGACATTTAAAATAAGTATATATGATATATATATATACATATATACATATATATATATAATTTTAAATCAAAGATATAATTGGGATATTATTTACATATAATACAAGTATTATAAGTGTGCAGTTTGGGAAGTTTTGACAAATGAATATGTCCAGGTAGCCACAATTACCACCACCCCAATCCCCCAAATGAACTTATGCCCCTTAGTGGTCAATATTCCCAGTCCCTATCCAGCCTAAGCAACGATGGACCTGCTTTTCATCATTATATGTTAATTTTGTCTTTCTTAGAATTTCAGATAAATGGAATCATACACTATGTACTTTTTGTGTCTGGCTTTTTTAAACATGTAGTATAACATTTTATTTTTTTTTGAGATTTACCCATGTTGTTGTATATATCAGTAATTTATTCATTTTTATTGCTGAATAATCGATTATATTGACATCTGTTGATGGGAATTCAGGTTGCTTCCAGTGTTTAGCTATTCAGAATAAAATTGCTATGAATGTTTATGTACAAGTCTTTATCTGGACAGATATTATCATTTCCCTTGGATATACACCGAGCTATGGATTTGCTGGATCAAAGGGTAAGTGTGTATTTAACTTGATAAGAAGCTGCCAAACTGTTTTCCTAACTGATTGGACCTTTTTACATTCCTACCAACAATGTATGTGAACTCTAATTACTCCAATCTTTGTTAATATTAGGTATTGTCAGTATATTTAAGCTATTCTAGCTATATAGTGATATCTCTTTGTGATTTTAATTTGTATTTCCTGATGACTAATAGTGTAAGCTTTTTTTCATGTACTTTTGGCCATTCATATGTCTTACTTTTCTGAAATGTCTTCAAATCTTTTGCCCAGTTTTATCTTCTTATTAGGTTGTAAAAGTTCTTTGTATATTCTGGAGATAAAATTTTTGTCAGATGTATGTATTACAAATATTTTCGCTCAGCCTGTGGCTTATTTTTTCATTTTCTTAGCAGTATAATTTAAAGACCAGGCATTTTAAATTTTCATAAGGTCCAATTTATCCTTATTTTTATTATGTGGTTTGTATTTTTCTTGTTCTGAGTAATTTTTGCCTACTCCAAGACAGTAATGAGTTTTTTATCTGTGTTTTTCTCTACAAGTTTTATTATAGCTTGAGTTTTTATGTTTGTATTTACAATCCATTTAGAGTTAATTTTGTGTGTGGTGTGAGGTTAGAGTACAAATTCATTTTTGTTCTATATGGATATCCAGAAGTTCGGCACCATTTGCTGAAAAGATTGTTATTTTCTTATTAAATTACCTTGGCACATTTGTAAAAAAATCAATTGACTATATTTGAGCAGTTCTATCTACAAAGTCTCTATTTCTGTTCTGTAGTTCCATATTTATCTATCTTGATAACAATAGCTATATATTAATTGTAAATCTTGATATTGGGTGGTGTAAAATCCCCCACTTTTTTTCCTCTTTAGAATTATTTTTATTTTAGGTCCTCTGATTTTTATACAGCTTAGAATCAGCTTATCAATTTTTACAAAAAAGCTTTCTGGGAGTTTGGTTAGAATTGCATTGCATCTACAGATTAATTTGGGGAGCATTGTCATTTTAACAATATTGAGGTTTTTAATCCATGAATATGGTATATAAGTCTACTTACTGAGATCTTTTAAAATTTTTCCCAGCAACCTTTTGTAGTTTTCAGCGTACAGACATTGCACATATTTTGTTAAATTTATGCCTAAGTATTTTGCATTTTCTGATGTTATTGTAAATGGTATTTAAATTTTTATTTTCCACTGGTTATTATTGGGTTGTCAGAAAAGTCATGATGCATTTTTGCAATGAAGAACATAGAAAAAATAAGTCGTGACTTTTCTGACAACCCAATAGTAAGTGAAAATACAATTGATTTTTGTATATTAATTTTGTACCCCATGACATTGCTAAACTCATTTGTTTTACAGCTTTTCGGAATTACTTAAGGTTTTCTATGACTATACTCATGTTTTGTATAAACAAAGACAGTTTTTCTTTATTTCCAATCAGTATGCTTTCTACTATTTCTTTGTTCATAATCACCATACTTCCACTGGCCAGGACTTCTAGTATAATATGAAATTGAAGTGGTAAGAGCAACATATCTGCCTTTTTCTTGATCTTGGTGGGGAGGGAGTTTGAGTCTTTCATCATGAAGTATGAGGTTAGCTATAACATTTTCATAGATGCCTTTTACTAGGTTGAGGAAGCTCCTTTCTGTATATTATTTTCTAGAGTTTTCATCATGCAAGGTATAGAATTTATCAATGCTTTTTATGCATGTATTGATAATATAATCATAGGCTTTTTCTCTTATTTTGTTGGCGTGGTGAATTATTTTGATTTTTAAATATTAAACCAACTTTGCAATCTTTAGATAAATCTCACTTGGCCACTACATATTATCATTTCTATATATTGTTGAGTTAGACTTTCCAATATTTTGTTAAGAGCTTTTACAACTATGTTCATGAGGATTATTAGTCTGTGCTTATAATGTCTTCCCAGGTTTTGGTATCAAGGCTTTGCTGGCCTCCTAGACTGAATTGGGAAATGCTCCCTCTCCACTATTTTCTGAAATACTTTGTGTAGAACTGGTATTATTTCGTCCTTAAATATTTGATATAATTTGACAGTAAAATTACCTTAAATTATAATTTTTCCTATGGGAATGTTTTAAATACATATAGGGCTATTCAGGTTTTCCATTTCATTTTTTACTTTTTTGATAATTTGTGTCTGTCAAGGAATTTGTGTATTTCATATAAGTTGAATTTATTGACATAGAGTTGTTCAAAATTCTTCTACTGTCCTTAACATTGCTAGGATCTGAACAGATATTCTCTTCTTTTTTCTTTAGGAAAGTCTAGCTAGGAGTTTATCAATAAAATTCTATTGATATTTCCAAAGAACCAGCTTTTTGTTTCATTAACTTTTTTCTCTTGTCATTTTTTTTTCCCCATTGATTTCTACTCATATGGTTAGTATTTTTTCCTTCTACTTATTTGGATTAAATTCTTCTCTTATTTTGTCTTCTTATAGCTTTTTAAGGTCATTGATTTTAGCCCTTTCCTTTTTAAAAAATGTAGCCTTTAAAGCTGTATATTTCCCTTTAAGCTCTGCTGTCAATCCTTTCCACACATTTTAATATGTTTTGTTTTCATTATTATTTAGTTTAACTACTTTTTATTTTCCTTTATGACTGTTCCTTTGACTCATGGGCTGTTTAGAATAATGTTTTTAAATTTCCAAACGTTTAGGGGCTTTTCCAGGTATCTTTTTGTTACTGATTTATAATTTAATTCTGTTGTCATCAGGGAACATGCCCTGTATGCTTTGAATCATTCCAAGTTTATCAACTTGTTTTATAGGCCACAAAGGACTCCCTGCATTGTTAATTTACAGCTCACATATTTACCTTTTTTTGAAGGGGGTGAGAATACTTAAGTTCTAATCTCAGCAAATTTCAATTATACAATACAGTATTATCAACTATAGTCGCCATATTATACATTAAATCCCTAGACTTTATTCACCTTATAACTGAAAGTTTGTCCCCTTTTACCAACCTCTTCCTTGTTTGTTGTTACATTGTTTTCTGGTTTGTATTATTTCTGATTATAAGTATACAGTATTCTAGTCTTTGTTCCCCTGGATGTAATGTGTCTTTTGCTTTACAAAATTTGTCCTTTAAAACAGATTTTTAGGATTTTATTATCATGTGCTTTGGTGTGGTTTTCATTATGTTTATCCTGTTTGGTTGTCATTGAGATTCTTGCATCTGTAAGCTTATAGTTTTTATAAAATTTGAAATAATTTAGCCATTACTTCTTCAAAAATTTTTTTTTGTGTGTGCACATCCTCTTTCTGGGAATCCTTTACTGTTATGTTAGGCAGTTTGATAGTATCTTATAAGGCTTTGATTTCTCTGTTTGTTTTCAGCCTTGTTGTTGTTTTGTGCTTCACTTTGGATAGTTTCTATTGCTATATCAATGTATTCCTAATATTTCCTTGTGCAGTATTTACTCTGTGATTAAACCCCATTTAGTACATTTTTTAATTTCAGATATTGTATTTTTCAGCTTTAGAAACTTCATTTTCTTACTTTTTATACCTTCTTTTTCCTGTCTATGTTCATGCTTTCCTTTACATCCATAAGCATATTTATCATAGCTGTTTTGAAATCCCTGTCTACTGATTACATCATCTCTGTAATTTATGGGTATTTCTATTGACTGAATTTTTCTCCTGGTTTGGGTCACTTTTTCCTGTATCTTTGCAAATCTGGTAATTTTTTATTGGATGCTAGATGTTGTGAGTATTACACTATTGAGTGTCTAGATTTTGTTATCTTCCTTTAAAGTGTGAGCAGTTCGTTTTGGTAGATAGTTAAATTGCTTGTGTTTTAGTTTAGAAGCTTTTTCTATATAAATACAGTAAAACCTTGGATTACAAGTAACATAATTGTGAGTGTTCTGCAAGACAAGCAAATATTTTGAATACATCTTAACGTGGCAAGTGAGTGATGTCTTGCAATAGGAGTAGTTTGTTTCTGGAACGAATTATGCTCGCAAACCAAGGTATTACTGTATATTTTTATTTTGACTTTTTTTTTTTTTCTAGCTGAGCCATCCTGCTACCAGTTGGCAGCTCAGCGGCAGCTCTGGCTGGGACTTGAATCACTGTTGCTCAGAGCTTGGACACTTGAGCGAGCTCTTAACCAACTGAGCCATTCGGCCAGCCCTATTTTAACTTATTTTATTTTATTTATTTATTTAAAAATATA
>NW_017731378.1:5906698-5968509 GCF_001890085.2 Hipposideros armiger
CACAGGGACTGCAGCCTACGCCGTCGCCAGCGACTCACGGCAGCCCAGCTCCAGGCTGAGCTGTTGTTCAGCATCTTAGTTGTGGAGGGCAGTGTCACTGGCCCTCATATGTGGGATACGAACTGGGGCCCTCTGGCAACCCAAGCGAGTTCTTAACCATCGCGCCACTTGGCTGGCCCAATAGTATTTTTAACCTATTGATTTTATTCCGATTTTACAAATTGTCCCATTTATTTTTTATAGCAAATGAAAATCCAAATACATATGTTACATTCAATTGTCATATCTCTTTAGACCCCTTTAATCTGGAACAGATCTTGAGTCTTTGTATTTCATGACATTGTAGGTTATTTCTCAAACTTAATTCAATTTTGTTTAATGTTTTCTTATGGTTACATTAAGGTCATACACTTCTGGCAAGAATATCACAGAAATGATGCCAAGTTCTTCTCAATGCATCATATCAGGAGGCAGATGGTAAGTCCCATTACTGACCATGTTAAGTTTAATAGTTTGCTTATGGTAATATCTTTCATGTTTCTCCACTGTAAATTTATTCTTCAACCCATTGTAACTAATGAATATCTACTAGGCAAATAATTTGACACTATGTCAATATTCTTTCCTCAATCTTTGCCCTCTAGTTTTAGCACCATTGATGATTCTTTCCTGAATCAACAGAAATTATAATATTTTGCCAAACGGTGATTTTCCTATTCTATCATTTCTTCTTCATTTATTATTTGGCGTGTTACTGGTAGAAAGAATGTTTCCTTCTTCCTTCCTTCCTTCCTTCCTTCCTCCCTCCCTCCCTTCCTCCCATCCCTCCTTGCTTAATATTTATGTTTTCTAAGATATTTGTACAAACAATATAGCTGTAATAAGTATGAGAACTGCAAAAATAAACAAAATGCTTCTAGAACCCGAGCCCTTTGACAAATTGACTATTTCCATTAAGATTTCTCACTTAATGATACAATGACAATTGAAAGACTATTAAGTCAACTGTATATTTTGAGTTTATACTGTATGTAATTTATTGTGCTAAGTACTTTAGAAAATGTGGAGGTGTCCTTGTAAATTTTAGAATTTTTGAGTTTTCTCCTCGTCACTTCCAAATTCCTTTACATCCTCTACTGCAGCCACCCGTTCTTTCTTTCATTCTATCAAGCAATTTTAGATAGAATTTTAGATAGAATGATAGAATGAATTTCTTTCATTCTATCAAGCATCTTTGCCCACAATCCTTTCATGTCTCATGAATCTTGTAAGTCGACAGGATGGCATATTGGTTAAGGGCACACAGGTTTGGGGACTGGATTGGACTACTACATTTGAATCCATATCCTTTCAATTACAGGTGTTTGATCTCAGGCAAGTCTCCAGCCTTTGTACGCTCATTTGTAAAATGGGCATAATAACAGTACCCATTGCATAGAATTGTTACGAGGATTACAGGGTACCACGTGTGATTATTTGCACAGTACCTAGCACACAGTCAGTGCCTAGTAAATGTCAGCTTTGATTATTATTATCTGAAAATCATCTCCTTGCCCCTAATAATAGTCTGGAAAGTTTAAAAATATTATTCTAAGTGGTCAAGTGAATGGATAATAAACATCATGAAAACTGCTTAACTGCTCTCTGAATGGGTATGGTCAAGAATCTTCCCTGCATTGTGAAGCCTTCCATTATGCTCTTTAAATAGGTATTAGAAGATTGAACGGCTATTAAAGTATATTGTGCCAGCTCCATCTCTTTCACATAAGTGATTCGTCTTTCTTAATTTGAGACAATGCCAGGAACTCTTTCCTCTAGTTTCAAGATAACACTCTCCTGTTTAAACAAAGACAGTTCCTTTTCCTCCTTCCCATTGTGATGACTCAAAATAACTGAATACGTGTAACAATAACAGTAATGGCCACCATCACAAAGGTTTTTAAAAACTCTAATGCCCAGGCCATACCCCAGACCTTTGAGAGAGGAACCCACATTCTCAAACTCAGTTACACATGGGAATTACTTGGGGAACTTTAAAAAATGTTGATGTCTGGGTCCTCCCTCGCAGAGACTATGATTTCATTGGCCTGGTGTGATATGAACATTGAGATTTTTTTTCATTTTTAAAAATTAATTTCAGGTGTACAAAACAGTGCAGTAGTTATACTTTTCACCCCTCACCAAGTGACAACCCTCCTTCCCCAATCCACAGCCCCACTCCCCCACCCCCCGACATCCTACATATCTATTACAATTCCATTGACTCCACTCCCACACCATACTCCACATCCTGTGGCCATATATATATATTTATAGTTGACATACAATGTTATTCAACATCAGCTTCAGGTGTACAGTGCAGTGGTCAAGGCTCTACACCATCCATGAAGTGGTCTCCCTAACAAGACATGTGACCATCTGACACCCTACAAAATATTTACAGCATTATTAATTGTATTCCCGAACTGTCTTTCATATCCCTGTGGCACTATTGTAGTTACCGACTTATGCTGTCTAATCCTTCCACCTTCTCCCACATCCGCACCCCCCTACCATCTATCAACCCATCATTTGTTCCTCTATATCTCTGAGACTATTTCTGTTTACTATTCTCATTTATTCAGTTGTTTAGAGTCTACATATAAGTGAGATCATATGGTATTTGTCTTTCTCTGACCGACTTATTTCACTTAGCATAATGTCCTCCAGGTCCATCCATATCGTTGCAAATGGTACGATTTCCTTCTTCTTTATAGCGGAGTAACACTGGGATTTTCTTAAAGCTCCCAGATGGTGCTGATGCCTAGCTAGGCTTGACAATGGCTGCTTCACATACAGCACCTCCTCCTTGAGAGAAGCCCCTCTTCAGACCCATGTGGCCTCACTAGTGCGAGAGGAAGCGTCCTCCCAGGTTATAGAGCTTGATTTTCAGAGGCAAGACTTGAACTGATGCACCTCTTTGACTAATCCTATCATGCCCCTTATCATGACATTGAGATTTTCCTCAATCTCTGATGGAGGCACAAGCTCCTGGCTATCCTAATTTCATTTTGCTCAAACTGACCCAATCCCCTATCCTTCTTCTCCCTCATTGTGCCCTCTGAACTCTGACCTATGATCAGCAAACTCCCTGCATCCTCAACCTTTTATTCTGAATGAAAGTTGCCTTCTTCCTCTTCTTGCTCTAATGGGGACTTGACCCACTCCATTATAGCCCTCTTGAATGGAGACCTTTTTCTCTTAAATGTCACATACTCTGTGCTCTTCAAGTTGAGCTTATGGAGCAGGTGTGCTCCCTGCTCTGCATTTCTGCTTTAATTCCTGTTCTTTGCTCTTTCAAAATATCAGTCTGTTTGAAGTTGTGCCATCCTGCTATGTCACCCACCAACCCTTCGAATTTCATACATTTACATACCTACCTCCAAAGCATGTTTCTCATGCCCCACAGGCCTTAGCTCCTAGGTCACGGTGGATTTTTCATGCCTGCTCCTCTCGTTGCTTCTGATGACTTCAGCAACTGTATGGATGACTCATGCAATGCCCTGGGCTCTTAGTTCTTTGAGTTCCTCATTTCTAACAACTTTTATTCCCTTCTGCTTCAGGTTATCATCCAATTATTCCACCAGTCTTGAAATCTAGATTTTAAATATTCTTCTTCATATTCTTCTGAATGATATGCTCTAGAATAAGCAATGCAATAGCTTTTCAATATTACTGAGCCCTTCAAAACTTAGACTCTACTACTTTGTTCATCTCTTTTCTAACTTCTCCTCCTCACAGGGCTTAGATTTTATGGCCCACAATTACCGTTGTTTCCTTGCAAACACTTTCAGCTCTCTTGACGCTCCTGCTCTGCTGTAATTGACGGTCCAGTCTCCTAGTGTGAGTGTGTTCCCACTGTCATCTTTTTACCACCCTTCCTCACCCCTCCTGACTTTTAACTCATGGCTTGCTTCACACTTAATTGAGGGAAGCCATGATCTCCCCACCCACAAATCTAGAACTCTACTTGGAGCTTTGCCTGCCTTTACTTCCCTCCCATTAAGAGGTGAGAAGTGTCCCCATTTCTATCAAAGGCCAACTCTCTTCTTGTACTGTGGATCCCATCTCCTCAGTTTCTTGAGAACTTGTGGTTTCAGCAGGTTTTATTACCTCTCTCCTGCATCGTTGCTCTGTCTTACTCTACAGGATTATTCTCATTAATTTACAGCTGTTTACTAGCATAGCCCATAAAAATCCAACAACAGTTTTCTTTGATTTCACATCCTCCTTCAGCTCACACCCCAATTTGATCTTCTTTCTTTTCCAGAAAATCTTCTTGAACTCATTATCTATCCTTGGGTCCCATTCACTCTTCTCCAATCTAGCTTCAGTCTCCAGCCACACCTCTGGAAAGATTCAAGTCAGTAGAATTTTTCCTGTCCTAATCTTATACAATCACTCAACAATATTTGACCCAACTGACTACTTCCTTTTCCTTGAAACCCTGTCCCGTAGATGTCTTCCAACATGAAAATGTCTGATGTTTTTCTCATGATTCGATTCGAGTTATTTTGGGGGAGAGGAAGAATACCATAGAGGTGAAGTATCATGTTAAGCCCTTCATGTCAGGAGGTACATGGTCACCACATGACATCATGGGTAATGTTCATCTTTATCATTTGGTTAAGTTAGTGTTTGCCAGGTATCTCCTCTGTAAAATTACTATTTTTCCATCCTCATACTGTGTTCTTTGTGTTCTTTTTAAGCAAGTCACTAATTGTAGTGCAACCTCAACCTGTGAAGGGATGGTAGTAATTACATTCCACCAAGGAAGATATTTTTTTATCCCAGTTTTCAGATGTAGAAATTGAGGCTCAGAGAGTTTAAGTGAATTTTTCTAAGGCTACACATAGATGTATGACTAATGATGTTAGCAAATAATCTAAGTAACTTAGAGCCATCCAACTTGTATTCATGTGAGCAGCCTTGCATGGGGATTTAGTTTGGTTGAAGTGGTTTCAAAAAGAAAATCTCCAGATAAATGCAAATATATGCTTTCAGTAAGATACTTAGCCTTTTTTTTTTCAGACTAGTGTGTAAGACAATAAAAATAAAAAGGGATCCCAAATAATTTTTGTCCTTGTTATTTAAACCATATACCTCTGGTTTGAAGAAGAGAAGGTTTTAGAAAAATAGATTCCAACTTGTGTTCTGTGGTGTGGACCTGGCATCCGGATGAGTTTCATTTGGCCTACATGGTATTTAGAATTATTTTTCTGACTTGCTTGTCAACTTCCAAAACCAGAAACTTCACATACAAATCCATATTTCATGATTCTCTTGAAAATTTGAAAGATCTGGTGGCACAGGATCTTCATTTATCTATGACAACAGTCACGTGGTGCCAAGTCACTGCTGGTCCCCTTGGATGGACCGCCCTCTGGTTTCCCATGGCCTCATGAGCCTACCTGGTTTGTCTTTTGTCTTTTGTATTTGTTTGTGCCCAACATTCCTGCAGATGAAATTGCAGTCCCCAGTTGGTTGAGGGGTTACGTAATTAGAAGGGGAGTTGATGTATTCTCAGGAGCTCCTGAGAGTGGAACCAGCATCAATACCTCAAGTTGTAGGAGACAGTCTCCAGCAAAGGTGAGGCAGCAAATATAAGTCTACAGCTGTTTGCAGCCTGGCAATGGCAACAGGATGCCTCAACTATGGTGACTTTCTTTCCACCAAAGTGTTTAAGCAGAGGGAGAAGGTCATGAATCAGGCTATCAAAGACAACTATATTGGTGCCCTGCAGAAAGCCCAGAGTTGGTTAAGAGTTCACTCAAGAGTGTGAGCTCTGAGCAACAGGCTCGCTGGTTTGATTCCCAGCCCAACCTGAGCTGCTGCTGAGCTGCCAACAGGTGGCAGGATGGCTCAGCTAAAAAAAAAATAAATAAAAGAAAAAGAAAAAAGAAAGAAAGCCCAGAGCTGACACATTGGAAGAAGCACTCCCAACTCAAATATTATGCAACCCCATTTTCCTGGAATTAATCAACTTGATGGAGTGGTGATTCTACTTATAAGGGAGTAATTGCAACTTCTAACTGATTATATAAGGAAGACCATATTAAAGCTCCCAATTTGAAAAAATATGGGAAACAAAGACTACAGTGAACTGACTCAAGTATCTAAGCTACAGGGATGGTGAGACATAGACAGAGATGTAGGGAGAAAAGCGGGCCATGAAAGAAGGTAATGGGACCACCATCAGCTTGTGTTTTATTTTACATGGAGAGAGAGAGGGTTGAGAGTGGTGATGGAATGATCTAGTTAAATGAACAGCATGCTTATCACTAAGCAAGCTGCATGCCTGGATTTTATTCTCCTATTGAACAGCTTTGGCTTTCCTGTAATAAAAGGAAAGCCAGGTATTAATTTACACAACCTCGTCTAAGCACAGCCCGCTAAAGATAGTGCTCTAATCTTTTCTGTTGTGGGATCTTATACTGACTGAAGGCAGTGTGGTTTTTGGTTTGGGCAGTTAAATATTAGAGTGCCAGCTGTCTAACTGTGACCATCAGAGATTGTTTCATCTTTGCCCTGAGTTTCAGGGTCAGCATTTGGCTGCCTTACTGGTGTTACCCATATTTGTGTAGTTACAGAAAGTTAAGGGTTCTTTACAAGGCTATTTATGTTTACAGATGTGAAGATTTGCCTGCAGAAGCATTTTTCCTCCGTGACTTGTTTCATCTATGAAGAGGCCTTGGAAAAATCATTTAGAAATTAATTGGGACATCGTGTTATCAAATTAAGACAGGTAAAGCATCCTATCCATCAGGTGGGCTTATTACCTATATACAGAGATATAGACATTAATCGCCTTGGCATCAGCGGTATTTGAGATGAGAGAGAAATGCTTGTAGTAGCTAATTATAGCTCCCTCTGTTAATTACCATGTTAAATGACAGTTTTGTTCACACCTTGTTGTTTTTGTTAAGGAGAAAGAAAAAAGAACAATTTTGTACAGTTCTCTGAAAATATAGAACAAGAATCTTGGCTCTTGTTCCGGACAGATTTCAGATCGAAATAAGAAAAGGAGAGAACGATTCCACTTGTGCTCGGTGGCTTAATAGAAAAAGAAATTAATGACTTTCATGTTATTTCAGCTCAGACGCCTACCTGAGCTATGATTTGAAATGAGTTTCCTATTCTCGACTCCCCTTGTCGAAGACCTGGAGATTTATCAATCTCTCCAACAACGAAGACCGTTGCTCAGTGCAACCCGATACAGGTGTTGCTTTCTTCTCCAAAGAACCATCGCATGGCTTCTTAACTTCTATAGATTTAAAAAGGATTTATACTTCATAAACCCAAGTGTGTGTTCAAATCCTCTTGCTATTGTAAGGAACAACAACAGAAAAGTCATACCCTTAATAAGCCAGTCGTCTATAAACCTCTAAAGAAAGATTTGTACTTTCCCCAGTCTAAGCATTAGAAGAAATAAACCCAGTTTGGCCGGCACCTGTCCCAGGAAGCAGTGCCTGAGAACAGGCCCTGGGGCCCTGTAACTTTCCAAGCATTAATAGGGAGGACTCGGCAAAGGGACCAGAGTAAATTTGTCAGTATCTCTTCTTTTTTAAAAGTAGGCAGCAACTTATGTTTATGTTTGTCTTTCTGGAACATTGGTGTGGCATGCTGTTATCTAGTCAGAGATATTTTTAGTATGTCCTTATGGGATTTAGAACCACAGAGTTTATTTCCCTGATGACATTTAGCGTTACATGTTAGAATTATGTCCACCTGACACTTCAGGTTGTATTTAAGCCAGAAATGGCCAAGCCCACCCAGAATCCACTGCTCAGCTGCTGCTTCCTATGCAGTGGAAGAAGGACTCTTCAAGTTAAATTGGTTTTACTCTTTCAGAGTTAACGCTTCCTTCTATTTTCCTTTGTCTTTTGAGTTTGTCTCACTTGGCATCCCTTTCCGTTTTATGCATATTAATATGTAGTTGAAGCAGAAAATGTGGCGTCTAAGCATTGCACAAGCTTATCAAACATGTGGTACCTATGGACATGCCTGCTATATGTGCAGGCAGATTCAGTTGGGGTGTTGCTGAGAAAGGTACACAGGGGTAATGGAAGCAGGTATGGGATGGAGACAAGGCAGACTTGGCTTCAACTCTGGTTCTTCCAGTCACTAATTTTATTCATTAATTCCCCACCTTCAAAAACGTCTAGGGCTATTGTAAGGGACTACTTGAAATAATATGTATACATCACAGATGAGTAGTACTATAATATAATAGTACATGTTTGTTTATTTCTGATTAAGAAATGTTTTCCTTGGTAAATAGATTCAGAGTCCATGTTTATATTATATATATAGCTTGGTATTCAGTCATTTGGCAATGTCACATCTGAGAAGCACCGACATCCTTTAAAAATTGTATTCCTTATTTGATCAACAATCCTACCTCTTCCAAGATGAGTCTGGCTATAAAAGTTTAAAATATTCTTGGCCAATGTAGATCTCTATTTTCATACTCGTGTGACAAAAGACTCCATGAAAAGTGCTGTACTATACCAAGGCTCTTTGATCCTATTCAAAACATTAAGATCTAAGTTGAAGCTATTTCAAAGGGCCAATAATTTCCACTTTTATTGCCAACACAGAAATGGCTCTTATCGAGCCCCTGACCCCAGCTGGAGCATTTCTGCCACCATTCTCAGGAAGGGCATGTTCTTTTATGCTCGGTGTGGCTGGTCACTGATTGCATCAAGGGACCACCCCCCCTCCCTCATGTAGATGACAGAAAACGCACCAGCTTTTACTTCGCTGCTAATGAGTGATGGCTCTGTGACTAGTCACCATAGCGCTATTGAGAGAAGGTGAACTCTTTCATCCTTCAGGGCTTTGAGTGCTGCCTTCAGGTTTTGCTGACCAGATTGTCTGTTTGTTGGGCCAGCACCTGGTAAACCGGAGCTTTCCACGTCTAAGACTCAGGAAAGACTTGATAAACTAGCATAGCTGAGTATAATTCTTATGGAAAGACATACTCTGTGTTCAGCATGGACAGCCTGTTCTTTCTTTAGTAGCAAATTGGACTGGGGAAGCCAGTTTAAGTCTCAGAAGGGTTGTTTGGTGCATACAGAATCAGAGTAATGAGATTGAGAGGCTTTTAACATTATTTTTTCCTTCTAAAAATTATACATGCAATGCATTTTCATTGCAGAAAGATTAGAAAACATGATATGCAATAAAAAGAAAAAAGGAGCCATACACACCACTTAGACATAAGCGTGTAGCCTTGCATATTTTTTAATGCACCCTTATTGAGACTTGCAGACGCTAGGGCTTGAGAATAATTCATTCCTTTAGAAACTTAGGGCCCCGTGAAAGCAATTGTTTTTGAGATTTTTTTTTTTTTTGAGCAGGGGCAAGAGGAGAAAACCTTGTTCCTGTAAAACTAACACTTTAGCCTGATAAATGGCTGGCTGGGTGGCTGGCTGACTGAATGAATTGACAGAAGAAAGGAGGGATGAATAGATTAATGGAATCACTTGGAATGAAAACACCTTAAGTTAACCAGTATAGTGCATATTGGAGTTGGGTAGCTTTCTTGAGGTGGGCAGGATTTTGTCTGTCAGCACCTTGTCTTTGGGGGAACCTCCTCTCCCCCTACTGGATGTGATCTGGTTAATTGTCAACTAGGTTGGGTGTTCCCTCTCTCATATTCTTGCAACCCATTGGATACAATGACTGGTCTAGGGGTGGCCATGTGATCCAAACAGGGCTAACCAGAGGTTTTTCCTGGAACTGACACATGAACACGAGGAGGAAAAGTCTCTTTTTACTGAGATAGCTCCATGGGGAAAATGGGCAACCATGGCAGCCTGATGATGCCTTCTTGCCTGCCACGTGGCAGAGAGCTTGTCTGAGAGCAGGGACCAGCCGCGCAGAGATAGATGTAGGGAGTGAGGTGAGAAATAGAAAGATGGAGGGAGAGAGAGAGAGATGGGAACATTGTCTCATCAAGGAGTACATATTGTTTGAGCCCGAGGACCAGCCGCCCTTAAAATTCCCAGTAATGGTAGCCAATTTTTCTTTTCTTTTTTAAATTAATTTTTTATTGAGATAACACTGGTTACTACATTATATAAGATTCAGGTGTAAAACATTATAATTCAATATCTGTATACACTATAGCTTGCTCGCCACCAAAAGTCTGGTTTCCATGTATCACCATATAATTGGCCCGTTTTACCCACTTTAGCCGCCCCCTATTCCCCTTCCTTTCTGGTAATCAGCAACCTGTTGTCTGTATGAGTAAACTTTTCATTTTTGCTTAAGATAGTTGAAGTTGGTTTTGGTCAGGTATAACCAAGAGTCATAACTACTTCCCCACCTTCTTAGAGACAGGGCCGCTGTCTAGCCTAGTCTCTAGCTAAGGTCTCTAGCTACACAGCTGGGCATATGCCTGCCTGACTCACTGGGTATCGTCTCTTTCTTAGGCTCAGGGTATAGCTTTTCTCCCTTTCATTCTGCTTTGAAAACTTCAGCTCCCAACTCTGCATTCACTGTGGTGGTGGGCCAATCTCTTCCTGGGAAAAAAGAAGCCCAAAGCACCCTCTTGGAGGTCTGCATCAGGTGGAAGGAACCTGTGACTTCTCTGACAGCTGATGGGGTCAGATGGGTAGGGCAGGCCGTGTTTTGACGAATATACCTATAAAAGGGGATTCTGGGACTGACCACCACTCAGCTCAAGCAACACAAAGATAATTGACCTTTGGAAACTGCCTTTGGCAGCCTTTTTATTATTTTTATAGGAAAGCCCTGCAAACCAATTATATCTCACAATGGGCCTTTTATGGTTCTATTAGTTTAATGTAGCTTTCAGAGAAATTAGTCCTCGGGGAGCCTGAAATTCTAGGGGAAAAAAAAAAAAAGAAAGCCCTCCATGGACTTATTTGACTTTTGGATTAGCAGGAAAGATGATTGGTGGCACGCTATTTCCCATGGTAACTAACTCTGGTATTTTCAGCCATCTGACCAAGGTACCCAGTTCCCACTTTGGGACCCTGATGTCTGCCCCAAGCAAAAGGAAAAAATAAATTTAAAAAAGGACAGGTTGGCTCTTTAAAAATTTCAGTCTACAAATCAAAGAGGGTTTATTCCCCCCTCCGTCTAAGGTTACAGAAGGATGGGAGTGAGAATATTGAGAGAGCACTTCGGTTTTAAAGTCTGGGTTTCCCCAAATGTGAAATCACAGGTGTCTGTCTCAGATCCTGACATTGACTTCTGTACCTCCTGCCCTGGCCACAATTATGTGCAGAGTGACAGCTTTGGGGCCACCGTCACAGGGTCAGGCAGTAGGTTTGGGCTGAAAGAGAGGAGGTACAGTCTTGGTAAAATCACCCTGCTCTGCCCAAGGGATCAAGTGCAGGGGGGCCCTGCAGAGCAGAGTGGGGGTCGGGAGAGAAGCAGAAGGTGACAAGGGGACCAAGGACCTGCAGGTGCCCTTCCATTTCCTGGGGTCTGATCATCAGGTTGGCTGGCCCACTCATCCTGGGGACAGGGACGAGATGGTGGAGCAGGTCTATGGGGGCAGAGGAGCTGCTTCCCCATCAGCCCAGCGCTGACCCTGGAAACTCCCAGGCCTGCCTGTCCCTGTGTCCTGTGGTCAGTGCAGGCTGCACCAGGGAGCTCTCAGTCCTTCTGTCTCCTTCATAGCTTGAGGACCCCACGATGCCCTTACATTCTTTCCCTCCCAGTTACTGTTTGCTCTGGCTCTGATCTTGTCATATGCCTGGCCATATACCCACCCGGGGCCTTTTTCTGCAAGCACCTGAGGCTGTCTGCCTCTGGGCTTCCTCTGGCTGTAGGAGGAGCTTGCTTAGGCTGAGCAGGGGGAGAGCTGAAATGCTGGGACTCATGTCAGCGTTTGAGCAGCCCTCAGCTATTCATGTGAAGGGGTTGATGGGCAAATTCCTCAGCTCCCTAGCCCCTTGGGCGGGACCATTCTGCGGTATGTTGCATATTGTTTCCCAGAGTTCTATGGTGCGATCGAGCTACAATTGCCCCAAATGATAAACTTCTTATGAATACGCCCTGCATTCTCTTCCTTCCTGTCCTTGTCTCAGTTCCCCACTCCCCTACCCCTCCTCCTCAGAGTCACCTCCCAAATAAACCACCCACACTCAGCCTCGTCTCAGAACTGCTTCCGGTGCTCGTAACCTAAGACCTCACTCCTCGTTTCCTGTCTCTGCCGTGGCTCTGTCACCTTGGGTCTCAGGATCCATCCTGGCTTGTCCTGTACTATCATGCGCTCATCCTGCTCCTTTCCTTACCCTGAATTCATATGACTTCTCAGGTCATATTTGTCTCGGGCTCCTCTGAACAATGACCTGGCTTGATCCCAGGACCCCCTCCTGGCCCATGTAGCTGGTATTTCTGCTGGCTTTGGCCTAGTCCTTGAGTGGAAAGAAGGGAATCTCATTTTTAAGGGAGGAAAGAATAGAGAAAAAGAAAGAGGAAGCCTGAGAAGACCACATCTTGGACGTGAAATGTAGGGACGTGTCTCTTGAGAAGTACCAGGGTCCATGGAGACCTGTGGTCACCACCCACTGGGGCTGCCCTGTGTTCTTCTTATCAGTTTCTGGTCCAATTACTCAAAACAGCCAATAGATTGGCTTTATTAGAAAGTGGAGCTGGGTCCCCTCTTTCCTTCTTCTGGCTGCTCCCTTTGGAAGCAGCAGTGTCTTGCTTACAAAGCAGATAGGTCTGGCTGCAACTGCTGTTTGCGTGGCGTTGGGTAAGCTGTTTAATCTCATTATCGCTCAGTGTCCCCTTCTGAAAAATGAGGCTCATCATGGACACCTCAAAGGATAGTTGCGAGGAGTAAATAAGAAAATGTGATACTCTTAGCAGAATGCCTGGCACGTAGTGAGAGCTCAATCCTTGCTAGCTGTTATTATTAACCTGGCACGGACTGCCTGGTTTTGTTCATTATCTTTGGCTATTTTATCTCCCTGAAGGCAGGAGGCATGCGATAGCATCTTTCTTCCTCTTGGTGTCTATAGTGTGTGTATATAGTAAGTGCATAAAAAGACCCATGTGTGGGGACCAGGTGGGGTAACGTCCACGCTGCCTGATCCTTGCTCGTTTCCTCTTGACCTCTCAGGCATGCTGAAGCTTTGTCCATTGCAGAATATTCCAGGTGCATAGAAGCCACGCTGGTCCTAAATACCCTCCAGGGCCACGGGGCCACCCGTCCTGCTGCGTTCCTAAGGATGCAGCCCCCTTATGATGAAACTGTTTCCTTGGCAGCCTCTCTTTATCATGCTTAAAACCTAAAGACAATGCCAGGTTTGGTCCCCCTGGGGAAAGGGCATTGCAGCAGGAGGGGATTTCATGTTCTGAGGCGCAAAAGTATTTAAGCTGAACAAGTCACTTAAAGAACGGCGTTATCTGCTGCCTCCCCTTCAGTGTTCCAGACAGATAAAGATAAAATAGCCGAGGTAATTGTGGAGATGGAGTGTCGCTGGCAAATGATCTGAGCACAAAGACCATTTCCAGAGACAGATGGAGTGGAGGCTCCGGTAATTTTTCTTGAATCATGTTTGAAGTGGCACAGTCTGCAAACCATTTCAGCAGGAGTGCCCTCAGAGGGTCCGGGGCCACCTGAACTTTGAAAATATCAAAGCCCAGCCACGCTCACCTGTGACAAAGAAAGGAAGCTGTTCCCCAAATGGCCAGTGTAGGGGTCGGCTGGTGAGGGGAGCATGATGGTCATCACCTGGGGAGTTCACATGGCACTGGGTGCCGAGTGCACTATGTAATTACTGGTGAGGCTGGCCCTGCTGCCCTCTGGGCCTGGCTTGATTCCAGGAAGCAACTGAGCAGGTGGGATCAGCTGAGTCCCCTGGGAGGCTTCCTTGTTCAGAATTCGGTTTGTTCGGGGACATTGAGGCAGTGGGTTCTAGGAAGTGGGCACTGTGGAGTTTGAATGTGCTGGCAGCGTCTTTGGGCCCAGGGCCAGCTCCATGGTTGGGAAAGCAGCTGGGGACTTCCCTCTACTCACTCTCAACCTGATAATGAAGGCGGTAATGGGCTCTGAAGGTAAAATGACAACATCTTATGGAACACTTTACGGCCATTGAAAACCATGTTGTAGAAAACTATCTAATGACTTGGGGAAAGGTTCATGATAAATCGCTAAGGGAAAGAAGCAGACTACAAAACAGCACGCACGTATGCTCCCGGGGTTTGTTTTAGAAAAATTACATGTAACACGCACATATGCAAAGAAAAAAATAACGGAAGAGACAGGTAAAATGTCCTTTAAATTTTCTTTCGCCTTTAAATCTTTTAAATCTCTTCCAAATTTTCTACAATGGGCATGTATTTCTCTTGTAGTGAGCAAAAGAAATATTAAAATCATATCTTGCCTTCATATAGTATTCATACTTTCCAACATTGTTTACATACATCTTTTCGTTTGCGCCTCATAACAGTTCTGCGAACTAGGTAGAACAGTTATTCCCATTTCATAGATCAGGAAACTGAGGTTCAGAGCAAACCAGGTACTTGAATAATGCGTTGCCTGGCTTATGTCACTGAGCCAGGGCTAGAGCCCAAATCTTGTGTATTCTAATTCTAGTGTTCTTTCTGCCATTTATTAGGGGTTCTGAGGAAAGCACGTCAACAGTATCTGCTGACTCGTCATTTAGATCCTAACGCATGTCATTCCTCCCCAGGAATGCTTAACCTGGTTTTCTCGTTGAGACCAGGTTCCTTTATTATGTGCTGTCAGCACCGACCTCATCCGTTTCTTTGCTGTCTCTTACAGGAGCAGCTAGCTACCTATGGCTATTTAAGTTTGAATTGAAGATTTAAAAATTAAATAAAATTAACCATGGGGTTCTTCAGTCTCATCAGTCACGTTCTAAGTGCACACTAGCCGTATGGGGCTGTGCCATGTCCACATCCATCCAGCACAGCAAGGCCTGGGCAGGGCTGTTCTGGACTGCTTATCTCCCTTTATGATTGATTACACATGGATTTGTCCAGTTATTTTTGGATTCATGTTTCCTGCAGTAAATTGTAAAGTCCACGAGGGCAGGGATCTGACTTGTTTTTCACCGTATTCCCCGTGCATAGTCCGGTCTTCTTTTTTTTTTTTAAAGAATTTATTGGGGAATTGGGGCAGGGGAACAGCCAGGTTGCTGTCCTTCAATCTCAGTTGTGGAAGACGCAGCTAGCTCAGCTCCAAGTCCAGTTGTAGTCCGCCACCCATCGGCAACTCGCAGCTGCTCAGCTCAAGGCGCTGTGTTCAGTCTCACTGGCCCATGTGGGAATCACGCTCTCAACCAACTGAGCCACTCGGCCGGCCCCATAGTCCAGTCTTGACACATGGCAGTTGCTTAATAAGTATCTGTTGAACGCTTTCCACTGCTTTAGGATGAAGTCCACGTGCCTTCGCATAGCTTCTCAGGTCTTGCATAGAGAAGTCTGCTCCCCCTCCAAATACTCTCTTTCTTGTCACCAACCACCCGGTTGCTCCAAATCTCTTTCTGTTCCTTTGTTATCTTATTCCCTCTTGTCCCTGAGCCTTCACAGTGCTGTTCCCTCTGCCTGTAGCATCCTTCCCCCACCACATCTTCTCCTGGATGACTGTCATCCTTCATGTGTAAGGGTTAAAGGTTAAATGTCCCTCAGGCAGCCTTCCCTGTCTCCCCAAGTCTGGGTCACATGCTCCTTCTACATGCTCTCCTAGCACCCTGTACTTTCCCCACCCCCCACTTAGCCTACTATAATATAATGGTCTCTTAAGGGCTTTATCCCTCCGGCTAGATGGTAGGCTCCGTGAGGCAGAGGCGGTGTCTTTTTTACTCAACATCCTATCCCCTTGTACCTAGATCAGTACCTGGCACAAAATAATTAATTGGCCAAAGAGTGTTTGTTGGGAACCCACTATGTGCTGGCACCATGCCTGGCACTGGGCATGCGTTAGTGGGCAAAAGAGACATGGTTCTGGTCATGAGGGACTTCCCTGGTCTTTAGAGCCTTGCAGAATGTTTGTTGAATGAATAAAAGACTGAGGCTGTATCTGATGAGATTGGCCTATATTGGGAAGGGTGATTTCTCTGATCCTCGAGCTACGGAAGCAAAGTCAGGGAAGATACAGGAGCGGGGTCTCTGGATTGACTGGACTCTGGTCACTATAGTTACTGGGACAGTGGTTTCCATGGCAGGCTGCGGGGGAGACTGGGGAGAGGCATCTCCCAGGAGATGTGTGTTTAAATGACTTGAAGAGGGGCGACTTTTTGAGATTTTAAATCCCCACCACCTCTGAGGATCATAGCTAGAATGTTCCTGATAATAATAGCCACTGGTTATTGCACATCTAGTATGTGCCATTGAGAACACTGCCTATTCTAAATGCTTCACACACGTGAATTTATCTCATCCTCTTAACCACCCTATCAAGTGGTGCAATTATCATCCCCATTTACAGGTGAGGACACAGAGAGGTAAAGCAACTCGTCCAAGGCTACCCAGCTAATGAGTGACAGAGCCAGACTTTGAACCTAGGCAGTTCGTCTTTCTGATTAAGAGAATTCTTAATCACCGAGCTAAAGCCTGATGACAGAGTGCTGCCTGTCACAGGTGGGTTGGGGCAGGAACAAAAATAAAGATTGAGAACCACTCAGGTGGAGCATTGGTTCAACCTGGAGGTTCCCTCCACCTGAGAGGCTCATGTTCTTGAGCTTATATTAGTCAGGAGACATAGCTGTTACCAATGAAACCGTTCAAGACTGTTCCAAAGCAGATTACAATCCAAAACTACATTTGGTGGTCCAGACTGTGTGTGAGGTCAGTGTGGATTAAAGAACGAGGAGGAGGGGTGGGTGATGGGGTGGGAGGACCTCGGTGAAGCTGGTGTAGAGCTTGGGGGTTGGCCCCAAAGTGCGTTTCCTTGCATGTTCTAGAAAGGGCTTGACACAATAGTCATGCATTTTTCATGGAGTTACTGAGCACCAACTGTTTTCCAGGCATGGTGCTGAGTGCTAAGTACATAATGTGAGCAGAACACACCCAATTCCTGCCCTCATGGAGTCTGATGAGGGAGATAGACAGCGATCAGATTATTAAACAAATGAGTGAATAGCCACAAAGGGAAATAAGTGATCTAAAGGAAGGGAACAGGTTTCCTTGGGAACACATAACAAACGGATCTGGCCAGGGCTAGTTGTGTATAGGGGAAGGAGGTTAGAAAGCTTCTCTGGAAAGTACCGTAAGCTGAGATATGGTTGATAAATTGGAATTATTTGGTTAAAGGGGTTGGCCAAAGGATTCCAGGGAGAGGGTTTAACAAATGCAAAGATCCTGTGGTCGGAAGGAGCGTGAAGAATTCTGGGGATGATGGAGGGCCCGCAGCTGGGGCTGAGCTGGAGAGAGAGAGAGTAGGGGCAGAGCTCGCAGGGCCCGAATGGATGGTGACCCTGCATCTCAGTTTGCAGGGGACTGTCCTAGTTTGCTTCCTTTCCCTGGAAAATTAGGAATAGTGTCCCCTTTTACTGCCAACACTGTCATGGTTTGGATGGCAGAATATATGGTCACCCTCTTAGGTCTGGTTAAGGATTTTATTCTTACTCTAAAATATGGGAAGTCACTGTAGGATTTTCAGCAGATGAGAGCCTTCCCTGACAGAGTCAGGTTCAGGTTTCCCAGATAAGTCTCTGGCTGCAGTGAGAAAATACCCTGGGGAGGGGAGCCAGGCAGGCTGCAAGCCAGCTAGGAGGAAATTGCCACAGGGATGAAGAAGTTATCATGTATTACCAGTGAAGAGGACCCCTCCCTTCTACTCCCCCCACCGCCAGAAAGTTCCAGAGCTCAGGTTTAAAAGAGGACCACTCTCTACCCATAAGTTGGCTGGGTTTAGAACTGCCTGGTATCTCATTCCCTGGGGCCCAGTGGCATAGAGCCCCAGGAGGAGGGTCCTCCGTATGGGATTTCCTGAGAGGTCAAGGACTTCATACCCATTCTGGAAAAAACATAGATCTCGCTGAATGTCACCCATTGGCCAGCGAGCACATGGCCGAGGGCTTCTAGCAGGTGCCATCTGTCTAAGGGGCCAGCTGTAGGGATAGTGCGTCATCTCTGGGGTGCTTGATGGAGGTTGTTGACGGGACGTTGTAGTGGGTACTCATTTTCCTAGAGCCGGTCTTGGATTTCATGTGAGGTATCAGAGATTGTGAGGGATGATGCAAAACTTTCTCCTCTGTGGTTGTGACTCTCTCTCTCTCCCTCTCTCTCTCTTTCTCTCTCTCTCTCTCTTTGTCTGTATTATCCTTTCTGTCTCTCTCTCTCTGGAGTGTTTACTTTGCTGTAAATCTGTGTTAAAGTACCCTTATTACCCCACCCGCCAACCTATTAAAATTGCCTGGGCTTAGCT
This sequence comes from Hipposideros armiger, assembly GCF_001890085.2. Lineage (NCBI taxonomy): Eukaryota > Metazoa > Chordata > Mammalia > Chiroptera > Hipposideridae > Hipposideros > Hipposideros armiger. The sequence goes on from NW_017731378.1 coordinate 5,925,123, forward strand.
GCTTTTTAAAAGCATCTCAAGCCTTTTCTCTTGCTTGCTAAAATGAAAACAAAATTATTCCGGTGGAACACTGTGAGTTAGATGCAATCTAAGAAGACGGGTTGCAGAACGGAGGGTTCATTTGGAAGCGGCCAGAGCTTGGAGGGGAGAAAGGCGAGGGAGAGCCAGCAGACAACCTAGGCAGGGCTGGACGGAGGGGCCAAGGTCAGAAATACCTCAAGGAGCTGGGGTGGCACTGGAATAAGTCACAACATGAACTGATGACTCTCTTTAGTGTTATATTCCCCCTGAATTTAATTTTTCAGTCCAGAATTATGCAGCTTTTTAACCAGGCACCTCTCTCTTCACCAAATTTTACTGCCCCCCCTTCCCACATCCCTCCTGCTCTTAATGTTTTTTTCTCTACTCCAAGGTTTTACTGCTGCTTTCCTGGCCCCAGTCTGGGACTCCACTTTCTCTGCCACCCACCCACCACGCATCTCTGGGTTGTAAATGAACCATCACAGCAAGAAACAAAGGTTTCTAGCTTCCTCCCTCTCAATGCAGAAGCTCCAGCAGCTGGGAGTTTTCAGCGCAGCCTCCCTCTGATAGGAAACCCAGGGCATGACTCGCTCTGCACAATGACTCAGGCTCCTGGGGTTTTCATGCAGCTCTGTTCCCAACTGCACTGGATAGTTGCCGATCTGCAGCTATGACAAATTAGGGCCCAAGGAGGCCTCGGAGTCCCTCTCCTCCAGTGTCCCCAAGTCACAGGAAGAACTGAAACGCAGTCAGGCGACATGGGGGAGGATGAATTTATGTACCCCAAGAGCCAGACTCCCCACTCACTGCCCTTTTCCTGCTGGGGAGGAAGCTGAGTCTGGAGGACAAAAACGTCCTGGCCTCTTCTGGTGGCATCATTCTAAGGACGTCACCGAACCCCACCGGACCCTTGCTCTTTGTCTCCTTATCAGGGCTGATGGAGGGTAAAGATTTGGCTCAGGAAGTAACTAACTGTGTGTCTCCAAAGCAGATGTTGCAGATGCCCACGGGACCAGGCAAGGCATGTACACAAAGAGAGAGCAGTAGGGAGTGGTGGGGACGACGGAATACGAGGCCACATGCCTCAGCCGGGAGAGGCAGCTGCGACCCTGTGCCCACCTATTGCTGACACGGAGGAAGGCATGCCCAGCGGGGCCTAGTTTCTGGCTTCTCAACACGGACCAGAAATCCAGACTTTTTAAAATATAAAATCTCACATTTATAGATTGGCTCATTAAAATGTGAAGCCCCTGACCTGAATTGGCCAGACAAACATTCTGTGTGACCTGAGTTCCAGCTACTCGTACGTGGATTGAGGGCGGTCTCTGGGCACAGGGACTAACCTGGGTGATTGGATAGGCGACAGGGTGGGAGAGGCACAGAATGCCGAGTGCTGAGAGGAACATCCACCCTTTCCCTGTGCTTCCTTTTCTGCCACCCTCCTTGAACAACTTTCTCGTTAAGGAAAGGAAATTATACTGCAGTGCTATGGGGCTTCGATTTTAAGAGTGGAGGGCTAAGTTTCACACTGGTGGGATGTTCTGTCCTATCCAGAGAGCAAGAGGTTACGAGGTATCTTGTTGTAGGACCTGGCAGGACTCCCTGTGTCTAAAACAAAACAAAACAAAAAAAGCTACCACTTATTGAATGCTGACTATATACCAGACATTATACATTAGATCATTTAATTCACACAGTGACCATATGGGGTAGATAGTATCTTTTTAAAATATTTTATGGATGAAGAAATTTGAGGCTGAAAGAAGTTCAGTAAGTTGTTCAAGGACACCCAGCAAGTGGCTTTCTCTATCACTGCTTTCCTTTCCAAAGAGGAAAGAAAATAAATAAATACCACCCCCCACCCAAAGAGAAAAACAACAACCATTCGCACACACACAATACACATACCCACTCAATATACAGATACATACAACTTTTAAAAGTTGTTCTATTTTGGTTCCTAAGGCTCCTCCTGTAAAAGAGCTACCTTCCTATCTTGCAAAGTGATAACCATCCTTGGATGAACTCACCTTTCCCATGAACCTGAGTTTATTGGCTTGGCAAAGGTGTCAGTGAGGGTTTGGCTTTATTCTCTTTCCCAGCTCCCAGAAAAGAAGTGCTCAGCCCAGGAAACCCCCCAGCCTGTCTCTGTGGCAGCCAGAAAGCTGGCAGCAGGCCAGGAGCAAGCACGGACTAAAAGCCGGCTCCTTTCCCTTTCTTCCTGTTCCCTCTGGGCCTGCACCAAGCTTTCTTCCCTCACTCCTTTCCTTTCCCTTCGTAACAGAATAGGTTAGGCCTGCCCCCACCCAGCGCCCTGGCCCGTCTTCAGCCTCAGTTACAAGCCCTGGCGCAGGGCCAGGTGCATGGTGCGCTCCACACCCACCTGCCTGAGTGTTTGACTATAGTCAGCGTATGACCTGAAGCCCAGGAGAGAATCTGCTCTATTTTTGCGAAAGAGGCACATTTTAGTTTTTTAAACCAAAATCAGTTTATGCTAAGAGATCCTAGATGTGCTAGGAACAGACGTCCCCTGGAGTTAAGGGGAGAATACTCTAAGGCCATAGGCATGCTGGAATCCAGGTAAAACCTGGACAATTAGCCCGTAGGAAAGGTGGAAACCAGGCTACTCCCAGGACAAGAGCTGCAGCAGAAATCCTGACCTAGCATTAGCACTTCGCCACTGCAGTGATTCAGCTAAACTCCACTGCTGATCTGCTCTCATCTGGGGCTGAATATCCAAGTTTCCATGTTAAATTCCCCAAAGTGGCAAACTGAAGGCCATCACAAGGGCAAGATGGCCATGACTGGTTGAGCTATAGGAAGGGTGCCCCAAAATGTTTGGTGTCCCCTATCATTTTACTACAATATTATTACAGCTAAGACTCAATCAGAATGCCCAGAAGGAGTGATGTCATCTTCTTTGATGCTTGTCCCCAAATGCCTCCACTCTGTTTTTAAAATGAAAAAAATATTATAATTTAATTTTTAAAAATCACAATATACACTCACTGTTGCCAAAGCCAAGTGAATCCCTCTCCAAGGGATGAAAAATATGAACTTGAGAGGAAATCAGAAGGCAGAAATTCAGGTTTCTATCCTGTTGAGAAGAGGAGATTAGAGTTTAGATCTCAGCTCAGATCCTGGACTGTCTTCGTTTCTTTTGGAAAAAAATGATGATAACAATGTAGAATGAAGAACATTTTTGCAGCAAATATCTGAAACTGGAATAATAATATCCCTGCATTGAAGTATTTAAGAACATCCAGCACAGTGATTGGCACATAATAGATGCTCAGTAAATGGTCATTGTGATCATCAACTCCGGAAGGCAGGGATCACCATACACCTAGAATTAAGTGCCAGATGAAGTTGTTTTATTGAATAACTGGTAAGTGGCTTGCATGGAATGGATTGGTGAAAGAAGAACAAAGAGAGAGAGAGCCTGGATTGGCAGAAACAAGGCTGGAAAGAAATGACCATGGCAGCTTTTCAAAAACATTAATGAGTATAACTGATGTGTTAAGAAAGAAGAGAAAATGGAATCATAAATACTCAAACCATAAAAGACAGAAAAGGAGTGGAAGACAAACAGAGGCAAAGAACAAGGGCAACAAAATAGAAAAGAGTGACAAATGTGATAAATATTAATCCAACTATATTAGTAATCACTTTGAATGTTAATGGTCTAAATGTACCAATTAAAAGACAGAGATTGTCAGAGTAGATAAAAATACAAGACCCAACTGTATGTTGTCAGTCTACAAGAAAACCACTTTCAATACAAAGACACATACAGATTAAAAATAAACGAATGGAGGAAAATATACCATGCTAACCCTAACCCAGAGAAAACAAGAGTAGTTATATTAATCTCAGACAGAACAGATTTCAAACTCAGGATATTTATTAGGGAAAAAGAAGGACATTACATAGCAATAAAGAAGTCAATTCTCCAAAAATACATAACAATTCTTAATAATTGTTTTATAGCTTAATAATAGAGCATCAAACTATATGAGGTAAAACTATTAGAATTGCAAAGAGAAATAGATGAATCCACTATCATATTTGGAGACCTCAGCACCTGTCAGTCAAAAATGGATAGATCCAGCAGGCAGAAAACCAGTAAGGACATAGTTAAATTCAACAACAGCATCGATCAACTGGATATAATTGATATCTATAGATACTTCATCCAGCACGAGTAGAATACACATTCTTTTCAAGCTCACATGAAACATTCACCAAGACACATTCTGAGCCCTAAAATACAATGTAACAAATTTAAAAGAATAGAAACCATGCAATGTCTGCTCTCAGACCACAATAGCATTAAGCGAGAAATCAAAAACAGAAAGATAACTGGAAAACCCCAAAGTATATGGAGATCAAATAACACGCTTCTAAATAATACATGGGTCAAAGAAGAAATCTTAAGAGAAACTAAAAAATATTTTGAACTAAACAAAAATACAACTTATTAAAATTTGTGGGATACAGTGAAAGCAGCACTTAGAGGGAAATTTACAGCATAGAATGCATGTGTTAGAAAAGAAGCAAGATCTAAAATCAATCATCTAAGTTTTCAACTTAGGAAACTAAAAAAACAAGTGCAAATTAAATCCAAAGTAAGCAGAAGAAAAGAACAAGAATTAGTAGAAATCAATGAAATTGAAAACAGGAGATCAATAGTGAAAATCAATGAAACCAAAAACTGGTTCTTTGAAAAGACCAATACAATTGATCAGCCTCTAGACCAGGGGTCAGCAAACTGTGGCTCGCGAGCCACATGTGGCTCTTTGGGTACGTACATGTGTGAATTTTTCTTATTTTAATAAAGATATAATTAATACTATTACTTGTTATAATATTACTTTAAATTTTCCTTATTTGTAAAAATATATTTATGGCTCTCAAATATTTTTAAATTGTTGTGAGGGACAGGATTGGCTCTTCCATCTCACAAGTTTGTTGACCTCTGCTCTAGACAGACTAAGAGAAAAAGAGGACACAAATTACTAAATCACAAATGAAAGAGAGGGCATCACTACAGATCCCATGGACATACAAAGCTTCAAACTGAGTGCTTTAGAAGAGCCTTCTTAAAAAGTCCAAAATAGCCTTTTCAACAAACATTTGAAATCACAGAGGGCATCCTCAGAAGGCTGTCAGGCCGTACTTTACTGTCCCTTGGGGAGATGGGACAGGTGGGTGTTGGGATTGAGCAGGCTTCCATGGCAGGCTCAGGTGCAGTTCTGGGCTAGGAGGACCAGACTCTTCTGGGCATGTGCCTGCTCTCCTGGGAGCTTGGAGAAGAAGGATTCCTGCCGGAAGACGTGCTGCTGGGGACCTTGGTTCTCTGGTCAAGAGGAGTTGCCTGGGCAGGAGTCAGGGGCCAAAGCCCATGATTCTGCTTTATTTCAAGGAGGAGCCAAGGGATCCAAAGGTGGGCTTGGTGGAGACAGGGACCAAGCCTAGGTCTTCTGGCCTAGGGGTTTCTGCAGCATGGAACGGGGTGAGGGGAGAGGTCCTCCCACTCCTGGTTGGCTCCTATGCCTGAATGAGTGTTCCCTTCTCACCTGGCATAAGGATGAGCATATCTCCCCCGGAGACAGATAGCACTATACTCAAACCCCAGCTCAACCTCGCATTATCTATATGACCTTGAACATGTTCTCTCTGGGTCTCAGTTTTCCTCATCTGTAAAATGGAAATAATAACATAGGGTTGCAGTATGGGTAAATGCTTGACCAGTGTCAGCCATTACTATTAAACAGTAAACCTCACCAGAGCAGAAGCCGCATTTCCTTCCACTGTTGATCTCGCCAGGACAGCTTGGTGCTATACTGACTTACTGAACTGATGGGCTGGAAGACATCTGTACTTCTGTCTTCAAACCTAAAACATGTGCACCCATTTCTGCTCCCTGGTGAGCTCATCTATCAAGCATCTGCTGTCATGGTGAAGAACACAGTTTGTAGAGCTGGAATGTCACATTGAATCCCAGTTAGACCACTCATCAGCAGAGTGACTTTAGGCATATCACTTAATCCCTTTTTACATCAGTTCGCTCATTGGTACAAAACAAAACAAAACAAAACAAAAAAACAAAAGAAGTAACATCTACTTTTAGCGTTCTTGTGAGGAGTAAAGGAATCCATACACGTGAAACACTGAGAAGGGTCCCTGGCACTTTGAGATCCTGCTCTTCGCCTCCAAGGGACCACAGTGAGCTGGGGGCCTAGGAGGCAGCTGAGAAGCAAGGGCCCTTCCTGTGAGCCTGCTTCTCCTCAGACCTTGTCCCTGCAGTCAGTAGAGGGGGCTGGCTACAGCCCAGACTCCTAGGGAGAGGCCCCTGTGGGCAGGTGGGCTCTTGTGGCTCAGACAAAGCCTGGAGCGCAGGGAGGCTGTGAGCCACCCTGTAAGGCGCCCAGTGGGTGTTTGCTCAGCCCTCCAGAGTCCCATCCAGGTGTGAGAGGAGCACAGCTGGCTAATGAAGCTGAAAGCAGCTTTAAGGAGCCAGGGAGGAAATCAGACATCTGTTGCCCTCAGATCCTCAGCTGGCGCCTTTGTGTTGCTTCTTTGTAAGAATGGCTCCTCCTCATCGCAGCTGAAGGCCAGTGTCGGGGACAGAGGGAGGGCAGTTAGTGGGAGCCATGGGAGCAACCTTCTCCCTTCTCCCCTCTAGGCATGCTCTCAGGACTGGGCTTTTTACTGTATATATACACCTTTGGTGAAGCCAGTCCCATTTGTATTGGGGAATACAGCACAGGTCTGAGTTTTTCTTTTAGTCCAGTGGACACAATTTCCTGCATTCCTGCCCTCCCCGCTGCCTCACTTATTTGTTTATTTTTATCAGGTCAGGAGAGCTACTTCCAGGCCCCCATCCAAGGGGGGACTCGAGGCCATGATCTGGATTATGGAGGGCGAGAAACAGAATGCTAACAAAACCCCTACGTTTGGCCTGATGTGCCTGCGTAACTCAGATGCAACGCCGTTCAGCTCTTCTTGGGGACAACTGATGCAAAACCCAAAGGAAGTTCAAAATCATTGGTTCCTTTGGTTTGAAGTGAAGCCAGAGATTGATCGCACAGATTCGTTAATATTCAGTGTGTTCCCAGGCCCCTATTGTCACCCAGCTGGGGACAGAAAGAGGAGGAGGGAGAAACGGTAACTGACATACATATTGAATACTTATTAAATACCAATCAGTGAGCTATCAGTTCTATATGTTCTTATTGGTATTATCGTTCATAAGAAAAGCTAAGATTTATGGAGCGCTGATATGGAGCAGACATTGTTCTAGGTGTCACATCCTCAAACCCAGGCCTTTGACCCCAGTCCCGTGTCATTATCACAGTGCTATATACTGCGTTTCCTATTTTATCCATTTTAATCTAGTTAGTTGTCGCAGGCCCTATAGCGATGGCTATTGCTACCGTCTTCGTGCGCAGGCTAGGAGACCGAGCAAGGTCCAGGGAAGTGAAGTAAACTAGGTAGCAGGTGAAAGATACTGTTTCCACGGGGCTCCTGCTGCTATTATTAGAGCAACATCAATTCCTCACCAAAGAGCCTGGATTTGCATCAGTTCTGTCACTCCTTGAGAGAGATGACAATGACGTTTGACTGTTATGGTCACTGCTGTGTCTCCCCTTGCCTGGCATGGTAGCTATCTGTCGAGTGGGAACATTTCAGAGCCATGCACTGTCTGCCCCTTTGCTCAGCTATATATAATATAACCTTTAGGCTGGGCTGTCTGGGCAGCCTTCAAGCCTGACTTCTGCTGCTTACAGTGTATCTTTCCATTTGGAAGGTATGCAAGGAAATAAGTGAAATAAAGATATGCCCACAAAATAAAACCTCACCCAAGCTTTATGAATCTTAATCTTCAGAAATACTTGGAAATCACTATCATTTTGAATGTTTCCACCGAGGTCCAGAAAGTACGTGAATCCATTTATTAAATCTAAATCCGTTTTTCACAACTGGTGGGCTTCTGTCCCAAGTCACGATACATCAAAAGAAAGGAAGGTGTGTTATACAAGATGAAAAAGAAACTTTTTTTTTTCTCTGTATAACCCAGTGTCCATCACATATGCTCTCTAAGGCAAGGGACAATTTTTGTTTGTTTCAGGATGTCCTTACCTCTGTTGGTGGCTGTTTGGACATTGGGGGTGACCTGTTCCTATCTGGGCCTGTCCGGTGTCCTTCTCTGAAGAGCCATCTCTCTCTGCCTGCCAGGGCGCCCTCAGCACTCTTCGGGAAACCTGGGGAATAATGGAGGAGCCTAAATGCTCTCCTAGTCTGAACAGGAATTTGGGTCCTCCCAACTGTCTTCTTGAATGGGGTGGTGGGTCAGACACATTTAGTTTACACTTCTAGCTCAGTCACGAGCTCGGTGAACTTGGGCCAGTCATTAAGCCATTATCATTATCATTATCATTATTATTATTATTATTTGAGAAAGCGATGCTGAAATCTAACCCTTGTAGCCGATATAAGAGGACAAAGTAAAAGTATGTCCTGCTTTCCACTGATGTGCCCTAACTCCAGATGACGCTGGTCACGTGCCCTGGGAGGTCTGGGAGCACAGCCCTGATTCTGAAGCCTTCTGCTCGGTTGTAAACATTTCTGCAGAGTTGCATTGTATTCCATAAGATACCTATGCTTGTTCTGATATCAAATGATTCTGCCCTCTCCCCATCTTTTGCTAGAGAATTGACATTCCAGGACAACGGTATACTGTGCACATCCTACAAAGCCCTGCGACTTTTGGCACCAGCTGTCTGTCACCCATCCACCCCGCTTCCATTTCAAAGGTATGAGTGTCTGAGAAGGCATGAGCACAGTGCCTGGCACTTGGTAAAGCCTCTTTCATGTTGGTTGAAAATAATCTCTGGGACAAAGGCCCAAGAGGTCAGCAGGTAAAAGGCTCTTTGGAGACACCTGTTTGCCCCTCTACTGCCCCACGCCCGCCCCGGACCCGCTGCTCTCTACTTTTAAATGGTTCCAGCACCCCTGGGGTCCAGGCACATCCTGCTCATTGAGTTTGTCAGCATTTTCCCCCTTGGATCTCAGAACTGACTAATTAGCCTTCCTTGCCTGATTGTTGAAGCCACGGGGCACTGCCAGGCTGGCGCTTTTTCACATGGCATCTCCCGAGGGAAAGCTAGGCTGAGACTAACCCTATCTGGTCAACTCTGCGATCTATGGGTGGGTCTACGTTGTTTGGGTCCCTGTGGGCTCGCATGTAGGTGAGTGTGGGTATTTTTCCCCCCATGGGCTTGAGGGACATGAAGTATGTTCTGCTCATGGAGTCAGTCGATTTTTCCCTGGATGGTCAGGGCTGGTCAAGAGACGTGGGAAGACTTAAGTCAAAAAGTTTCATCAATACTGAGGATAATTTAGGGGGAGAGTGGTACTGTGTAACTGAAACTATTTATCCTCATTTTATCATTAAATAAATAACTTTATTCTTTTGCCACCATTTAACTTGCCCTTTTGGTTTGAAAGAAATCAGGGTCAGTAAAAAAAAAAAGGTCAGACTGGGGATCAGATAGCTCTTTGTTCCTCTTGCATACACTTATATAAGTTTCCTCAGGTTAAAAGTGGGCCATGTGATCAGTAATCCCCTATACTTTCCCAGCTGCTCCCCCTCCTGCTAATGCAGGATCCCCATCTTTGCCAAAGGCCCCCCATGGGTTCCTGGGCATACCCAGGGGGTTGAGAGCTCACAGGCGAAAAGCCTGGTCACTGCTGCCAGCCTCTGCTGGGCACTGCTGCCACCGGGCCGACTTTGTTTCTACCGCCCCTGGACATGGCATGTCCACACTTGCACTGTCCCCTCTCCCTGCCTCCCCTCCCCCCCCATAGAGGGACTCTCCCTCTATGAGCATCTGCCCTCTCACTGAGGTGTCAGACATGGCAGCCTGTGGCACAGCGGGAGGCAATGGCTCGCTCCACTTTGTTCTTCCCCAAAGCAACGCTGCCTGTGGCTGCTGCTTTAAGGAGTAGTCAGACACAGAACGGCTGAATGAACAAATCCCTCCTTCGGTCCTGGGACAGGGGTCGGCACTCATCCTGCTTGGGTCCAAGGCTAGCTCCAGGCTTGGAGAGTACAAGAGGCAGCTGGGATGTGGGGAGCAGGCATCAGGTAGGGCTAGCTGGCCAGGGATGGGGCTTGTCTCCGTCACTGGCTTCATTCTGAGTCCCTTGTTGACTACTCTCCAGATCGCAGAGGACGCTTCATGTCCCTGCATGGAGTGGACAGAGCCAGGGCCACCACTGCAGGCCGCTGGGCCTGCAGACAATGCTGGCACACAACCCTGGGCGTCTGCACTGGAAGACAGAGACTGTGGCCAGTTAGCTGGCCCGAGCATTTCCAACCTCTTGTCTTATCCTTATGGAAACCCCGGGTGGATGTGGGGGCCCAGCAGCTCCTTGCTTCTTCCCCATGTCTCGGACCCCCACTGTGACCCACAGAGCCCGCTCCAGCTGTAGCCTGCGGCTTCCTTCAGAGCAGCCTTCCCTGGGCAGCTCGAAACCTCGCCTTCAGCCCTCCCTTCCCTTTCTTTCTCTGTTAATGATTTTTGTAGTTAATGAGGTTTTCGCCCCTTGTTCTCTAATTATATGACTCTGGGGTCCATTTTAGTAACCATCCAGCTATCTATTTATATACCACTGGGCTTTTCAGCTCTTCCTCCCAAAGTTCTTCCATGACCCCTTTATTTTTTTTTTCCCCCGCTGCAGCAAACAAAGTCTGTCTGGGAGAAGATGGTGACTTCCCTAATAAGGAGCCTCAGTACGTGAACAGACAACTGCTGTCGCGTGTGGATAATGAACAAAAACATTGTTGGGATCCTTGGCCTTAAGACCAAGTGTTTGGCAGCTCGATAAATGCTCATCTGTAGTTATCTAATATTCGGTGGGGTTTGCCCCGCTAGGAAAACGGAACCTAACCATGATGATGATGCCTGCAAGAACAGTCCCTTTCTTATCAGTTATATTGATCACAGAATTCTGCATCTCAATCGATTGGTGAAGTCCTTCTCGAGCAGTTCTTGAACTCGGTACTGTGCAGTTGGCTCTGGGGAAGTGGCCGGGGGAGCTTTAAAAGAATTAAAAGCCCCACCCCAGGATCTCTGGGTGTTCAAAGCTGTTCACCAGACTGATAAATCAGGCAGCCAGGGCTGAGAACCAGAGCTCTGGGAGAAAGGGAGGGAAGTGTGTGTTTCTCAGCTTCTAGGAGCTTAATAGTGTGTTCAGAGAATAGTCGCTGGGTGCCTGCCCAGGGCTGGCCATGCCTGCAGCCATTATCCCACCTTCTTCATTCTTACCTTGACTGAGTTTCTTAAATTCTAAGCCTTGGTGCAGACTCTGAGGCTCAGGATCAAAGTGACACAGCCACGGAGCGGCAGGGCTGGCCTCGAACCTAAATCTGCCAGGCTCTAAACCCACACCTTTTGCACCCTATCAAGCTCTTTAAGCCAGGAAAAGACACATGGCCATGTATAATTAAATGCCAAATCCTTGATTCTGGTTCAGTAGGCATTTAGAAAAGAGGGGGGAAATGAGTTTGGAGAATTCAGCCACGATTTTGCTGAGGAGGTGAGATTAAAGTGGGACTTGGCAGATCCCTGTGATGAGCTTGGAAAGCATAAGAAGATAATGCTTCTTCCATTCCTGGGCAAAATGAGAGCATTTCTCAGGTTTGACTTATACTTTTATTATAAACAGGTATGGGTTGGGAGGAGGAAGGTGGACGGAGTTGACAACTCCTTTTCCAGGCTGGGCCTCCCGGAATTTGTGATCCTCTTGGGGGTCATTTGCATCCTCAGCCTGGTAGGTTTAGAACTTCGGGCATTTGCAATGCTGAAGCATTGAGGCTCTGTGAATGGATGTGCTGTGGCCAAACAGGACTCTGTTCCCAGGGGAACAGGGCATGCAGCAGAGAGCAGATGAGGACATTTACAACGGAAGGCCTCTCCAGCCCCGTGCACCTGCAGGGGCCATTGCCTACTGGGCAGCGGGGTGTGTGTGGGGTGCGGAGCAGTGCTCGAGAAGGCCGCCATCCCTGTAGATCAGAATATTGCCTGGGGAGCCCAGAAGAGGAGCACGGGGGGTTAGAGATTCACCAGGAATATTGCCTCCTATTTATCCTGAAGATACTTTTGCCTTATGCAGAAATGTTTGTTACTAGAACCAGATCACCCATTCAGCTGGGCAGGGGTCCCTCCCAACGTGATTGCTTCTGTCTTTTTTTGTACCCCCTACAATACACTGTGACAACTTCTACAATACACTGTGACAACTTTCTCAAGGTAATTTGTACTTAATCAGATACAGCTAATCTCATTGGTTACACTTTTATCTCCTCGACGGGTCTTTAGTTTTTATTGTGGTAAAATATACATAAAAGCAAATTTACCATTGCAGCCATTTTTAAAATGTACGGTTCTGTGGCATTAAATCCATTCACACTGTTCTACACCCATCACCATCATCCATCTCCAGAACTTTTTAATCTTCCCAAATTGAAACTCTGTACCCATGAAACACTAACTGCCTGGTTCCTCCCCACCCCCCTTGGCCCCTTACATCTTTGATGGAATTTGAGAAACCTTAGGAAAGAACTCAAGTGTGTATAAGTCTGACCTGGGATCACATTTAAATAAATGGTCCTAGGCCTCCCCTTCTTCGATTCTGATTCCACAGGCCTGGAAGCCCGAGTTTCTGTGATTCTGATGCAGCAGGTCCATGGATCTTAGAGCTTGACACAGGTCATCCCTCGATCCTGATACACCAGCACACCCCCAGCCCTAAAAGCCCACCTCCACCCACAAGTCCTCCTTGACTGATGAGTAATGAAGTGATGCTCTCTGGCAAATAGATTCAGAAGGTGCGTGATTCCTTTATCTTCTCCCCCGACACTCCCTGGCTTCTTTCTGGACATATGAGGAACACCAATGGCCGAGCCTGTGAAATATTTATCCTCTCCTCTCGGCCTCCTTTACAACCACTCTGCCGCAAGGCTGTTTCCTTGACAGACCCTTGAGAGCTGTAGTAAGGGCAATTTAAAATAATTTACGTATTTCCATGGACTAAAAACTGGGACAATTCCAGAAAAACCTGGTCCCTCTGTGTATGCATATAAGATGTTCACATTTACGAGCATGTTTCTACCGGTTCGGTGGTTTTCACAGTGTGGTCCCTGGGCCGGCACCGGGAACTTGTTAGAAGTGCAAATTCCTGGGCCTCCTGCCTGACCTGAAACTCTGGGGCAAGACCCAGTCATCTGTGTTTTAACAAATGATTCTGATGCACAGCAGCATGTGAGAACCACAGCTTTAAATACACTGCCTAATTTAACCCTCACAATACTGCCGAGAGCATCTTTGTTAAAGAGAAGACAAGGCAACTTAGAAAGGTTAAAGATAAGGGGGTGGACTAGGCCCCCCTCAGAAATCCCAATGCCAACTGATTTGGTGGCTCTGGGGGCCCCCCCAGCAGGCAGTGCTCCTGTGCACTTCCTAGCAGCCGAGGCGACCCATGGAGAGAGGGCCCCAGGCAAACGCAGATGGGAGGAGGACCAAGTAGCCAGAAAAGCATGCAGATGGGAGGTAAGTGCTTGGTGTCAGGGGGCTGTGTGTGCAAAAAGCAGCCAGGAAGCATCTCCCCTCTGTTTCCCTTCGCTCCCCACGTAGCCAGCTGGCCCACCCCAGAGACGGGCCCTTGGCCTCCTTTGTCACCAGCAGCTGGCTGTGCTCTGCAGGAGGGGGCGGCTGAGGATCAGATTGGGAGAAGACATCACTCAGGGTGGGCATGCTCTGTGCACAGCAGGTGAAGGGGAGCACAGAAGGCCGGCTGTTGGCTCTGGGACTGTGCACGGACTGGCCTTAGTGCCATTGGTCTCGGCTGCTGCGTCCTGTGACCCCAGGGAACCAGGGAACGGCAGCGCTTGCTGCTTGTAGGCCAGCTGTTTAAGGTGCCTCTGAACAAGTATAAAATCCTTCACGAGCAGTTTCTCTTTATCCTTTAAAGGTTGCTTTGATTAGTGTAAAGTTTGTTAGTGGAAAATCCACGTGTCTTTCTGACTTTGGCTCTGGCAGAGAGGCTAGTGGGCATTAGATTATCGTGTTATATTTTTCTCCCGGTCCAGCCTGAGGCTCAGATGCTTGGTGGTGAATTTATTCAATCAATACTAAGGTTATTATTGCCTGTGCCAGGCAAGGCTCTAGGTGGTGGGGATATAGCAGTGAGCAAACAGCCCCTACCCTCATGGAGTTTACCTTCTAGAAGAGGGGGACAGAGAGTTACTCGTTTATTTGTGGTAGATGGTATACAGAAAGTGAAACAGAGTGATATGGTATCAAGTATCTATTGCTGCATAATAACACCGTTCTTAAAACTCAGTGGTTTAAAACAACACCTTTCAATTTGCTCCTAATTCTGTAATCAGGGCTGAGCTCTGCAGGGCAGTTCTTTTGCTGAGAGCACTGATGGTCACGTGTGTGGCTGCATTTGGCTGGCAGAGTGGCTATGTCTGGGATCAGCTCGATTGGCTGGGTCTTCCTCTCTCTTCTTGTCGCCTCAGGCTTTCTCCTCCCTCCTCCATGGGGCTTTGCCATGGGGTCTGTCTAGGAGCAGGGCTTCAGGTTTCCACAATCACAAATGTGGAAGCTGCCAGGATTTCTTAAGGCACAGCATCGCCCCTGCCACATTCTGTGGTTCAAACAAGTCACTGGACCAGCCCAGATTCAATAGGATGACATTGCGTCTTAGGCATAAATACTGGAGGCATGTTGGATCCGGACCACCACTTAAAGGGGGGTCCCAGATACTAGACTAGTGATGGGCAGGCTGATGAGGTGGGGGTGGGGAGGTTGGCGGGGCTGATGGGCAGGGGGAAGGCCTCTCTGAAGAAGTGACATTTGACTGAGGCCTGCCTGACGGCATGGAGCCAGCCAGCTGAAGATCTGGGGGATGGCATCCCAGTCAGGACGGCAGAACTTTCTCTACCATAATGTCCCCTCTACCTTTCCTTCCAGGCAGGAGCTATGAAGACCCCTATTTGATAGGGGTGGGAGAAACGGAAGGAGGAAACTGGGGGGAGGAAAACCAGGTGCCTCTGGGTTATGGAGCCGGTCATTAGTCAGCAGGGAGGGACCAGGAGAGCCGGGATGGAAGGAACAGCCTGGGGACATCTTCTCGGACAGCTTCACCGGTGCCTCTGAAGAACAGATGGAGTCACTGGCCCTTCGCAGGGAATGGGTGGAGAGTGGGGCTTCATTTCTGAAGAAGCTTTTTGGGGACTCTTGGTGGCACCACTGTTGTGGCAGCAGCTGTTAGTTTGCTTCCTGTGGGGGGGACACCTATATTGGAGTTTCTGGAATTATTTTTTAAATGTCTAATGTCTGAAAACAGCCCTTAGGGTTGTTTTTGTTTTTGTTTTTGTTTTGTAATAATACAGATAGAATTAAGAAAAAGGATTGAACCAGTTCTTTCTCAGAATGTGGCCCGCAGACCAACTGCCTCAGAATCACTGGTGAGATTGTTAAAATGCAGATTCTCAGTGCTAGGCCCAGAGGGATTGATTGGTATCTATGTGAGATGGGTCCCAGGAATGGATAGTTTATAGATGCTCCCCAAAGATTCATGTGTTCATTAAAATCTCAAGAAGCATTGCCTTAAACCTTTTGTGGCTCCAGAAAAGTTTTAAATGAATTGCTTGGAAATGAAATACAGAATCATTCTTTGAGGGCCAGCGGAAACGTCACCTCCCCCAAGAAGCCTCCCTGATTGCCTTGGGATGAACCTGTTCGTGCGTGTACTGGGGTACTTAGTGTACATCGTGGAAATAACCTGGCTACACGTCCTTTGCTCTTGGCAAACTGAGAGCTCCTGGTGGCGGGAACAAGTTCTATTTGGGTTTCTGTCCCTTGTGCTTGCAACGTGCCTGGCACATAGTATGCTGAGTAAGTGCTTGAATAAACGAATGGAGGAATCCTAAGGAACACCTCATCCGACCCACTCCTTGTACATATGAAGAACTGAGGACCTCAGAGGCAAGGTGCCTGGCTCAAAGCCTCCAGGCTAGGACTCGTGCCAGGCTGCGGACTCCTCACCCACTGCTCATTCCTCTCGTCCAGGCTAGCTTCTTCCTTCAGGTGACAGATGTAGCCATTTTATTGAGAAATTAAATCTGCACAGTTTTCCCACCCTTCTCCCAACCTCTCTGTACGGTGGGGAAGGGCTGTCACATCTGATTCAGGTCTTTCTTTACTACCCGCACTCAGGCCCAAGCTGGGGACAGGGGCACGGATTTTGCTAGAAGAGCTCTAAGAAGCACCCTCCAACTTCAGCAGAACACAGGCTTTCTCTGCTCCTCTCCACCTTCCTTGGGTTCACAGCCTGCAAACCCCATTTGATGTGCGTCCATCAGGGCCTCCTCTGACAGAAGGTAAATGATTGCTAAGGGTGCCTCCCCCTTTACTGTGGCCAGCAAAGGGCTTAGAGCAGGATTTGCATATTGCTAATTACAGTTGATTTCAACTTTGGAGAAAAATCATTGATCCATTCATAACTTAGAGTAATTTGCAAAGCAGTTACCTTCTGGCATCTTCTTACTTGTTAAAAATGTGCCCCACTCCCCTTTTTTTCTTTGAAAGCAAAGTGAACTGGGCATTCTACATGAAGGACCAGTCCTCTCTGAAAATCCGAAAGGGGTAAGTATGTAAAAGCCTGGAGGACTGGGCTGGACCTGGGACCTAAGAATTTTTAAATCTTATTGGGTGCCTACACATAGTGGGTGTGTGATCAGTCTTTAGCTCAAAGAAGAAACTGGAAATGTACCGGATTTCGTCTTATACAATGGTTGTATGAGCGCAAAAACAGGCGCGAAAAAAAGCGGGAAATACAAGTAAAAAAAAAATGTACAACCACTGTATAAGATGCACCCAGTTTTTAGACCCCAAATTTTTCGAAAAAGGGTGCGTCTTATACATGGGGAAATACGGTACTTGCATGGGCTACGTAATTAATACAGTTGCTGTGGCCGTCTGCTGGATCTAGGACCTTCTTCGCTCCTCCTGTGTGTGGGGTAGAGGTGGTGGGCCCAGCCTCTGGAAGCAGGGGCCATCCAGGTTGGAATTCTGGGTCTTCTCGTTGCTACCTTTGGACAGACGTGTTTTTCTGCACCTGGCATTTGAGGCATGGGAAG
Organism: Hipposideros armiger; assembly: GCF_001890085.2. NCBI lineage: Eukaryota > Metazoa > Chordata > Mammalia > Chiroptera > Hipposideridae > Hipposideros > Hipposideros armiger. The sequence goes on from NW_017731378.1 coordinate 5,942,362, forward strand.
GCAGGCAGGACTTCCTTCCCCTGACGTGATATAAGATTGACTACGGTGATGTGGGTAGAGTGCCTAGCACATGATGCACGTTAAATGAATGGTAGCGATGACCTGTTCTTGTTTCGAGGAGCAGCTTTTTATGATTCAGTAAGTGAATTCTCAGTTCCCTGCTGGACACCCAGAAGAGACACAGGGAAGTCTCTCTGGTGTGACTGGGGGTGTTGGCAGACAGAGGGCCGCAGCAGTTCCCTGTCTGCATGGGAGGTGGCTTGGATGGGGGGACCAGCCTCTGCCAATCTGCCCAAAGGAGTCACAGGAGCGGTGGGGAAACAGGCATCCGAGAGGGCTTAACACTGAGCCGCGGCTCCCAAAGGAATTTGTGGAAAGAGTCCTGGACTTGGGAGTCAAAAGTCCTGGGCTTGTGTTGAGGCTCTGCACTTACTGTGTGATCTTGGGCAAGTCACTCCACATCTCTGAGCTTCAGAAGGGAGAAAATGGTTATTCCTGTGCTAGTCTTGCAGCCAGGGCCAGGACGAGGGTAAGGAGAGTCAGGCACTCACCTTGGGTGCAAAATTTAAGCAGGGAGGCACCAAAACCCCAGTAATCAAGAGAAACAGTATTCTAATGTAACATTTAAAAACACACACAAAAAAAACCCCAAAACAAAATTAGCGCATCCTATTCTGCTCATTTAGATATTTCCCTGAGTAGACAGCACTCAACACGACCCTCACTTGGGCTGCCTTGTTTGGAACTTCTCTTTAGAGAAGTGGTTCTCAGAGTGGCTTCCACCACCAGCAGCAGCATCGCCTAAAATTCTTGGGCCCCATGCTGCAAGACTGACTGATTCAGGAGGTGGAGCCCAGACAATTGCTAGTGAGGGCCACTGCTTGGGGAACAGGATCCTCTCTCTTCAGGTCAGAACCATATCCCTGTAGCCTCCTGACCCTTTTGGTCTGTAATAAAAGGGTCAACTTTCTAAGGGCTTGCAAATGACTCCCCTTTATCCTTCTGGCCCCCTGGACACCTCCCTCCCTCCCTCCCATCCCCAGTTAGTATGCAGATTTTGAATGAACTGGAAATAGAGCTGTTTCCTTCTAGCTAAGAGCCTCAGTGAGAGAAGATATAGTGCAAAGGAGCCATCTGTTTCTCCAGGCTTAATGCCGTGTTCAATTGTCTTTAATTTTCTTGTCAGAGCAGACAGGTTAAATACTCTATCTCCTTCACCCACTGCCGGCATTGCTTTCAGGGTCCTGGTCTCCAAGCTTGTGCTGTAGTTAAATTCATTTCAGCGGCTGCTTTGTTTCTTTTCTTTCTCCAAGAGCCAAGTAAAGAGTAAACATGTTGTTTTTCTCTTTTCCATTTAAGTAAATATCTTTCTTTCATTTCTAAAAAAGCTCCTCGCTCTGGTGAGTTTGTGTTTTTACATTAATCCCATCAGCTCTCAATTCATGCATCTTTGGAAAAGGCATTAGAAAATAATCTCTCTGCCTCTTCCATTCCGCCTAAACCCCCCAGCCAGTCCAGCTAAAAGCCATTTCTGCATGAAAACGCAATCACCCCTTGGTCACACACATGGTTCAGAGCCTGTTCAGTTGTTAAATGTAATTGGTTAATTTGTATTAGGCAGGTTCCATTTCTTTCTTGTTGTCAAAGACAGCTATGCTCACCCACAGTGCTGCCCAATAGATGGAGACATTCGATATCCCTGCTAATAGGACAGCCACTAGCCATAAGGCCAGCCCTTGAAATATGGCTTGTGTGACTGAAGGGCTGCATTTTAAACTTGATTTAATTTTAGTGAATTTAAACTTAAATGAGAAAAAGCCATGTGTGTCTTTTGGCCACTGTTGTGGACAATGCAGGTCTGTGAACAAGATCACTCCTTGTTCTAAGGGCGTGACCCTCAAATGCTGCTCTGCGGAACCCCTGGACACCTGGTAAGGGGGAGTGTGGAGGGGTGGTTGGCTTCCCTCAAGGCCACCCCAAACTGCTCCAGGCTTCTGCCAAGGGCACCCACTGCTCTCAGGTCATTGGCAGGTTCTTCCAGCTCTCAGTAGTCTCTGAGCACATCTGGCTGTTGGGTTCTCAAACACATCTGGAGCAGAGGGGAGTGGCCATAGCATGGGGAGAGACTGAGTCCCCGGTGAGGAGCTCTTGGGCTAGCAGTTCAAACCCCCCAGGATCACAAGATATTTACACTTCCTTCTTAGCTGCCTGAGGTCTGGGGGGTTCCTCCTCTGGGGCACAGGCCCAATGATGAGCTGTGTGGGGTGCAATGGCCCAAAGGCGCTCTGCATTCCAGGCCCAAGACTCTGACCTACCCAGGGGAGCTGGTATCCGGACACATGGTTCAACCAGGAAAACAGGCACCACTGGAGTTTCTACAATGCTGGACATTTAACGCAACATGATAGAAAAACCTCAAACCAGAAGGGACTGCGAGGCAACCCAGAGATTAGCAATAGCAGGAGTAGTTGTCCATCCTGGGCTGGATGGTCAAAGGGAAAGGGTGGTGTTACCCAAGCCCAGGAGTGGGGGCAGGAGTGTCACCTGGTGGAAACGAGCCATGGGGCTTGGCGTTTCTGATGGGGGCAGGAGCCAGTCAGGGAAGCATCTGTTCACATAGACACTTCCTTGGACAAAGAAGGAAGGGGAGATACTCTGGCATCTTCCTTCCTCCTGTTCTCCAGCCTCCTATTAATGCTTCCTATTGGGCCAACCCAGCCAGAAGCCAGGTGACATAGGAGGCTCCTCCAAGGTCCGAGCAGGGGATGGGGGGGGAGCAACTGGCCTACAGTCTGTGTGTGTGCATTTAAAATGTGAGCCTCTACTGTTTCCCCAGCACACAGATACAGAAGGCAGGAACATATCCTGTGTCCCCCTGCTTCCTGCCCGGTCTTCCCTTCCCCCAGCTCCCCTCTCCCAGAGGACCCGTTTCAGGGCACACTGAGAGGGGTGTCACTGGTGTTGATGGACTGGGCCTCTTCGAAAGGATGCTGTAGAGTGGAGTTAAACGGTGGTGGTGGTGATGGTTTGAATGGAATTATTTTTTTAATTGTGAATTACTTTCTTAAATTTTAATTAAAACAATTTTACCACAATTTAACAAAGCATATGACATAAAATTTACCATTTCCACCATTGTTAAGTTGAGGGGCACTGAGGACATTCACACTGTTGTGCAACCAATCCCCAGACCTCTTTGCATCTTCCAGAGCCTGTGCCCCCTCCCCCAGCCCCTGGCAACCACCGTCCTGCTTTCTGTCTCTTTGAGTTTGACTACTCGAGATGTTTTTGAAGTGATTGCCTACCTGGAGATTCTGTGATTCAGCCTTAAAAGTCTGTGTAGTAGATTGTCTCTGCGATTTAGAACAGAACAAAAAGAGCATCTGGGTTGGGTTGCTGTGGCTGGATTTTTCCCTTCAGAAATAAAAGGAAAATAGTACAGAAAAGCCTCCTGCTGCCGGATGGGCTCCTGCTGGGTGGGGTTCTTCACCTGGCCAGTGTCCCGAGCCTTCGTTCCTGTGGGATTGCTTAGAGTGTTGCCTTTTGCATCGGCCAAGATTAATGGACAAAAGAATACCAGAGGACCCAGTGATTCCGCCAAGGGCCAGACATAATTTCCCATGCCCCACTGTGGGGCAGCAACCCAATTCCCTGTTGGGTCAGTCACCTTCTCTGGATCAGTCACCCCATCCAGGGCTCTGACGCCCTTTTCGGCCTGTTGGTTCAGAGGCATGGAGCCCCTGGAGTGGCTCAGCTACCATCCAATGAACCTGTGACTGAGGTTGAGAACATACAAGTCAATCTATGCCAGGTCCACCTGGTTTGGGTGTATGTAAAATGCTTCGTTGTTTGTTTGGGGTTTTTTTTTGGGGGGGGGGTTGTTTTTTTTTTACAATTTTTATAGCAGTTTTATTTGTAATCGCCAAAAACTATGTGGTAGCCAGACTTCTAAGCTACTCTCAAGATTCCCGGCCGCTAGCATACATGCACCTTTCCCCAATTATTCAAACACGGATCTAGGTATGACTGTGAAGTGATTTTGCAAATATTATTAAGGTCCCAAATCAGTTGAGGTTAAGAAAGGGAGGTGATGTGGGTGGGCCTGACCTCACCACACAAGCCCCTTAAATCTGGATCAGGTTAGAGGCTGGGGGAAGTCAGGGATGTGAAGCGTGAGGGGGACTCGTGCATGAGAAGCTCTCCACTGTCACCTTGCGCATGGAGGAAGCCACACGGCAAGGAGTGGGGGCAGCCTCTCGGAGCTGACAGCCGGCCTGAAAATGGGGACTTCCGTCCTACAATAGAAGGAACTTGGGAGTGGACTTTCCCCCAGAGGCACCAAAAAGGGATGCAGCCTGGGTGACACCTGGATTTCAGCCTGTGACACATTGAGCAGAGTAACCTGGCCACACCGGGCCTGGACTTCTGAACTATGTAGCTACAAACTAACAAATGGATATTGTTTTTCAGTGGCTAAGATGGCAGTAATTTGTTATGCGTAAAAGGCTTAGTTTTTGATGAATGTAAAAGGCTTTATTTAGCTCAGGACCTGGCATCACTTAAGTTCTCCTTAAGTAGAAAGGGCTGTTGTCTATTATCTAACTGAATTCATGTGTCATCGTTATAGGGTAAGCGGTTTAGGTATTACTACAATTCATTATGTCATTAATTCAAGGATTGAAAATAATGAAATATGCGAGGAAACTGTGTCTCGGGAGGATGGTTGACAAGCCCAGAAGACCCACACGGCTTGTTAATGCCAAAGATGGGACTAGACTCCAGGTCCCCTAAACTCTAGCCTAATGCTCTAGTAATATGTCCACACCCCTTTGAAGGTGTTTTGGTGTTTCAGGAGGTCCTGGAGGGGGAAGGCGAGGCTATCCCTTCCTGGGGCTTCTCCTGGAGGCATTATACAGCAGCCATTAGGCGAGCAGGGGCCTTGGCCTATCTGGACAGGGAGACTGATTAGCTTGGTTCCATTCCTCCATAGGGAAGCCACCAGCTGCAGCTACGGGAGGTCCTGGGCAGGTGTCTCAGGGGTTGTTGAGAAGAGATTGGGTGCAGCTAGCGTTGGTGCCTGCCTGCCCATAGGTTGCAAATGCTGCTTATATTTCTGATTATAGCCTGATTATTGAACGTGCTCTCTTGCAGGAATGGATGGAAGCCCTAACAAGGGGTCCGCGAGGGAAATTGTTTAAGGCATCTGTTCTCACTTGCTTTACTCAGGAGATTCCTACACTTAGAGCGTGGGAGCCCTGTTTCAGGTGACTGTGTGGAAACTGAATCAGCCCCAGGGGAGAGGTGATGGGCGAGTCATTGCTCTGATCTGGGCCCTGGAGGTGAGACTGATGGAACTGGGGCTTTGAGGGATTAAGCTGGGGGGTTATTTGGAGTGAAAAGACAAAGGCAGGCTGGCTCCCTAGAAACTGATCATTTGTACCCCAAGCACAGGGTTCTGACACGTGGGGCTGCCTGCTCGGGGGTGCCATTTGTGTCTGAGAGCCCTGGAAAGTTCTAGGTGGAAAGGACCTCAGAGACCTGTTAATCCAAACTCCACATTGTACAGTCAGGAAACTGAGGCCAATCAGTGGTGATACAGCCACTGGCTGGAAGAGTCAGGACCAGAACCGAGCGTGTAGCGGTAGCTGGAAGACAGGCCGGAGGCTGTGGAGGAAAAGCAGGTATTCTGGGAGCTCTGGGCAACCTCTCTGTTAGTCTGGACTGAGGCTTTTGACTATTCTTATTTATTTTGACCGGCTTATCGGGAATTTGCAATCATTGGAATATGGAACCTACAAGCCTTATTGAGAAACAGGTTGAAATAAGTGAACAAACAGGTTGGTGGGTAGTTAGCCCAAGTAGGATGTACTGGCTCAGAGTGGATTCAATCAGACTGCTCTGCTTGGGTTAAAAATCAAACTGGTAACTAGCCCGATGACCTCAAGTAAATCATGATCTTACTGAGCTCCAATTTCCTCATCTATAAAATGGGGATTATAACGGTCATAACTACATACCACTTCGAGTTATTATGGGGATTAAATGAGGTTATGCACAACACCTGACATAGTGCGAGTACTTACTGCATTATATAGTAACTATTATGAGTGACTTATTATTATTTGCATAGGTCAGTTAATTGTGAAGTTGCAATAAATTTGCCTCGTTTAACTTATCGTAGTCAGTTAATAGCTCTGTGGAAAATATATATTATACGAAAATGCACCATTGGGCAGTATTATCTCCTCTCACGTCCAAAGCTTTCTGAGGTCCTGAGGGGGTTTAAACAATCATCAGGTTTTTATTAAGCATCTGCTATATGCTTGGCTCTGTGTTAAGGATCCATCCATGACATAAGAGAAAGAGGAAACTTGGTTCTTGCCTTTAAGGAACTTGAACTTACTGGGTCACAAATGGCAGGGTGAGACGGTAGCTGGACATCTTCTGTCCTGGGAGGTATCTGTGTTAGGGTTTCAGGGTGGGCGAGGTTTGGGGCACAAATACTTCCATTAACTTTTTTAAAAACTCAAGTATTAATTTTAGAATAGTTTTAGATTTATAGAAAAATTGCAAAGGTAGTGAGAGAGAGTTTCTGGATACCCCACACCCGGTTTCCCTACTGCTAACGTCATACGTTAGTGGGGCACATTTGCCCTGTGCAACGAACTAACGTTTCTATATCATTGTTAACTCAAGTCCACACTTTGTTCAGATTTCCTTAGTTTTGCCAATGTCCCTTTTCTGAGCCAGGATCCCATCTAGGAGACCCCATTACATTTAGTCATCATATCGCCTTAGGCTTTTCTTGGTTGTGACAGTTCTTCAGACTTTTGTTGTTTTTGATGACCTTGACAGTTTTGAGGAGTGCTGTTTAGGTGTTGTGTTGACTGTCTTTTGGGGAGAAACTAGTGAAAGATGCCCTTCTCGGATGGCTGAGACTGAAATATGAGTTGAGGGGAAAAGGCAGTTTTACCTTCTGTCGATTCTATGGGAAACTGAACCAGTGAGGGCTGAGAAATCGGGGAAGGCTCACTGCAGGATGGGACTTGGGCTGAACAGAGTTAAGGCTGCAGAAGGAAGGTCGGGAAGGAACATCCTGGCATTTCCTCAAAGACGGAGCCTGTTTTCCTACATGATCTTGGTAACCATGCTCTTGGGAATGTGATGGCATTGAGCGGACTCACACTGAACTTGTCAGAAGTGTTTGTGTTTCTAGGATGGGCAGGAGGGGAGCTCGCTGGCTGGGGCTCCATGAAGGCTACTCCAGGGGGGTATGACCTGGGGGGTCAGAGGGTGCTCAGGGGGACAGGCTACTGAGTTCCTGCCAGGCAATGGCATTAATTAGGAGGCTGGCAGCACTGGCAGAAATGTTTGGGACATGATACTGAGTTGTTTTTGTGTTATTTATTTTATAATATAAGCAAGTGAGAAAACTAATCAGCCTGCCCCTCAAGCTTTGGGTGCAGCCTGGTTGGAATAACAGCCTGTGGAGGAGGAAAGAAGGCATAGATTCAGGGTAAACTTGAAGGGACCAAGAGGCCAGAGAACTATCCCTAGGATAAGGTCATTTTATCCATGCCTGCCTGCATCCATACCTCCATGCATGCATTCATCATCCATCCATCCATCCATCCACCCATCCATCCATCCATCCGTCAATCCATCTATCATTCATCTATCCACCCATTATCCATCCATCCATCTATCCATCATCCATCCATCCATCTACCCATCTATCCATCATTGATCCATCCATCCATCCGTCATCCATCCATCCATCCATCCATCTATCCATCATCCATCTATCCATCCATCCATCATCCATCATCCATCCTCTCTGGCTGAGGGTGGCTGGCGGGGGGAAGGGTGGGGAGCACTGCCATTATCCCTTGTGAAGTCTCCTTCTTGTCCATGCACATTGGAAAGCTTGATGGCCATGCTGAATCAGTGTTTGTTCCACTATGAATTGAGTTTTCATTTCTGAGTTGTTTTCAATCTGACCTATCTGTAACATCTACAGCCTAACATTTATCCTTTTCCAGCAAAGAAGGAAATGGGGGTGGGGTGGGAATATTTGGATATTATTATTTCTATTGCTATCTGAGAATAAGGTCTTTTTAAAGTATAAGACTGTTCCTGATCACCGCTGAGTCCACTGTGGAATCCATGAAAGCTCTTCTAGGATATCTGCCATGCCACAGGTGCCCTGGTTTCATAGGTGGTAAGCTGAAGCTTCCAGAGGTTATTTTACTGGCTACTGGCATGAGCCCAGACTTTCTCTTGGTCTGGTCCCTCCTGGCCAAATCCCTCACCAACTGGAATCTCTAAGGAGTTCCTTGTGGTCTCAAAGTGCTGTAAGTGGCACTGCTAAGTGATGCTTTCCTGGGGCCAGATGCCCCTTGAGGCCCCTTCTGGGCTTTCTCTGGCCCCCATGGCAATCCTAGTCTGACCCCAGAAGGGAGTGAGTGTCTCTGCTGTGCGCGTGACTTAAAATAATGAGGCAGTTGTCTTAGCAAGAGGAGACAAATAAATCACTAGGAAGTGTTTTTCACAGGTCAGCAGGTTTGGGACTCAGATACATTAATATGGAAAATTGCTTTTCCGTCTGAGTAAGGAGCTTAGGGGTGGGTGGGGTGCGAGGGCTCTGATTCTTGGTCTGAGCCGTGCTGTTCCTTTTCCCAGAGCCCTTCGGTGGGACAAGTGGGAGTTGAGGGTTCAGTGCCCACAGCCACTCTTGAAGCCCTGAAGTCCATCTCGCACCCAACTCAGAGACCTCCGGTGACTCCTCACGGCCCCTGGGAGGGGACTTCCTCTAACTTGTGTCTCAGGAGGCCCTACTGGACCGTCCCTTCTTCCCTCTGCTTCTCGCAGACACATCGCCATCTCTCCACCTTTGTTTGGGCTGGTTCCGCCTCTGCTCTGATGAATCCATCCTACCAGCTCACTTCCTCTCATCTCTCCTCCTCCCAGCAGCCCTCAGGGAAGTCTCCTTCTGTACCTGTCTATACCCCCGGCCTTCATCCCTCACTTACAGGCATCCTCAGAGTGCTGCTCAGCTGGTTCTGGTAGCTGCGCTGTACTTTAGGTTGGGCTTCCTTGTGGAGAGGGAACTTTTAACGGCTAAGAATGTGAGCTTTGGGGTTAGATAGATCTGCTTAGTATTTCTGTGCTCGTTTTTCTCACTTTCTGTCTTAAGGAGGGATCCAGTGGGCACAGAGAGAGGGCTTTTGATTTCAGATTTAGACAGCTCTGACTTTAAATCCTGCTTTTGTCACTTTCCACTTTGGGCGCTTGAAGATGGCACTTACCCTCTCTGTGGCTCCTTATTAATCCATATAATGAGGATAACTACACTATTGATCTCATCAGGTAATTGTGAGGACAAAGTGCTATAATCACACCTGCTTGTGAGTGATGCTTGCTGGATTTATCCTCACAACTCCATGCAGTATGTGCTACCATCATTCCTGTCTTTCAGGTGAGGGAACTGAGGCACGGAGAGGACCAGGCCCTTAACAACAGCATTCCACTGCTTTGCTTTCAGGGTGTTACCTATGCCCTTGTTTTTAGAGGAAGGGAAATCATAGTTCAGAGAGGCAAAGACACCTGCTCAAGGACACACAGCGAATAAGGAACAGAGCTGGGTTAGGACCTGGTTGCTTGGTTCTAGCCTGCCCTCATCTTGTTTCAGAATCAGAACAGTCTACTCCAGCCTGTGGGCCCCCAGGGAGATGGAACAGAGTTACTTTGGTTGGCTCTGAGCTGGTTCTCCAGCAGGGATGCAGGGAGACGCTGATCCTGGCAGCTGAAGATGAAGAGGCTGAGATGTGGGGCCAGCACTGAGCCTGGGCGTCCAGCCAGAGTGGCCAATACCAAGCTGCATTTTGTCATCTGTTCCCTTTGCCTGATTTAATATGACCTTAAATAATAATGGGTCAGGGGGAAGGGGCAGTGAGAGAAACAACCCAGCCAAGATTCTGTGTAACAATCTCATCAAATCTGGTGTTTTTCCTTTGCTGTTTGAGAAGCAATTTCTCCTCTGATGTAAACATTTTCTTTTTATGATGATTCCGGGCTAAGCGGCATCAGGAGCTGCTGCTCTGTGCTTTCCTCCAGCTCCCTCTGGTCCTCAAATGGAGGCAGAATGGGGCCTGTAACCATGGCAATTCTCTAATGTTCTTCTTCCATAAACTGTAAATATAGGAGGAGTCTTCATTATGGCTTCTTCAAGGAGAAAACAAAGCTTTTCCCAACTCGGGCAGGGCAGGGTGGCAGGGAGCGGGGAGACGAGGGGAGGCCTTTGATTTTTTTTTTTCTTGCCATAGAGATGAATTTGCCTCAAAATTGGCTTAGTCCAAAGCATGGTCCCAGCAATTAAACAAGATACAGCCAGGGGTCGCTCCTTAAATAAGTGTTGCAGGCAGAAAGGAAGGGAAGCAGGGAGAGAGTGGTGTGGAGCAGAGAGGATTCCGGGAATCCTGAGGGATAATGTTGGGTAGCCAGATGGGCCCACAGTATGAAAGGGTTTCCATTTCTGCCGACCTCACCGGTTTCTTGGAAGAGCGAGATGATGTATGGAGGGTCCTCCCTGAAGGCTGAGGTAATGTCTTCCTTGTATCCCAGTGTGGGATATCTGGTCTCTGAATTGTCAGCATCCACAAGTGTTTGTTGAAGAGATGAAGGAATGAGGGGATCAAATTTTTTAGCGTCTTGAGGGTGATCCTAATTGTATTGGGAATATAAATACAGTGTAAGCTATGAATTCTTACTCCAGTCACCTGCATGCAGAGAGAGAATTCAGATCCTCTTCCATGAAAAGTCATAGAGTGTGGACCCTGACCAGAGGCCTCTCAGCATTTCTGTTGTCCCTGAGGCTGACACCTTAGCGCGCCTCTTATTTTGTGTGGTTTTGGTGTCACAAACTGGTCCTGCTGGTTTCCTACAGTCACAGGCCATGCACCTGTCCACATGCGCAAGTGTTTCTCACCTATTCTGAGAGTGTTCAGGACTGACCTCTCTGAAGGCAGAGAGCTGTGTTGTTCATTTTTGCTTCCCCAGGGCTTAGCAGAGTTTGGGGGTCCAGATACAGGCTTGGATTAGGCGGTCTCTCAGATCCTCTTCAGCACGATCATGCTGGCAACCCAGCATCCTCTCTGTCCTTAGTATCACCGTCCAGGATTATGGAAGCAGTTTACAGTATAAAAGAACACAACATTTGATGCCATCATTGACCTTGGATTTCTTGCTCTTGGCTGGACAACTAAGGGTCCTTTTTTTTTTTTAACCCATCAAAATCATTCTCATACCTAAGATGTTCCCTCCCCTGCAAAGTATTTTTTGACTTTCACAGACAGAATGTGTCACTGCCTCCCCTGTCCCCAAGCTCTTTGCTACACATTCAAATGCCACCTCTTTATGGACTCACTCATTTCCTTTATTGGGTTGTAAATTCCTAGAAGGCAGAGGCTGGATCTAATTCGACTTGGTATCCCATAGCGTCTTGCAAGTAGTGTAAACTCAGCAGATGTGGGACTTGGGGAATAGCAGATAGCTCAGTTATTATGGGGAGGAGGAGGGTTATCCCTCTGTATATCCATGCCCTGTGCTGTGTCACTTTGTAGTTCCTCTCCCAGAGGTAGGTTCCGTATCACTGCCCTTTGACATTGGGTTGACAATTGGACTTGCTTTGGCCAATGCGATGCTAGCAGACATGATGCAAGCAGGCGCTTGGGATGTGCTGGTGCCGTTGACTTGCCCTCTTGTGCTTTTACCATCGCCTGACTCACCCCTGGCCCCAGGATGAGGATGAGAAACATGGAGCAAAGCTGCCCCAGGCAACCTTGACCATCCCTAGTGAGTGCGAAAATAAATGCCTATTGTTGGGTGCCACTGGGATTCGGAGGTTGTTTGTAACATAGCAATGGTTGTTCATTACAGTTGTTAACCTGAGACGTCAGCTGAAAAACACAGAAGGCCTAGAGATGTTCGTTGTTTTTAAGGGATATCAAGGACATTTTAGAAAGAATAGAACATGGGGGAGTGACTTGGAGAAGTGGTTGGCTATTCCCCAAATGGAAGACTAAAGCGAGGTGAAGGGAGGTGTAAAATTTCCCCTAAACATCTTCCCTTCTAAGCCAAGCCTGTCACTGTGAAAACCTGAATGATGATGGCTTTGGGGGGAGGAGAAAAGAAATTGGGTTTCCCCCATAGTTACGAAAGGTGTTCATTTGTGTGACTGGTGTCTGTAACTCTGCAGCCTGAAATGATGTCTGTGTGTGCACCGGGGGCATGTGGATTGCGGACCAAGTCTGACTTAGGTGCCTTTTAGAAAATTGGACTTTTCCATCATTCTGTCATGGGGTGGCCTGGCCGGCTCATTGCATTATCCGGTGGCATAAGGGATGGGACACAAGAGGTGAGGAAACTTAATTGAGTTCCACCCTGGTCTATGGCTTGAGGATTTTCACACGTGTTCTCTTCAAAACCTGGAGGTGCCAGAGCATATGATGGCCAAACTTGTCAGCCACTTCGGATCCATGGCTGTTCTCCTATTTTTGGATAAGGGATTGGGACATGGACTTCATCCTGCAGAGCCTTGTGGTGACCCACAGCTGGGTCAGTTATTTTCACTTACCAAACTTCTATAGACCATCTAATATGTGCCAAGCACTACGGGGCATCAAAGAAACCCCTTGCCCCCTGCTCTCATGGAGATTATGATCCAGAGGGAAGACAGATATTGAAAACTACTCACATAAATGTGTATATTTATAACTATGACAGATGCTACTCATGGGACTGACATGGGCTATGAGAGATAATACTGGAGGTGTTTGACTTTGGCACATTAGAGAAGGGAGATTATTTCTGAAGCCCCATCCTGCCAATTAAAAAGTCTTATCAGGGCAATAGCCACTCTAAATGGAGTCTGTATGCAAATGAGAAAAAGACACCCTGTCCCTCAGGAGCCCTAATGAACGATCTAGAGGTCCTGCAGGAATGTATACAGGGCCCTGTTCCTCAGTCCCACATCTTTAATTCTCAGCCATGTCCCCACAGCTCTGAGTGAATTTAAAACACAGCCTGGCTTGTCTTGCCAGAGCATGCTGAGCCACACGGATTAGGTATCTCAGGTAGAATTCTACTCCAAGTGCAGGGATAAAAGGTCAAGTTTTAAGAGCATCTCCTTCTGTGGTACAGAACTTGTAGCTTTTCCATTCTAACTGTCCTAGATCCAGCATGCTGATGAGTGGAAAAACATTCTCTATGTTGTCTGGTCTGGGCTATTGCTTAGTTTCTCTTATTTCTGCCCTGCCCAAACTGATGGTGGGAAGGATGGAGGCCTCTCGCAAATCATCAAGGCACAAGAGGTTTCAGATTTGCATGGTTTCCACAGGGACACCACCTGCCCACCTGATCCCTGATCACCTGGCTGGCACTTGAGGAGGAGGAGGGCAGAAGCTTGTAGAGTTCTCAGGCTCTGGAGTTCAGTAGAGATTCTGGCTTGGCCTCCTCTTAGCTTTTCCTACCAGGGGCACCCTGTGTTTTTGACATGCCTTCCTGGGCCCGCCTAGGTCCCAGCCCAGCTGGCTTATCCCCAGCCTTTGAAGTGGGGTCATTTCATCCCTGCCTCAGTGAGGCCCACAGAAGGCCAAGTGATTCTTCATTTCAAGTGTACACCACGTAAACCGAGAGCAGCTTGGGGAGCACACACTGAGTTTCTGCAGCTTGGAGAGGATGAGCCTGCGTTCTACAGGGCACCATGCACAGTGATCTCTTACCAGAGTCTCAGACACAGACTCACTCTGTCCTCAGCATTGCTTTCCAGGTTCATAATATAGTCCATGTCAAATTTGCAATGGCCTCTTGACTTGGCTTCCTGTTTCGAATCCCCTCCTCCTAACCCATCCTTTGCACGGCTGTTGTTTTCCTTATCTTAAAACAAAGTTCTGATTGTGACATTCCCTGATCAGAAACTTTCAGTGGCTCTCCATTCCCTTCCAGTGAATCCCAGATTCTTCAACATAGCGGCTAATAAGGTCTTTATTCCTGGCCCCAACTCACCCCATCAACTTTGCCTCTCAGGTCACTGTGCCCGCACTCTAGGTGCTGGCCTCCTCCTCGTGTCTGTCCCCTAAACACCCCAGAAGCTTTCATACCCCCACACCTTTGCTCTTGCTGTTCCCCTCACCCGGAGTTCCCTTTCTCAGTGTTGGCTGTAGACATACTTGTCACCTGTCACAGCCCAATTCAAATGCTGTCTTTACCTGGGAGATGGCCTTAAATACCCCTGTGGGACTTAGCATGTTGTTTCTGTGTTACAGCCTATGTCACTGCATTTATGTGTGTGGCTGTTTTTCTTTCTAGGTTGAAAATCTTGATTTCTTGAGGTCTAGGAAAGTGTCTTGGTCATTTTTGTTGATGTGCTTTGTGTCTTGTGGTGTCTTTCTAAAGTGGGTCCCCCCTAAGTAGATGTTGATGTCAAAACCATAGGCTAGAGAAGGTGTGGTCCTGCTCGGCACTGGGGGTACTGACTGTCTGCTTGAGGAGACACCACAGGCACATAAAATGTCATGAAAACTATAATGGGAAATGTCTTCTATCACGGGAATGTAAAATGGTGTAGCTGCTGTGGAAAATGGTATGGTGATTCTTCAGAAAATTAAACATAGATTTACCATATGAATCAGCTCCCACTTCTGGGTGTATATCTGAAAGAATTGAAAGTAAAGATTCAAAGGGACTCTGTAGATCCATGTTCATAGCAGCATTATTCACAATAGCCAAAAGGTGGCAGCAACCCAAGTGTCCATTGATGGATGAATGGAAAAACAAAATGTATATATATGTACACACACACACACACACACACACACACACACACATCTTCCAGGTGGTGTGTCTTCCAGTGGGTCTGGCCAGTGGGTGGGGCCAGCAGGTGGTAGGAGGACATGAGACAGACGAGTCAGGGACTCTCTTCCTGCCTTTTTGGCAACGGCTCTGGCCCTCTCACCATCTGAGTATTGGGCAGCAAATGGAAAGAAAAGAGAAGACTTCCTGTTAGTTTCCCACCACACTTTTGCTACATTTCATGCGATCAGAACCCAGCTGCATAGGGAGGCCAGGAAATGTAACCTTTCTCCATGGAGACAGTGATTCAGAATAAATCTCAGTGTTCCCTTCCTAAGGAAGAAGGGGGAATGGGTGCTGGGCGTCCACTGGCTGACTCTGCCATGGAGCTGAGTAAAGCCCCTTCCTGACTGGGGTGGATGGAGTCAACTGTGCCTTCTTTCTTTTCCCTTGACTGGGTAGCCAGGTTTTGGTCTCCTGTTGGGGTCTCGGCTGGCTTGAGCCCCTTCCCTGTGCTAAGTGTAGGGCAGGGACCATGTGGCCAGCCTCACAGGGAGAAGATAAGAGCCCGAGCAGACCCAAGCGCAAGCATCTCAGATCAGGAGGCTCAAGTCCTATTTGCAAGTTTGCTCCTCCCTTCTCTCCTCTTAGTCATGGTGGAATCTGTTTGCAGTGATAGGAAGATGAGGAAGGGGATTGTGAGTGCCGAGGCTGCTTGCACCTACACATAAAACTTTCTGTAAGTTTCCTCCGAGGAGCTGGACTTGAGGTGAAGCAAAACCTGTACCCTTGATGCCAGAGGGCTCAAGGAGATTTACTAGGTTTTCGTCCACCAAACAGGTCTTGTAAGAAGCCCAGGGTGTAAGCTGGGCCCAGAAACACTCCAGGAGGAGGATTGATTCTGTGCGAATCCTAAAGCATTGGAATGAGCTGAGAGAACTCTCCTGCTTGAGTTGAGAGTCCGGGCAAGAAGGGGAGTGGCCAGGAATGCAGCCCTGGAAGTGGCCCCATCCCGGCTGTGTAAATGGATGTCAGCAGTAGAGTGCTTGGTAGGGACACTGGCATCTCCTGGGGTTGAATCCTTGCTCCATCACTTTCTAGTTCTATGACCTTGGGACAGTTTCTTTCACTGTCTGAGCCTCTGCTTCCTCATCTGTAGAATGGGGATAATATCTGTAAAATGTGGATAGATCCACAGCATGCTTAGCCCAGGGTTGGCACATGGCACAGGTTCCACAAATACTAGTGGTTCTCAGAACTGGCACCTCTAGGTGACTGAGTTTCAGGGTGTTTTAGTGTGCAGAGAGTTAGTCTTTTGTGGTGGTGGTGGTGGGGGGGGACTAAGGAGCACCTCAGGAGTGAGGGAGCGGGTGAGGTGGAGGAAGGTGCTGTGACAAGCAGGTAAGGTGCCCCAGCTCATCTGCTCCTAAATTATTCATGGAAACAGGCTTTGAATAATTGGAGGCCATTTTTCACTATCATTATTTCCCAGGGAAATGACTCCATTGCTAAAATCTGAGGGAGGGAAGTACACTCAATTCAGTTTAGGGAGCTTTCTTAAAAATCTCCTTAGGGGTGACCCCAAACCAGCACCCGTGTTTGGGAGGTGTGAATGCAAGGGCAAATAATCCCGATTTGTTAATTGCTTCCTAAAGTGAAAGAGGGCAGACAGGAGAGAGGAAGAGGGACAGAGGGGGATGAGGGAGGGCAGGAGGGAGGAAAGGGGTTGGGGGAAGGGCTCTAGAAGGACCGCAGGCTGACAGATGTGGGGTCTGCCTGAATGGAGAGTATCTGTGTGTCTGCCTGCCAGGGCTCTGAGGAGCATGCCCCCCCACCTGTCCTGTCCTTAGTCTGATACTTTGTCCCCACTGAGGCCTAGATATTGGAAGAGGGCAGAGTCTCCTCCACCTCTGGGTTACCTTGGGCAAGCCCGGCTCCTGCCTCCTTGCCTCAGTTGCCCTTTCTCAGAAATGAGGCTGGGAATGTGTCCTTTGCAGGATTATTATGAGGGCTGAATACGATAATGAATATGATTTGCCCAGCACTGTGCATGACTTAAAGGAGACTTTTAAATTTATGAGAAAACCTGTCTCCTCATCTAGTACTCTCCATTAGAGATCCAGTCCTAGGGTTTAAGCATTGCCCCTTTTCAAAATGCAGAGGCAGATACCCCTGTCAAGGGGTCATGCATTTAAGCATAATTAATTGGTTACCTCTGGGGCTGGAAGGTGCCACTGGTTCTTATGCATATTGTGGGTGGGCAGCAGAGGAGGTGAGGGTAGTAAGAAGGTGGGGTGGGGCTAAAGAAAGAGGGAGGAGAGAACTTAAAATGGAGGTGGGGACATACCTGCAGCTTGACAGTTTTGGCAAAGACCAGTCTGAAGATGCACATGCACACATGTACCCATGCACGCACATGCACCCTTGCACACATATGCACCCATGCATGCACTCATGCACATGCATGCCCCCACACCCATGTGCACATGCATTTGAGAAGTCTGGATGTTTTATGAAGCCTTCCAGGACCACTCATCCCCAGCCCCCTGCTCCCCAGGTGACCCAGCTCAAGGCAGATGCATTCATATCTGGCGGATGAGATGTAAGCAGAGGTGTCACATGTTGGCTTCTGGGAACCTTTCTTAAGACAGCAGGTACATGCCTTTGGTTGTAATTTAATTGTCATCTGGAGGGTTGGGAGGATTACTTCTATCTGTCTAATGAGTTAGAAGCTCTCAGGGAAAGGAATGTCTCCTCTGTGTGATGCCCCCTGCCTCCCACCCAGGGTCAAGCACAGAGCTCTGGATGTCATCAGTCTGCAATACTCCACAGGCCGCTGACCAACTGATTGATGTCAGCAGACACTAGCCAGTGACATGCTTTGAACCTGGCTGGGAATTCATTCTAGGAGCCACCTGAGTAAAGAGAGCACAGTGCTGAGGGGAACAAATAGATCAAATGTGACACAGGAAGATAAGCAGGGAGCCCACCCCACTCCCAGAAGGAGCAGTAGCCCTGGGGATCAGCTTCCTTTTCTGCGCCCCATTCCACTCCATGCAATAAATTAATTTCTAGGTTCTCCAGCCCTCCCCTCCCCTTTCCCCTCAAGGAAGAAGGTGAAGAAGGCGCCATATGCTTAGCAACATGAGTGTTGGTCACTTGATGTTCTCAGAGGCCTGCAGAAGGCAAAACCTTAACCCAGCAGGATGGCATGGAGGAGAGCCCCTACTCTAGAAAATCAAACAAAGGCTGTGTCTTCACACTAAAGCAAGGCCTTTGGGGCTTTGGGTTGTGCATGTCTGTGCTCTCTTTGTTACAGACAAAGGTTGTCATATACACCATACCTTCCTTTCCCTCTGCCAGGCAACCAAAGTATTAGAGCTTCGTACCCAGACAGCCCGGGGTTTGGAGCTGTTACAAGCCTCCATGGGGGTGTACTTTGCCCATCTGTGAAACCAGGGTTCTAAGAAAGACTTTTTCCTGGATAGTCCTTCTTGCCAAGTGAGTCCTTTCCCCTGCCACTCTCTAAGACTAGTCTAGCCTCTTGTGGTCACACGTAGCCAGATAGGATGCTTGGCAAGTATACATGCACCATCTAATTCAACTTCTTGTTACCCATGGCAGAGGCTACTGGTTGTCCTCCAATATGTATTTTGTCTGTCTTCTATAGAGCATGTGATTTTTACCTGGGCACATGGCCAGCCAGAATAAAGATTGTATTTCCCAGCCTTTGTGGATAGGTGTGGCTGACCATGTGACAAAGTTCTAGTCGCTGAGATGTAACCGGAAGTGCCTTTTGTCAGTTTGCGAGCGCCTTCATTAAGGAAGTGGGCACATGCTCATTGCCCCTCCCTTTTTCTT
Organism: Hipposideros armiger; assembly: GCF_001890085.2. NCBI lineage: Eukaryota > Metazoa > Chordata > Mammalia > Chiroptera > Hipposideridae > Hipposideros > Hipposideros armiger. The sequence continues at coordinate 5,961,073 of NW_017731378.1, forward strand.
TCCCTCTCTTGCTGTCTGGAAGACATAGATGTCATGGCTGGAGCTTTAGCTGCAATATTGGGCCATGAGGTTGAAGACCACGCTCTAGAGAGAGAGTGGAGCAGAGAGAGGGAAGAAGCTTTGGTTTCTGAGGATTTTATGGAGCAGGACCACCATACCAGCCTTAGATTACTTACCTCTGAACTTTTATGTAAAAGAGAAATGAACACTTATTTAAGCCATTTTATTTCATCTTCTCCACACAATGGAACTTAGTCACAACTAATCCATTAAGAATCTTAACACGTTCTTATCCCTAGCTACATATTTTAATCACTGAGAGCTGAAAACAAACAAAAAAACGAACAAAAAACAGTGCCCCACCCCAGACCAAATCCTGAAACCTCTGGGAGTGAAGTCTGGGCCACGGTGCATATGGTACATTTTCAAAGCTCCCCAAATTCTAACGTGTAGCCAAGGATGAAAAAAAAATCACTGCTTTCAGTCAACCAATGCATTTGTTCTAAATCTCTACTCCCAGGTCCCCAAATTAAGGGTAGGGGCATTTTTAAGGAGCTGCCTAATTCCATGCTGGTGGTGGACATGGTTTTGGATGGCAGCTCTTAAAAGTTGTTTCTGTGCACCACTGACCCATGAGAAGCGCCGTGAAAAAGAGTCGCGTGGTCAGATAGGCCCGAGAAACACATTACTGTATTAAAAGCTCTGAGAAGTCCTGAAGCAAAGAAACAGTTAACTTGGTTAAATCCACTGTTTCCAAAATATATTTCACAAACTTCTCCCCTCCTATGCTTTCTTGCACAATCCATATTAAAATCCTACAAAAGGGGGCCGGCCGAGCAGCTCATTTGGTTAAGGGCATGAGTTCTGAGCGACAGGGTCAATTCCCTGTTCAATTCCCACATGGGCCAGTGAGCTACACCCAAGCTGAGCTGCCAACAGGTGGTAGGATGGCTCAGCTGGTGAGAGCATGTGCTCCTAACAACAAGGTTTCTGGTTCGACTCTCTCATGTGATGGTGAGCTAGGCCCACCCACAACTAAGATTGAGCATGGTATCTTGAGCTGAGCTGCCGATGAGCAGCCAGATGGCAACTGGACTTGGAGCTGAGCTAGCTGCACCCTCCACAACTAAGATTGAAGGACAACAACTTAGATGTTCCCATCCCCCAATTCCCCAACACTGTTCCCCTTCCCCAATAAAATCTTAAAAAAACAAACAAACATCCTACAAAAGGATTTTCATATGTTGGCTTGGGCAAAGGCAAGAGATGTGGCAAAGATTAGCTTTGAAGAAACTGCTGGGATTTTCATAGGCTGTGTTTTCGTAGGAAAGTTGATTCCGTTGGCATCTCAGGACTTAACAAGGTAGGTCTGGGTTCTAGGAAGAGAGGGGAGAGAAGAACCTTCTGCCTCAGGAATAGGGCAGGAGAAACCATTTTGAGGGTGCCCAGGTGTCCAAAGCTTGCTCTGGCATTTCTAGTGGAGGCTTGGAGGCAGGGGGCGTGGGGGTGGATGGGGTATCTGAACCTTGGATGTGGTGTGCATGGGAAGAGGGTGTCCAAGTGTGTTCAGGGACCCCATAAATCCCCTGAAATGGTCTGAGACATTTGTTTGTAGGTTCGCCTTCTAATGGAAAGTAGAACCCTTCAGAGAGTCTAACACTCGTAAAAATTTAAGAACTCCTGGCTTAGAGGAAAACAAGCTTCAAAAAAATTCAGAGGGATAAATTCATGTTGAATTTTCAACATGAACTGCCAATAGGCTGCTCTGAGCCTGCACTACAGGAGGTAAGGTTATAATTTTGCAGTCTTTTGAGTTAATATTCATTGAGGTCTATCTTCTCTGCTAGAGTCAAGCTCCGTGAGGACATAACTGTACCTGTCTGGCCCTGATGCCCAACCCAGCGATGCCTAGCACAGAATAAGTACTAAGCACAGGTGTGTTGACTGACTAAGTAGGAGAAATAACTGAATGAAAAAAAACATTGTAGTGCTCTCTGCGTGACTCCCAGAAAAGCAGCCTTTGCTGGCCTCCCGGGGGGCTTTTTCCTGTCCTCCTCCTATGATTAAAGCATCTGATGTAGTCAGACTGTGGTGTGTGTGTGTGTGTGTGTGTGTAAAGAGGGGCCAAGAGGAAAAGAAGTTAAGATATTAATTAATCCAAGCAGGGAAGCGAGAGCTGTGCAGTTCGTCCTTTTGCTTGCTGGTTCATTCCTTTGTCAACTAATAAATATATGCGGTGTGCTGTAAATATGCCGGGCAATGAGAGGGATTCCAGTATGAACAGGACCGTGTCTCGTCCTATAGGAACTCACAACATAGTCAGGGAAATAAAATAAGTATAGTAACAACTGCCTTAAAGATAATGCAACTTGTGGTTTTTAGACAGTTACTCTGCCATATCTTGCCACAGAAGCTTTAAAGTATTGGCCCTTTTATTTTTTTTCTCCATAACTCTGAGGTAGGCCTATTACTCCCATTTTATGGACCAGGAAAGTGAGACAGAGAGAGATTAAGTCGTTTTCCCAGAGCCACACAGCAAAGCTTTATATTCTTAGACTCTAAGCTGTGCTGTTTTAATACAAAATGAAAGAGGAGCAATGTCCAGAAATGCACAAACAGTGGGAGTTCAGAGGAAGGGGTCCCAGGTGAGCTCGGGGACCAGGGAGGGCTTTGGTGGAAGCCTGACATTTGAGCTTGAAGGGTAGGTAGGCTTTTGAGAGCTGGATATTTGTCAGGGAGCGATGGCTTTAGGGTGGGTGGCCTGGTGCAGGTGTCAGGGGAGCAAAGGCACAGAATGAGAAAGGGTAGAGGGTATCTGGGAGAACAGGGCAGTTCAGTGTGGCTGGATCCAAGGGTATGCGAAGAGGTGGGGAGCAGAGAAGGCAGGAAAATAAGTGGGATCAGTCTGGGTCAGACCTCAGATGCCACTGAAGGCCTCATGGTGGGCTGTGAGCAGGGAACGGATAGAAAGACGATGAGGAAGCTGGTGTGGGCTTGCTGCCCTGTGCCTGTGGTTCATCTGGTGTCAGGGACAGGGAGGCAGCTCTGCCTTTGCCAGGTGTGGGTCCCAGGCTGGCAGTAAAGCAGCTGTGGTGGGAGGGGGGCAACACGGACTGTAGCGACGCTCCTAGGTCACCCCCCGGAAGCCACTGTAGTGACGCTCCTAGGTAATCCCCCGGAAGCCCCTGACAGGCCTCACCGCTGCTGAGGGGCCCAACCCAGATGGCCAGCCAAGGTCCCTCAGCAAACTGAGCATCCTCTGAGCCTACTGGACCACTCCCTTGATCAAAATCCATGAGAATTCCTTCTTTCCCCCTGCATAGAATTTACCCTGTCAAGTGATTTCCTTGCTTATGTTGACCAGTCATTTCCAGGAGATAGAGATAGAGACAGGGGTGTGGGGAGAGAGGGGTGTGTGTGTGTGTGTGTGGGAGAGAGAGAGAGAGAGAGAGAGAGAGAGAGAGAGGGAGAGAGAGAGAGAGAGACACTATGTGAATGGGTTTGCTGCGTGGAGTGACTGCAGAGAGGTCTCGGGAAGGAGGCTGAGAGCAGCTGAGAGAACATATGAATCCTGTCACTGTAAGTGAAGATTAAACCATGGAGAGAATGGGGCTTTGCTGGCAGCCACTGGATTAACAGCTTGTAGATTTCAATAATCAGTTTAAAGTTGAGTTTATCACACAGGCCGTGAAGCCTGCCTCTTTAAGATGAGCTATGCCATTGTTGCTGGAAATGGATGAAAGTCAGGGAGGGCGATTTGCAGCCTGAAGACGCTGCCCCTCAGAGAGGGAAATCAGCCCCTAGCAGCAGGCTGGGGAGGCAGCCTGTCGGGAGGAGGGAGCCTGTCCATTTCTTAAAGGCATGCATTTGAATTGCTATGGCCCAAGAAAAGGTAGGTGTGATTTCTAGGATAGCGACTGAGAGGAGCTGCCTCAAGAAGTGACCGCAGTGCCCCTCAACCAACAGAGGAAAGCTCGAAATCCTTGGCCCAGAAGCCCCAGCCTTCCCTCAGGGCCCCCGGAGCCCATTTGGAGCCCCACTTCTCACATCTGGGGCTCCCCTCTCACATCTCCTGAAGTTCATGGGCTGAATAGCACCCACGATTGAATGATGGGCTCTGTACAGCGTCCTTCCTCAGAAGAAGCTTCTCAGGCCACAGCTCATTCTTGCTCAACTTGATTCATAATTAGGTGTTAGTATCCCCCAGGATTTGAACATGAACAGTTTTTTTCTTTTTTTTTTTTGTATTGAGTATATATTTTTGTCATTCCTGCTGTTGTTTTTATATTGGATTTCACTTTCCTCTCCTGCCCCTTGAGATCCTCAGGTCCCATCATTGCCCCAGGGACTGAGAATGTGTCTGCACATTGAACGAAGTCTGCAATGGGTGTATTTTTAGTTGGCTTGTTTGCATCTGTTCTCCCCTGTTCCTCGCCTGATTGACATCCGCTGGGTAAGAGGGTGTCACAGGAGCATAACTTTGCTATGGGAGAGATTTGGCTACAGTGGTTGGCTTCACAGCACCCCTCTGATCATTTCTACACTGTGAGGGGCATGGACATTTCCATCTCTCTTAGCTCACCTGGCTTCCTTTGTTCAAATGGACTGCGAGGAGGTAAGCTGGCTTCTTCACCACCTCTCCAGGGCCAGTGGGTGAGAGAAACAAGAGGCATCACTGTTAGAACCCTCCCTGGGTTCACATTGGACAGTCTGCCAGAGAGAGCTGTTTCTAGGATGCACACGTGTCTGGCCTGGAGAGGCTTCTCAGAGCACAGGCAGCATTTGAAGATGGCCCTTGCTCTCTGTCGGAGCATCCCAGAGCCCTTTGATACTGGCAGAGAGCAGGGAAGCAGCTCAGGGTCCGGGCAAGGAGCAGGGGGCACCACATAGGGGAGGACTGAAGAGTGTTTAGTAAGGGGACAGTTCACAAGGGAGCAGGCAGCCCTGAGGGCACCAGCAAAGGATGTGCAGGACCTTGGGGTTACTAACTGTTACCACCCAAGCCATGAAGTGCTTACCATGCCCCGAGAGGGTGACAGCTGCAGAACGGGCTGCCCACACAGCAGCTGTGGGTTTTAGGAGAGGAACACAACTATTGCCAGCCTGGGGCTGGGCTTGGGAGAGCTGCGGGGAGGAAGACCCTGACTGCTCTCTCCTCCCACCCTCTGGTTTCTTGTTGGACCCTCCTGTAGACTGCACCCAACCCAGTAAGGGATTCTTACTGATGCCGTCCATGATGCCAGCCTCCCGGAGAGGGTAGAGTGGACCTGGATGCAAAAGCAGACAATATCCAGCTCTCTGGTACTATCTCCTAATTCCAGACAGAGATCTCTGGGGTGTAAGAAACAGATCCATTCATGGCTACTTCAAGGAGAAGCGGGTGATGGGACTCGGGCCTCAAAGGTGGGAACACGGAATGTGGAGTTTATGAAGAGCCCTCGTAAAGCTCCCCAGGGAGACTGTATCTGCCAGGCCCCTCCCCAACCTGAACTTGGCCTTCAGCCTCATGGGGAAGAGGCCATGCTATCTGGGTTAGTGCAAGGTCTGACATAGCAGGACTCAGCACTATTTGTAATTCTTACTGACTCCCCCTCAAAGTAAGAAGTAATGCGTGCTCATCTGAACAAGCCAAATAACGCAGAGCCCTGCAAAAGATAACCTACTCCTTCCTCCATCCCCAACCCCTCCCCCAAACTGAGAAAACAAACATTCACGGTTTGATGTGTATCCTTCCTTCCTCTTCTCTATGCTCACGCAAACATATTTAAGTGTTTATAAAATATCCCAAACAATAGTTTTTTCTTCCAAAATGGGATCACACAATGTGCATAACCCCACAGTCAATTTTTTCCACTAAAAGTGAAATGGGTATCTTTGTAGGTCAGTCAATATATAGCGCTCCAACTCATCCTTTGTAATAGCTTCCTATTAGTATCCATATATAAATATTTTGCTAGAAAATTACACTTCTCTTTCAATTAGCCAACACAGCATGGTTGGTGGCTGAATGGGTCAAATTGCCTTAAATCAGACCCACTTTTGGTCTCCAAGTCCTTCCAGTCCAGTTAGGGCTAGAAGATGCGGGCATGGGACAGGAGAACCCATTGTTTAAGGGGGCCTGTAAGTGGCACATAGGTGGCTCAGATACCAGGTACTTTAGGGAGAGTCATGTGCCTCCTGCAGGGGGAGCAGGAGTGATCTGAGCTGGGCCTTGAGTGAAGGGGAGAGTTACTATTGCTATTTTAGGTATGTGCAACAACACCAGTTAGTCACTAATGAAGTGATATGAGGCAGAGGGTCTGCTGGAGCTACACTGAGGGGAGCCAGCAGTCCTTTGTAGGTGACACCGTTTGGATGCAAAGAGAGTGGAGCTAATGTCATTCCAAGTTCTTGGTATCAGTTGGTTCCCCCCACCCCACCCCCTACCCCCCGACTAGATTAATTATCCCTCTGGCCCATAATTCTTTCACACTCTCGATTTGTGTAACAAACTCTATTTTCACTGAAAGCTCATGTGTCAACTCGAGTCTTATCTGTGTCCAAATGACCACAAGTTGGAAATCAGGCATGTTTGTGTTAATGAGGTTTGACATGATGCCCATGGACGGTGAAGACCACCAGGCCCCCCCAGGTGTGTATCTCAGCACAGGCTGCCATCAGTTCCCTGCGTAGGGAGAAGAGCCCTTATTCTCTCGGTAATGTGGGAGAGCAGCTCAGAAGAGCAGGCCTCTCTCTTCGTCTGGCTTTTGTCCCGGTGTCCCTCATGCTGTCCCTTTGCCTTGGCCCCCACCCCTCTCCTCACCAGTATCTTGAAGGCGTTCCCTCTGCTCCTGGGTGGCCGCTCATTCTCTTTGGCTCCCCAAATGTACCCCCTTCCCAGGCACTCTGGAAGACCCTTCTCTATACTTTCTCTTACGTTTCTGACCACCTCCTAAAGTCGTTGTCTAGAGCAGCCACACATAGATCAAGCCTCAGTTCATTTCCCAAGGTCTACAACCTGAGGCCACACTTTCCCTTCACTCCCCGGCCCCCAGCTCTGAGCTCCTAGAACACTCCAGAAGTCCTCGCCTCCCTCCCTTACTGTTGTTGTAACTCTCGACTCTTCCAAGGTTTTGGGGTGGGGGCATAAAAATTCACCACCCGTCTCCAGCGCCAAGTTACACTTTATGAACTCTTCATTCAGAAGACTTGAGCCATTACAAACCCTGATGAGGAATGAAAGAGGCAGAACTTGCCTCAATCCCCTTTAAACGGGAAAAACTCCCAGTTATGAACCGTGTGGGGGAGGAAGATTCTAGCCCTAAAGAGATGGTGCCGGGAATTGCTTTTCCTCTCACGGCACTGAGCTGCTGAAATATCTCCCCTCATTATTGGGAACCTATATAAATGCCGGTAAACTTTTATGGCGGGCATATTACAGCTTTACTTCAAAACACT
>NW_017731378.1:5970184-5977483 GCF_001890085.2 Hipposideros armiger
GGGGGCGGACCTGTAATCCTTCCTGGTTGAGGGCTTGGAGATAGGAAGCAGCCCTATGCCTATCCGTACTCCCTGGAACTTTAACCTTCGGTGTTGCGTTTCTCTCATTTTCCTCCCTGATATGCCTGCTCCAGCTCCCCATGCTGCAGAGCTCAGCTATTAGTTCAAATGAAAGGATTGAATCAAACTGATTCCCACTAAGGGGTGCATGAGTGAGCCCTGCCCCTACCCCGGCCCTCTAGGGTTTGAAAAGAGGCTGCTTGCTGTTCTAGAATATCTATAGTTTGTAGAATACCAGGTAATAGATGCAGAAACTTGAAGCACTTCCTCAGTCACTGCTGGGGGAGATTGGTGGAACTTTTTAGAAGGGGAAGCAATGCTGTTCATATGTTCTTTTGTGTAGATGTGCCTCTAATGAGAACAAGGCATTGTTCAAGAACAAGCCTGATACCTGGAGAGGAGCAGACCAGGCTTCTTTCTTCTCAAAAAAAAAAAAAAAAAAGACAAAGGGGGGTTGCTTTAGGCAGCTTAGCATATTTCTAATTATAGTGCCCATTTGTAACCAAGGCTTTGGCCTACCAAGAGGCCTTGATTACGACATTCATAATTCATTGGCAGCCAGTCTATTACCGATTCAATGATTTCTCCAGCCAGGGAAAGAATCTTGATCCTTTAAAAACTGATTTTTCACATTAGAATAGCAAAAGCAATTAGTTTTATTTTTAGCTCGGTTAACCAAGAACTCTAATGAAGCTGAAAGGAGGTTTCTCCCCATTCTTTCTTTCTCCTGTTTTCCCCCGTGAGGTGCTCTGAGAGAATACAACCCAGGAGTTTGTCCCCTGCTGCCACTGGGACTTTGTGGGGGACCTCTGGCTGCTTTAGGAAGCCTACAGAATGAGGAGTTTGTGAATGTGGAGGGTGGTGTTCAGAACTTTGGACTTAGCCTTGTATTTCCGGAGACCTAGACTCCCACGTCAACTCTCGTCATGAAGGTAGGCGTGGAACTGTGTGTAGGGGCAGCTTGGCAGCCTTAGTCCCTACCCCACATTAGGTCTGGAGGTTCTGGCATGAAAAGCTGGGAATAATGTCACCTGGTGTTCAGGGCCCTTGTTCCAACAGTATGGGCTCAACTTACCATTGCGAGCCTTATCGCCTCAGCTTCCCTGCACAGACCACTGGGACACCTGAACACAAAGTAGGACCACAGACATTTTACACTCCTTTTCTTGACTGCCTGCCCTGCCCTTCCCCAAATCCTGGAGCAACCTTTCCTCTGAACTCTTGGGGGCCAACTTATGCCTGTAAGTGTAAATTCCTAGATGATGGTGGGCACATGCCTCTTGGACTAGCAGTTGACCTGGTCAGGTTTGTTACCCAGTCAGGTGACTGCAGGGTCCACGGAGGTGACTTAAAAGAGGAAAGCTGGTTGTAGTGAGAACTGTGGTGACCTGCAGAGCACAGGGTCCTTCTAAAGGATGTAGCCACTCTCCAAGGACGTAGCCTGCTTTCATGTCGAGCTTCTGGTGTGGTGTTGTCAGACTTTATTTTTCAAGAGCAGCTGGATATTCTGATGTTAAAATGTTAAGTCCCCTAATTTTTCAAACTTGGAATAAATTCAATTTTCTTTCAAACCCTGTGTGGGCTCCAAACCAGCACCTGGGGACCACCATTTTGTTTCCTGAGCTTTAGGCTTTGAGAGCAGAACCCACAGACCCCAGCTAAGAACTCATATTTTCAAGCATCTTAGATCTCTTTCTGCCTTTCATATCCTGATAATCAGGAAGACGAGCCAGCCCTACATGCATCAGGCTCAGAGTGGCCAGGGGCTCCACGGTCACACAGGAACCTTAGGGCAGAGCCAGCATTAACGCGCGACCTCCGGCCCACAATTCCTTCCCCTGGCACCACACAAATGCATGGTAATGCTGCCTGGGCATGTGATGTCAAGTTTTGTAGTATTGTCGTTTTTCTGTGGTCCAATCTTAATGAAAAATGAGGAAAGTAGTACTCTCCCCCCAAACCAGAATGGATTAGATCAGGGAAAACAATGTAAGATTTTACTCCTGTTCATTTCTGCATCACTTTTTTCTTGTGGGAAAGATGCTACTGAAATTTAACATTGAAGAGACGTGATTGAGTATCTACTGTGTGTGAGGCACTGTGTAAGCCACAGGGCAGAGTGAGTACCCCCCCCTCCCAATGCCTGGTTCCTGCCCTTGGGAGGCTCACAGTCCCAGGGTCCAGACTATGAGCTCCTGGAGCAGGACACTTGCATGTCCCCCTGCCCCCAGCACATACTATGAATTTAACAAATTAAAGACACGACAACCCAAGTGAGACACAAAATGGAGCAAGGTGAAAAAAGCTTCCAACTAAATAGTCTAACTCTTTCATTTCGACTTGAGGATTTTATTCCTCATATGAATCTGATCTTGGCATGTCGTGGCATCATTTTCTGTTGGTGAGGAACTGCCCATTGTGACAGACTAGCGTCTTGATCTGATACTGAATTATATACCATTATTCAAAGTGATATTGCCTGGAAAAAATGGGCTGGGGCTGGGGGAAGAAGGGCAAATGAAAAAATGGCAGAAAGCAGGTAAAAATTCATGATTAATGCAATCGTTAGGAATGCTCCTCTTCTAGTTAATCCTGACTCCAAGCCCTAAGCTATTCCCAGGAAAAATAGAGCATTGTTGTGTGTCTCCCCATTTCCAGGCTCTGAAAGATTGCCTGCCGTTCTCAGGGAGAGGGTATACAAATTGGACTCCGGTGGAGGCCAGCTCGGGTGTTAGATGAGCCTCTGACAGAGGATATGAATCTTGGCCCCAGGTTCTGGTGAAGGATGGCAGGACTGACAAGCCTGCATCAAACACGCCTCCACTCTGGGGGAGCCATCACTCACCCCTCTGAACTCTAGTGGCACATGCTAATAAGGGCCCAGCTCATAGACCATCCATCCTTGCCCAAAGGGAAGGCTGCGGGTGCGGAAGGGGCTCAGCCTCCTGGCAGACATATAATGGGCAGTCTTGAGTGGTATCGTGAAGGAGACAGCATCTAACTCTATTCCCCTCCTTACTTCTAGTCTCCATTTGTAGGGGTTTTTTTTCTTATCTTGCTCTGCTTCACCTTCCTAGCTATGTATCCTTCCCAGGGGCACGGACTCTTTCTCGACTAACTGAACGTTATTAAGATTTGTGCGTGTTATTCATTCCTCTTGGTGGCTTTTATGTTTACATGCAGATCTTGGGCATGGGACAGATGTCTAACCTCAGGAACAAATAGTTGATTGTCACATTTTAGGCACCTTCTAGGAACTGATCTGGACTCAGAGCCCGTGTGAAAATGGAGGTGGTTCACTTTTAATCAATGGGTGGTCCTGTCAGCTGAGGGGAAACTGAACACAGATGATGACAATAATGATGACACAATGATGATGTCAAATTAACATCTATTAAGTACTTGCTATGCTCCAGGCACTGTGAAGAGCTTTACATATATAAACTCATTTATTCCTCTCATCACCTCTCCGGGGGGCACTATTATTCAGAAATGAAGAACGTGGGGCTCAGAGATATTAACTCAACTCTAGAGCTAAGAAGTTGGAAGATGCTCCAAAAATCCTGCCTTTCCATGGTAAAAAATGTGGAGGCTTAGACCACTCAAATGTGGCTTCCTGGGTGAAGTGTTCCCTAAATCCCACCCAATCCCCCAGTGATGCAGAGCTTAAGAGCAATGACTGTAGACTTGAGTTTGAATCCTGTCTTTGACACTTAGACACTGTACAATCAAGCCAAATTGTTTAACTTCTTGGAGATTGCCTCCCACTTTATAAAAGGGGACCCACCTCATTGGGCAGCTGTGAGGTTTAAATGGGAGAATGCAGGTAGAGCCCCGGTGAGTGGCAACCCACCTCCCCTACCCCGCAAAAGGTCTGTGCACGTGTTTGTCTTCCCCATAAGACTGTGCGTATCTGGGGGCAAATTCCATGTTTTATTCACCTTTGAAAATATTTCCCTTGGAACTTGGAACACAGTCAATCAAATTGGATGACAAGAATTTGAATAATAATAGCAACTAACATTTATGAAATGCATACCTCGTGCTAGGCTCAGTCCTAAGCCCTGCCAACCACCTTGTTGAGTAGGTACTATTAGGTTTGTTTTATAGTTGAGGGCTTTGGGGCACAGGTAGGTTAAATTGCTTACTTGGGTGGCTGGAGTCTTGAATCTGTGCTCTTAATCACTATCCTGTAAAACCACCCCCTAAAGATCCCCTTCTCCAATTCTCATTCTCTCTTAAAAGTTTCAGACCAGTAGGAGCTTGAGGCTCCTGTGGGTGAGCCACTTTCTCCACGTCAGCCGGCTAATTTAGGAGTGGAGCTAGGGCTGGAACCGAGCCCTCAAACTGCCAGCCCAGTGTTTCTCGTCAGAGGTGTGCCCTGTCATATGGCGCCGTGATTAATTGGGAGAGAAGCTGTAGGAGGCTGACATTTCCCCAGCCTCATCTGTGTTTCCTGCCCACACACCGGGCCCTGAATGTCAAAGCCCCCCACGCTGCTGTGCTGGAAGGGAGGAGGGAAGCCCACTCACTCTTATTAAGCAATTAAAAATTGGTGAGAAGATGTGGGACAGCCACACTTCCCTGATGTGTTGGGCAACAAGGGAGCTGGCTGCATCTCACTTAACGCTGAGAGATATTTAAGGGACTGAATGAAAAATAGCTGCTCTCAGTATCCAGGAAAGGTGGTTCTGAGTGCTGTGGGCTCATCACCTTTCCAGCTCAGCAACACCAACAGTGGTGGACAGTGGGAGGAGTGGGGACTCAGGGGTGTGGTCAGTGGCCTCTGAAGCACCATGGCTATATCATTATATCCACAGAAGTGAGGCGGGGTCTGCAAGCTTTCTCTGGGTCCTTGGGTCTGTTTCTAAAGCTCATGTGCTCTTATTACACTCCCTTATAATAGTCCAGAACCTTAAAAGTCAAGTTCATATCAGGATGAACTCAAATCATTCCTGCTTTTCATTTCCATTTATAAGGATGAGTCCAAGATTTAATCTATTACCAGAAGAAATAGGGACTGAGACTCATTGGTGCTATGGTCTTAATGTCTCACAATTCATATGTTGAAACTCTAACCCCGAGGTGATGGTATTAGGAGGTGGGACCTCTAGGAGGTGATTAGGTCATAAGGGCAGAGGCCACGCAAATGGGATTAGTGTTGTAAGAGAAGCCTGAGGAAGCTCCCTTGCCCCCTCCCACTATGTGAGGTTATATTGAGATGACAGCTGTTCATGAATCAGGAAGTGGGCCTACACCAGACACAGGACCTGACCATGAGTGTACCCCCGTGTCAGGCTTCCAAACTCCAGATCAGTGAGAAATAAATGTCTGTTATTGATAAGCTGCTCAGTCTACGGTATTTTTGTGGTAACAGCCTGAACAGACTAAGAGAGTTGGTGGAACAGCCTCCTTGATGTAAGATCTAAGGCTTCTGCTAGAATCTGGCTTCAGCCACCTAGAAACAGGAATAGAGGCTGGCTCCATTATTCTTTCCTCTTCTCCTTTCAAACACCTCCATATCTGGTTAATAACTCAGTGTTCTTTTTTATTCCTTTAAAATGTCTTCGACATTGACCCTAACCTTTGCTTTCTGTGTGCTTGTGGGTCTGCATGCATCTCCTGGGTCCAGACTAAACTAGGCCTCTTGAGTCATAGGTCTAGGTTCACGCGCTCTGTGTTGTAGAAGGCAGGACTGAAAGTGAATCACTCCCGATTGCTCCACAGTACCTGACACTTGAAAGGTTTCCAATACATATTTATTGAATGAATGAGATGCGGTAGATAGGGGTTTGTTGGAAGTCGTTGTTTTTTTTTTTGCTACCATCAATTAATAGTGACTTGATATCAACTTCACAAATATACCAAAATATTGAGTATGACTTGATGAGGTGAAGATTACACAGTATAGGTAGAAAATGTCAAGCATAAACTGGGTCAGAGTTGGGGTCAGGGCAGGGAAGGGGGGGGTCAGCCTTCTGAAATGCTCACATCTGCATGCCTAGGTAGAGCTTCTGCATACAGAGAGGATGAGGGAGTGGTCATGCGGACAGGTGGCAGAGCAAGGGCCTCCCATGTGGGAACAGAGTTTGGCCAATGAGATCAATCATCCAGGTTCCTCTATCAGGATACAATTGAGTTCGTGGGAACAAAAATTTCAGTGAACTGTTCAAGATGGAGCATTCTGGAATTCCAGGAAGAGCCCACATCGGCTGGTCATCTAACTCTGAGCCCAGAATCTACCTGCAGCTGTCCAGCTCTCATTTTGGTTGGGGTTGGGTGCTCCTACCTTTGTGACTTTGAAGGAGCTAGAAAGATGTGTGTCTTCCCCCTCCCCCTCTTTCTTTTCAGGTAAATAGAGGTGAGGAGAACAAGGAACAACCAACACCACTTTTTAAAATATTTTATTTTGAATTTTGTACTTAAAAAGTTGCAAAATAGTACAGAATTTCCTTGTACTCTGTTGGTCTCAAAATAGGTTTGGGGGATACTGCTTGCTGGGGTAGAAAAACAGGATACTAAATTAGAGTTTTAAAATGCAACCTAGTTAGGGAAAAGTGACAGTCCTTAGCAAGCAGCTAGAGCTGTGAACTCGGGTCTCAGTTGGCTTGTGTCATTCAGAAGCCTCCCAGGTGTCTTCTTCTAAATGGTGATGCCCTTGTCTGCTTCTCTCAGAGGATGGGCTAAGGACATAATGTGATCAAATGTGATCATGTGGAGGGGCTTATCATTCTCAAGGGATGATCCACACGGAGGGCCTTATTATCTCAAACTTCACTGGGGACCCAGCAAGGTGAGGAACTGGGAGCTCCAGGCAAGCCAGAGCCTTGTCGGCAGACCAACCCCCCGCCACCCCCCCTCACCCTGCTTACTTAGCTGTCGTCTTGCTGGGAAACGAGTAAAGAGAGAAGAGGAAATTTTTATCTCCATTTCCATCTCCAACTTTTTCTAGAGGAAAGTGGCCTTCACAAGAGGCCCGAGAGAGGAGATCCTATAAAACGTCACTCAACAAATACTTCTGATCATTTACTGTGTGCCAGGCAGTATTCTAGGTGTTGGGTTTATGTCAGTGAACAAAACAGACTAAAATCGCTGCTCTGTTTTTGTTTTATAATTTGTTTGTCTCACATTACTTTTATTTATTTTTAATTTTTTTAATTTTAATTTTTTTTTTGTTTTAGCTGAGCCATCCTGCCACCTGTTGGCAGCACAGCGGCTGCTCAGCTCAGGCTGGGACTC
>NW_017731378.1:5978481-5981197 GCF_001890085.2 Hipposideros armiger
GCCACTCGGCCGGCCCTGGGCATTCTTTATATACCTGTTTGATGTTGGCTTGCAGCAATGAGTGAGGATTGGTTTTGTGGTTGAAGAAAAGAAAATCTAAGGAAACATTTGAACAAGCAAGCAAACAAAAATGGTGAATGAAAGGTAAGGAAGATCTTTTGGGACTTCTAAGTCTCCAAAATTTATATACAACTTTTCTTTGGATTATTTATTCATCCAGGCAAACACTGTTCATTGTCTTTATGTACCAGCCTGTGCTAAAGATGGCAGGGGTGAGGACACATAAAAATGAATGAACTTGATTTCT
Source organism: Hipposideros armiger (assembly GCF_001890085.2). Classification (NCBI taxonomy): domain Eukaryota; kingdom Metazoa; phylum Chordata; class Mammalia; order Chiroptera; family Hipposideridae; genus Hipposideros; species Hipposideros armiger. The sequence continues at coordinate 5,978,789 of NW_017731378.1, forward strand.
ACTTTTACTATGGGTAGGTTTGTTTTTTTTTAAATAAAAACTTGGTTTATCTGGTTTATTCTTTTAAATTGAGTTGAAATTCACAAAACATAAAGTTAGCCATTTTAAAATGATTAATTCAGTGGCATTTAGTATATTTATAACATTGCACAACCTACACCTCTGGTTCTAAAACATTTTTATTATCCCAAAATGAAAGCAGTTTTACACCCTTTCCCTCCCCCCCACCCTCCCATTTTGCTTTCCCCCAGCCCCTGGCAACCTCCTTTCTGTTTCTATGGCTTTACCTGTTCTGGATATTTCATATAAATGGAATCATACAATGTGTGATTCTTTTATGTCTGTCTTTGTTCACTTACCATAATGTTTTCAAGGTTCATCCTGGTTGTAGCAGGTTTCAGTACTTCATTCCTCTACATGGCTCAATAATATTTTAGTGTGTGTGTGTGTGTGTCTGTGTGTGTGTGTGTACGTGTACACACACACATACATATACACATATGTATCACGATTTTTTAATCCATTCATCCATTGAAAAACATTTGGGGTTCCACCTTTTGGATATTGCGCTGCTCTGAACATGTGTAATGTGTACATAATTTGTTTCAGTATCTGTTTCCCATTTTTTTGGATACATACCTAGGAGTAGAAGTGCTGGCTCACATTGCAGCTATTTTTAATTCTTTGAGGAACCACAGCAGTTGAATATTTTACATTCCAACCAGCAATGTACAAGGGTTCTAATTTCTCCACATCTTCACCAACTCTTGTAATTTTATTATTTTTTTAAATACCCATCCTAGTGGGCATGAAGTGGTAACTCATTGTGGTTTTTATTTGTATTTTTCTAATGACTAATGATGTTGATCATCCTTTCATGCGCTTGTTGGCCATTTGTATGTCTTCTTCAGAGAAATGTCTATTCAAGTCCTTGGTCCATTTGTATTTAATTGGGTTGTTTTTCTTTTTGTTATTGCTCTCTTAAGAGGTTTTAAAAAAATGTGTTCTAGATGCTAGACTGCTATCATACATATGATTTGAAAATATTTTTTCTCATTCCATGGGTTGTCTTTTCCCTTTCTTGATACTGTCCTTTGAGGTTTTTAATTTTGATGAAATCCAGTTTATTTTTTTTTCTTTTGTTGTCATATGTAAGAATCCATTTTTAGTTCCAAGGTCATGGAGATTTACCCCTAATTTTCTTCTAAGAGTTTTGTGGTTCTAGCACATATAAATACATTTTGCAATAATTTTTGTATGTGGTGTGAGGTAGGTGACCAACTCCATTGTTTTGCATATGGATATCTAGTCCCAGCACCATTTGTTGAAGAGACTATTCTTTCCCTTGTTGAATAGTCTTACAACCCTTGTCAAAATCAATTGGCCATAAATGTGTGGGTTTATTTTTGGACTTCCAGTTCTATTCCATTGGTCTATGTGTCTATCACTATGTGAGTACCATAATGCTTTGATTACTGCAGCTTTGCCATAAATTTTGAAATTGGGAAATGTGAGTTTGCCACCATTGCTCTTATTTTTAAACATTGTTTTTAGTATTCAGGGCACCTTGCAAGTTCCATATGAATTTGAGGATCCACGTTTCCATTTCTGCAAAAAAGACTGTTAGAATTTTGATGGAGGTTGCACTGAATGTAGAGATTACTTTGAGTAGTATTGCCATCTTAACAATACTGTCTTCCAATCCATGACCACAGGATGTCTTAACATTTCTTTAAATCTTCTTTACTTTTTCTTTCAGCAATATGTTGTAGATTTCAGTGTGTAAGTCTTTCATCTCCATGGTTAAATTTCTTTCTTTCTTTCTTTCTTTTTTTGATTGTAAATGGAATTGTTCTCTTAATTTTTCTTTTGCATTGTTCATTGATGGTATATAAAAAATAACTGTTTTTTTACATGTTAATATTATACCTTGAAATTTGTCGAATTGGCTTATTAGCTCTAATAGGTTTTTTGTTTGTTTGTTTGTTTTTTGTTTGTGTGTGTGTGTGTGTGTTTGGATTCTTCGGGGTTTTCTATATGTAGAATCATCCCACCTATGAATAAGCTAAATTAACTTCTTCCTTTCCAATTTGGATCATTTTTATTTCTTTTCTTTGCCTAATTGGTCTGAATAGAACTCCTAGTACAATGTTCAATAGCAGTTATGAAAGCAAGCATCCTTATAGTTTTCCTGTTCTCAGGGGTAAAGTTTTCAGTCACTCATCAATGAGTGTGACAGCTGCGGATTTCTCATAAATGCCCAGGGACACCAATGTCATAATGACCCAAGTGAAGCACGATGACAGCAAGTCTATGAGGGGCCCAAACCCAGCTGGTTGTATGGGTGGGGGAGAGAGCTATGAAAATAAGGGCGGATGAATTAACTGCCCTAAACCTCCGCGTACCTGA
>NW_017731378.1:5982187-5983292 GCF_001890085.2 Hipposideros armiger
TGGGAGCAATCTCAGCGGGCCCAGCGAAATGGCCGAGATGATCTAATGGATCTTGCTTCATCTCCAAAGTCTATCACCCTGCCTCTGTCCTCATTAAACCTAAGCTCCCCACTCACAGGAGATAAAACTGCTACCTGATATTTATATATCTTCAGAGAGTAGTGTAATTCAGAATCCAGGGAGAATGGTTTCAAACTATTTATTGAAAAGGAGTCTGTTTCTTGCATGAAATAATCTTATTGGAAAAGTTACCTTATTACTTCCACTGCACTTGGAAAAATCTGGATCATTTGTAAAGCAAAGGGCAAAACAGAAATTGATTTTGGTTGGCATGAGGCTGGTGTTTTGGATTTTGATGAGTAGCTTGAAACGGGTGAATCATGTGATGGTTCTGGTGTTTTGGGGGTGGGTATTCAGACTGAGATCATAATAGCTATTTCTGGTCTACACTTTGAACAGCATGTTGCAGGAAGTCTTATGTCACCCTAAGTCTCCAGCTATTTGCAACCTTATGATATCTTTTGAATTGCTCTCTTACATTAAGCAGCCCCCTCCCCTCCCTCACTGTGCCACTCCTAGACTCTAAAGTCCTGAGTGGATTTATAGCATCTAAAGGAGTAAATTCCATATTCATTCTAGCATTCTTGTTCCTCCCAGATCTGACTCAATCTGACTTCACTTCCAGTCCCATCTCTCTCCAGCCTCCATGGTGCGAGCCCTGTTTCCTTCAGCCACTGGTGTGAGCTTCAGCTGACCACCTGACCAGGTCCCACCTCCCTGTTGCAGGCACTTTTTCCCAGGTACCTCTCCCTCTTATGCACCTCAGAAGCAATTTCACATTTATCCATGTGATGATTTGATTCCTGTATGTCTCCCACTAGATTCTAAATTCCATATGGTTAGGGACCATGTCTATTTTTGTGCCTGGCACACAGTAGGCACTTTGTAGGTACTTTATTAAACAAATAAACATCTTTTTTTTCCCCTCCAAATTAGTTCTTACAAAGCAGAAACCACCTATTCATGTCGGTATCCCTGTCCCCTAGGGCATTTGCCGTGTAAAAGGCATTACAGGGTTCTGTGGTCACTTGAGATGTGGTCATCT
>NW_017731378.1:5983487-5984672 GCF_001890085.2 Hipposideros armiger
CAGAAATGAAGAGAGTAAATGGTGAGAAAATGTATCAATGACTGTAGACCATGGGTTCTCAATCTAGGCACTATTAATATTTTGGACTGGACAACTATTAGTTGTGGGGGGCTGTCCTGGGCATGGTAGTATATTTAGTAGTGTCCCTGGCCTCTCTTCATTTGATGCCAGTAGCAACCCTGCCCCTCACCTCCAGTTGTGGCAACCCAAACTGTCTTCAGACATTGTGAAATGTTCCCTGAGAGCCAAATGACCCCTGTTTGAGAACCACTGCTGTACACCAGCATTTCCTTAAACTGGTTGACCACTAACCTAACTCCTTGAGATGCTCCCGGAAAAAAGGTTGCCTGGTCAAACATGGGTGGACACTGCTGAGTGAAGTAGGTTCCTTAGCTGCAGGCATGCTCAGAGCCTTATAATGCCAAGATGCACTGTGGCTCCCTTTTATACTGTGAGAGACCAGCATAGAAGGAGCAGGGTTTTCTGGTATATTGTAAAGGACGGTATTACACCTCCTATCAGGAGTGTGCTGGTGAGCATACTCTGGGACACACTACTACAGGTTGTTTATACAAGAAGAAGTGACCTAACTTGCCCAATGTCATTCACGTAGTAAGAGCTGGTGGGGGGAGGGTGGGGGAAGGGCACCTAGACCCGTCTCACCTTCAATTCCAGCTCCTTCCTAGCACTCACTCCAGACTCATAACCCTCCCCCTCCAGCCAAATCCATGCCTTTCTCTCTCATTCAGCACAGTCTTCTCTGAAGCTCAGACCCGTCATGAGCTTGTTTGCCTTTGGCTCTTTTCCAGAGCCCCGCATGCCTTGGTTTCCCCACAGGCAATGTCACGTTCAGGTCTGCTGTGTCTCTCCAGCTCAATGTTGCCTAAGCAAGGCTGGATGGCACTTCGGAGTGGGCTCCAGTGGAAATGACCCAGAGCGTTTGAGCAGGAAGGTGATTTAGGCTGTGATCTTACCTGCTTCCCGTGTGGGGTGGTGCCATGCACGGGGCACTGGACAGGGAGCTGGAAGACAGAGGGCTTGGCACATTCCATGCAACTAAACTGTTCCATTATTCACTGAACCAACACTTATTGAGAGCTTTCTCTGTGTAAGTCTCTAAATCTCTGCCTTTCAATTCCCTCTTGCAGCAAATACGGGGGTTCATTTAAGAAATCACTAAGGCTC
>NW_017731378.1:5986951-5993465 GCF_001890085.2 Hipposideros armiger
AGGTCTCACAGTGCTTCTGTCTATCAGAGATGGACGACTGGGAGCTGTGCCTGGGGTGGGACTTCTGATCTCAGCTTGGGCTTTGTTGATGAGCCGATGGCTGCTGTTCTCACCGACAGCCAGCGGGACACAGTGAAGCCACTGTTGGAACACGGTACAGTGATGAATCATGCTCGTGTGTATTTTGTGGTTCCCAAGGCAGCCACCTAATGGTTAAGAGCACAGAGACATTTAAATGAACCAATGGTTTGGTGGAGAAGAGATGGACACAGCCATGATTTGCTACCGAGAAGACAGACGTTATTTCATTGTATGTGTATGGCTCAGGTGCACAGCTTGAAAAGACTCCTAAATTGTAGGTATGATGTGGGAAGTTTCAACTGTACTCCAAATTTGGGAAGCAGTGCCTTATGCTAATGACATTTTTTTTGTGTGCAAGAAGATGGTCTCCATTTCCTTACCAGATTGTCCCTTAAATGAGTTAAAGCCCCAGCGGCCTTAAATTAAAAGCAAGAAATTATAAGGCAGCAGATTGAAATGAGGTTCTGTGCTGTGTTTGAAATATATTAGTGGCTGTTGAAAGCCTCATTTAAAATGAATGGTGTATTCCTTATACAGCATTCCCTTGAATGTCTGGTTATTTGCATCGAAAGTCCAGTTTCCACCCAGTTAGTGCGCTAAAAGGGAGACCTCCCCCCCACCCCCCTTCACCATGCCCAGGGCTCACTCCTCAGCCAGCCCGAGATGGCAGGACCACACTAGAGTCTGTGCTGATGCCATTACACCTGCTGGAACCTGCTCCTGAATTGCAGTCCATGCCCGACCTGGATGAGGGAGATATAGCTTTGGGTCCCATACCCCTCTTGGCCCAAGGAGGAGTGAAAACTGGAACTTTCTACCAGCCCTGGGCTTGAGCGTCTGCCTTTCTTCCCAGCCTGGGTCTAAGGGTTCTGGGAAGGCAATATTAAAGCCTGCTTTGCTTCATTCATTATTGGTGAGTCTGTGCTCCCTGGGCAAAGGCCAGCTCATTCACAGCAGTGGCTCTTAACCCTGGGTGCCCATTAGAAGAGGATGGGGAGCATTGGAAAAATCCTGATGCCCAGGCCCTGACCCCTAGAGATTTTAATTTAATAGAGGTATGTATGAATATATGTATGTGTGCATACTGGCTTCTCAGCTTATTCTAATGTTTAGCCAGAGTTAAGAGCTACTGGTTTGGAGGAAAACATTCTCCATTTTCACTGTTAAAATCAGGCAGATTTTCTTTAATCAGACTAACACTATGTAATGCTCAGACAAAGCAAAATTATCTGTGCAGAGAGAGGGATTTAAAGACTTCAGGCATTCATGACAAAATTAGCCATGTATTTGTTTCACTATCCTCAAGAGGTATCAAAGAGCTAGGGCTTACAGGGGACAAAAACTGGGTCCCCAGGGGCTTAGGTAGGACTAGAACATAAGCAGCTTCAGAGCCAGAGGCTGTAGATATTGCAAATATTTCCTCAAAATCAATTAATTAATGATTAATTAATTAATGCACACACTGCCTACTTCTTAAGTACCTGTTTGGTGTCAAACATTTCAATAGGCTTCAGGAATGCAAAAATGAATATCTTTAAGGTAGGAATATGAAAAGGGTTGGAAACAGATGAAGGTTAGTTTCCTTAGCCATAGTTACCTGGCTTTTCACCTGGCTCCTGTTCCTTTGCAAACGCCAGAGCCCTGCATCTGCCCTTGAGATTCTCCAGAGCAGAGAACAACGCCCCCCAGCTCTCCTCTATGCGACTTGCAAACTCTTGTCACTGACATTTTCTCCAGTATATTTCTGTATGACGATGAGTGGCATATGGGCACTTCTTTCTCAGACACACATTATCTCAACTACATCCTTGTTCCCATTCTGCCTGACTCATTTGGTGATTACAGAAAGTTCATATGAATAGGCAGGGGTGCAGGGGCAAGGAGAAGCATTTTAGGGTTTATGAAGATTGAGTACTGGAAATATATATTTGTTAAGCCACAAAAAGGTACAGATAAGCTCAGGGTGGCTTCACAACACACTTACCAGGATGGTTGGGCAAAGAGTTATTATACCGGTTTTACCAAACAGGAATCTGAGACGTAGAGAAGTTGAATGGTAAGCAATTTAATCCGGTTTCCTCCTCCTGTGGGTGGTGGACATATATCTCTAGGATTTTTACCTGCAACTACCTCCTTCTCCAGGGTCAGGCTCCCCTTTGCTGAGTCCCCAGAGCAGCCTTCTCCACCTCCAAAACTGCAAGAAAAGCAAGCGTTCCTATGGGCACTTCTCAGCTGGCTAACTAGACATGACCACAAGGGGGCACCAAAGAGTTTCCATTGCTTCCGCGGGCCTCACTTCTCTGCGTTCTGCTGTGTGTGGCGAATATGTACACAATTGAAAGAAAAGTGAGAACTTAGAAGAAGGGGTGATGTTGGAAGGTAAAGCTTAAGCCCCAGGTAGAAAACTGACTGGACAGAAGAGGCGATATGGCCCTAATTTTGGCTTTAGGCTCCTGGGTGGGGTAAGATTCTGATGGCTGTCAGAGCCACTGTGAGGCGCCCTAGATGAATGCTTCCAGTTTTATTTAAGAAGCAAAGGAAGATGGAGGCTGCCGTTTATATGAAGCAGGCGTTTGTTCAGTCTTTCATAGTGTGTGGTCGGACGTTAAGTCTAAAAGGCAGTCTGAGGATTAGTAGGATCGTGTGGATCATGGAAGGGAGTCTGGATTTTATTCCAAGTGCCACGGGAGGTCATTGGAGCCAGGGAGTGGTGTGACGTTTTATATCTGGCTGCCCTGTGAAGAACAGGAGGTGAGGCACAAACGTGAACACGTTCTAGAGGCTGTTGAGTCCAGAGACACTAGGGTCACATTGGTGAAGACGGAGAGAAGCAAGTGAACTTGGGATATCTGTTCAGACAGACACACTCTGAAAAGAATATGGGATGGGGGATTTTCTGGATACAGGGATTAGGGAGTCATTAAACCAGGCTCCACTAACATCTATCCAATCAATGGGTAGCATGCAGTCAAAGGCTGCCCTGGGCTCATCTCCTGTGTCTCAGCCATTCCCTGTTACTCTCCATGTCTGTGGAAGCCTGCTGGCCTCTGTTCCTTAATATATATGGGAGTTAAGAGATAAAATCAAGGTCCTTGGTGGGAGCCTGGGTCCTGAATGGTCCTCTGAGCACTTAGCTGGATTGATCATTCACGTAGGTGGTGCTGGTCCAAGGCTGGCTTGACTGCAGCAAGGGCGGTTACAATCGGCCCATCTCGTATCCTCTCTGGGGGTTGCCGCGGGACCTCTCACTTGTGTTTTTCCTTTGCCTTATATTAAATTGGCAGAGGGGCTGTTGGGGAAAACCACAGGACTTGGACTCGGTTTATTCTGAGAACACTTGTAGGACGTAAGCAAGGAGCAAATCTTGGGAAATGAAAAGTGGAGTTCAAGGTGCAATTTCAGTGCGTGGAAGAGGGACTGGGATATGGAGTCTGGAGTAGAAAGCAGAGCAACCAGCAGCTTTTAAAGAGGTAAAGAGGTGGGTGTGTCCTCTTCAGGCACCTGGGAGGGCTGTCTCCTCCCTCCTTTTATGGTCACCTTGATGCAGGCTGGATTGTGCCCACCTCAGAGGGACAGAGATGGAGGATGAAGAGGGAGCAGAGGCATTCTGCACCTGAAAGATGCCTTGGGGATACTGAATAGCCCTCTTGTAACCCTGTCCAGATGTCTGCCACTCCCCAAAATAACAGAGCACACACATCACTACGATGGGCGTTTTTCAGGAAAATGTTATCTCCGGTACAGCTAGCTAGGGGTGTACCCAGAGAGGAAGCAAGATAGATAAATATTTGGGGGAATAAGTGTGTGGGAGAGATGAGCTGTCAGGGCGAGTGAACATTAGGTGAAATGGATTGCGTTTTCTTGGTAGCTTTCCCCAAGCTCAGTAACAAGATCGCTTCTGGGTCTGGGTTTCTTTGTAAGCATCCCCCCCCCAGGCCTTCTAATCACTGTCATCTGCAGAAGGAAAGGTGGGCACGGAGCAGGAGAGCAGATTTCTTCTGTGGGGGGAGAGAAAGTGGAACTCCTGCCTTCCAGGCTCACAATCAGCCATCCCAACCATTGGGCACAGAGCAGAGGGGTGAAGGGAGATAAGCAAGCCTGTCAATGTCAAAGTGGCCTTTTTTATTTAAAGGACACGAGAAGAGGAGTCAAGAATGTTTTCCCGGGACCATAACTCGCAGACATTTGGGAGGTTTCAACCCATTTGTTAATCTTTGTCAACTAACTTTTTTGAACTTGGCAGCTTTCCTGTCTTGGTGATTTCTTATTTGCATTGAAGTATAATTTACATACCATAAAATTCACCCACTGTGTATGTGCAATTCAACGTGTTTTAGTAAATGCATAGAGTTGTACAACCATCACTGCAAACCCATTTTATTGTAGAACAGTGGTTGTTTTTATTATCCTGTTTCTTTTAATGATTGCCTTGGATGGTTATTGGAAGCGGCTGCAAGGTATGGGAGGAGGATGCACTGCTAGTCTTGTGAGGACAGGAAACAAAAAATGAAGGTGGTAAAGTGGCCTGGACAGGAAGTCTTCTTTGGGAAGAAATGATGACAAGAGCCAGCAGTTCTTATTGTGTATGTACAGTGAGCCAGGGGCCATGCTAACCTCATCACATGAAAATCACATTTCCTTTTAGAAGTAATCCAAAGAGATGGACAATCTTATTATTCTCATTTTACAGATGAAGAAAATGAAGCTTCTAGAGGTTAAGTTGCTTGTACAAGGTCTCACTGTTAGGAAGTGGCTGAACTGGGATTTGAACCCATACCTCTCTGCCTGCAGTTTACAGGCTCAATCCATTATACTAGGGGGCATTTGAAGACTTTGGCTTAGAGCGTAGACTGTACTGAAAGATGAATACTTAAAATGCAGTAGATCCTGACAGCACACTCAACAACCTTTAATTTTGTGACAACCTATTTGAGTTGATCAAAATGGAAACCTAGTCTTACCCCCAACTGACTCTCATTTTCACCCATCGCTGGGCTCACTGTCGTTTTGGCTCTCCTTGGAAGAATAAACATAGACCACTGGGCTTGTTTGCTCTTTGAGGATCTTGCTTTGACCCCCCAGACAGCAGTAGGCACCACATGTCTGGTGTCCTCACTGGCGTGGAGGAATAAAGGAACCTGAAAATCCACTCTCATTTCAAAACCAGCCTGCTTGCCACAAAATAATAGTGTTTGATGATGTTGCTGTCTTTCTTTCTCCCTTTCAAAACCAATCTTTAGATTGTACGCCTGAAAACCAAGTGCCACTATCTACTAACGGGATGCCAGGGGTTAGAAACAGAATGCTACACACCACTTAACATGTGAAATATGATGTCTCTGTCCAGGCATATATGAAAAGAAAGGAAAACCCAACAACAACCCCTCTGTTGAGTTGTGAAATGTAAATGTTTGCTAATACTTTGCTGAAGACAGCTTCACTTGGGCTGAGAGCTATGTGTAAAGAAACATTAAAATGCATCATTTGCTCAGGGCTAGAAGTCATCGGCTTGTGATATTAATGCCCTTTAAAAAATAATTTGTCAGCATGAAATCAGAACATGCCTTGTGCAGAGGATTGGCTCTTGTCAATTTTCTCATGGCTCTACTGAGTTATAATTGCATTTAGATCTTGCCCAAAATGAAAGCGTTCTCTTATTTTACTCACTTCTTTTTTGCTGAAAGAGAAGTAAGGCGGTTAACTTTGATTTCATCCAGTGTAAAGGGCCCCTGCCCTGCAGGCTGGGACGAGATGGTCAGCTAGAAGGTCACAGGTTGTTATTTCTGGCTGCTTCTCCACCCGCAGCCCGCAGGCTCCCAGCAGGTCTTGTGGGGTGAATGCTGGGAAAAGACAAAGGCTTAGGGGCACCTGTGAGAGAGCCCACAACAGATTGGCTAGCTTTATTAAGGCCACTTTGGCTGCAAGTGACAAAAACCTTCCTCAAGCTGGCTTAAGCAACAAAACGGGAAATGTTTAAGGACACAGAGGGGTTCCACAGAGCTCAGGGATGGAGCTCAGGAGATAATAAGGTGGAGCTTTCATTCTCCTGGAAACAGGAGCTCAGTGCTGTCAAGACGCTCATTTCTCCTGGGTGTGCCCAGGGTGGGCCATGGCCACTGACTGCTTCTGGGATGGGGACTGCATGGGTGTGGGGGTATGGAGTGTGATATGGGGATGCGTAGAGGCGTAGATGAAGAGGCCGATTCCCCATAGCTCTGGCCTTCCCTTCCTGCCACGTCGGGAGCAACCCCACTTTCTTCTGTGGTGTTCAGTGGAAGATTCCATCCTTCACAATGATTTTCTTGTGTAGAAATGGAAAATGGCTGGACTAGATAATTCCTCAGGCTTCTCACAGATTCTACAGCTTTGAGGAATCTGTCTCCAGGAGGTTGTGGAAAGCATTACAATGATATGATATGCACCACAGACTCCT
>NW_017731378.1:5995811-6000967 GCF_001890085.2 Hipposideros armiger
AGTCATGAAGATGTAAAGTATAACATAAGGAAAATAGTCAATAATATTGTAATAACTATATATGGTGTCAGATAGGTACTAGGTTTATGGAGGTGACACTTTTTAAGTTATAGAAATGTCTAATCACTGTTGTATACCTGAAGCTAATTTCATATTGTATATCAACTGTAATTAAAAATAAATTGCTACAGGATGTAAAGTACAGCATAGGGAATATTGTGTGTGTGTGTGTGTGTGTGTGTGTGTGTGTGTGTGTGTGTGTGTGTGTATATATATATATATAAAAGCATTAGTGCAGCAATTAAAAGCTGTTTCTGGAAAGAGCAGACTAGGTTCCCAATTTTGGCTTTTGCTCTGCTTCCCTGAAGATCTGTTCCTGGAAAGGAGCCAGGTGGCCATGTTAGGGAGGCATGAGAGAGGCCGAAGGGAAAGAGAAGTGAGGGCAGAGCTAGTTGGACAGGACTCATCCATTTAAAAAGGCAGGCCTGCTCCACGCAGCCATCTCTGCGATGCTCTCTCTTGTCTGGATTTTTCTGACTCAGAGCAACGGACAGACCCAGGGAGAGGTGGGGATAAACTAAACGTGGTGTGAGATGAAATGAGGTGGAAGATTCTTTTTGCTGCCACCTGCCAGACCTCCCTGGGCAGGTGCTGAATTCCTTCAGTGAGTCTGGGACAACCTGCTGGTTAGAGCTGGTAACCAGTCTGGCTGGAGGTAGGTGGCAATGTACCAGACTCGAGTGTCAGAAACCCATCCCACTCTCCTGCTAGGAAAAGACAATGAGGAGCCAGAGAAGGAGGTCATGGAGGAGAGGGTGAGCAGTAGGACCCTGGGACAGACAGCTCTTGACAAGAGTGGGCCAGGCTGTGAGCTTCTGGAGGGCCGGCACCATATATGACTGTTTCCTGGTACTTGGCAGAATGCCTCACAGGATGGATGGGTGGGTGGATGGATGGATGGATGGATGGATGGACAGATGGACAGATGGATGGACAAACTGCCACAGTCAGTTTTCCAGCTCCCGCTTCTGCTCGTAGCACCGTTTTCCTCCCCCAGTATCCTCATGCTAACCCAGTCCACAGGCAACTGCCTATAAATTACATCCCATGTAGATGTCATGCTGGACTTGCTTCCTTTCTCAAGGGTGTTTGAGTTTTAAAAAACGACACTGAAGATTGGTAATTCTCTAATGCAACTTTCTGTGTTTCCTGGAGATTCTAACTGGCGTTCTGTACAACCTTTGACTAAACCCTTTATCAAGTGAATTTGAGAAACCTAGGATGTCATAGCTCCTTCTTGAAGATTTAAAATGCGTATCAGCATATTAAAGGTTCTGAAACATCCTGTGATTTAAAAGCAACCTGTTTGGCTTTTAAAAAAATAATTAGTCTTGAAATATAATTTACATACAATAAAATTCCCTCATTTTAAGAGTGCAGCTCAGTGAATTTTGTACACATATATACGTAGGTTACCAATAGCACTATCAGCCCCCAAATTTATTCACGACCCTTTCTTATCAGTCTTTTTTGTAAACTCTCCACCTTTGGCAACTACTCATCTGTTTTGTATCACTACAGTTTTGCCTTTTCTAGAATGTCTCATAAATAGAATCACACAATGAATAGCCTTTGGTGCCTGTGGTTTCTTTCCCTGAGCATAATGTGTTTTTGAGGTTCAGTCGTGTTTTGTATATTGGCAGTGTGTTCCTTTTTATTGTTAAGTGGTAGTCCATTGTGTAGAATGGCCACTGTTGATTAATCTACCCACCAGCTGATGGACATTTGGGTTATTTCCAGGCTTAGGTGGTTAAGAATTAAACTGCTATGCATATTTGTATACAAGTGCTTGTATAGACAGATATTTTCATTTATTTTGGGTAGACATCTGGGAGTGGATTGTTTCATTGCATTTGATCAAGGGACACCATAAATTGAACATATGTTAATGAATGTTCTGAAGAACAGTTTGGGAAGCACAGTTCGATTGTTGGGCCTGTCAGCACCATCTGGCTGTGTCGCCCTAGCGCCTGTGGGCAAAGCTGAGATGACTCGGGCCAGGGCCCTTGCTAGGCAGACATTCAGGAAGGTGCGTGCAGTGACCCTAGGTTTGCCAGGCAGAGCTCAGCTTGAGAGCGTATCTTGGGCTGGGGATGGTGAATCGGCCTCAGAACTGTGACATCTTCTCTCATTGAATAGGAAACTCAGACCCTCACTATCTCTGCTATCTCCACCATCTTTGGTCTCCCTGCAGCGGGGAAGCAGTGACCCTGGTCTGCAGCCTGGCTCTGTGTCCCTTCTCACTGGTTCTAAGTACAAAGGGAAAGGACCCCCTCTAGGTGCTCCCATGAATGCCATGGTTCTCATCAGCAGATGGTGGAGGAGAGAGGCTGATTGAGAACTCCTGTAGCGTATAAAACAAAAGCCAGCCAAAGGAACCCATAAAGTAAACAACACCTTTATCAGATAAGTAGTGGAAACAGCACCTGTCCCTGCTATGGCAGGAACCAGGACTGGAGCTGGCTGCTCTGGGGCCCGCAGAGAAGCAGGTCTCACCCTGGAGTGAGGGAGCTGACTGCTCAGCAAATGCTCCTACTGACTCACTGAAGAGAAGGGCAGTGTGTGGGGGCCCTGGGCCAGGGCTACATTTTACAAGTGTAATGAGCCTCCTGACTTCCTTTTATTTGTTGTTAGACTTTCTTGAGAAACTCTCATGCGTTTCCAAGTTTGTTGATCAATTAAATTGGAAAAAGACATGTTGCTTATCCCACCTCATGCCTTTGGATGGGGCCTAAGATGTGGAAATTGCCTGGGATAAGCTCCACGGGGCTGCCAGCTTCACAGATGTGGGGTGTGAGGCTGCAGGAGGCACGTGCCATTTGTAGTCAGAACCAAGAATTAGAAAACCCCTGTCCTCTCCTTTAGCTCCACTTGCATCTCAGGCCACACTAACGTCTGGAGAAGAACAGGGAAGAGATAGCTCTTGCCTGCAGCCATATTCCACGGACATTCTGTGGTTTTGTGGAAAGAGCGCAGGCTTCTGGAATCAGACTCGGGTTCCAACGCTGGCTCTGTCACTGACAAGCTAAGGCCAGGCCCCTCTGCTGTGACTTAGTCTTCTCGCCTGTAAAATGGGGGGAATATACCTACTTTGGTGGTGTTGAGAGGAGTGTATCAGACATAATGTCTTCTGTGGATAGACAAGTGCCTGATGCATATCAGTTGTCTAATCAGTAGGGGTTTATAACCCCAATCTCCTGGACCCAGCCCTATATGTCCCCCCAGCAGCAGTGTGAGCCTGACCAAGAGCAGGGAGGAGGACAGTTCATGAGGAAAGTGACACTGGAGAGATACTCCTCTACCAGAAATTCTCACTCAGAATCCTAGAATCCTAGAACCCCAGGCCTGGGANACCCCTGTGAAAGGGTCGTTCGACCCCCAAAGGGGTCACGACCCACAGGTTGAGAACCGCTGACCTAGGAGGTGGCAAACTCTGTGAGGGGCTAGACAGGTGAATCACAGGTGAATACAGGTGAATCACGGAGTGAACCATCCAGGTGCCCCTTGTCTAATTGTCATTCTGGATGGCTGAGTGTTCCCAGGTGTGTGGTTTATCACCTAAGACATCTATGCATTTCTTTTTCTTTCTTTTAAAATAGGCCCTTTAAAAAATACATTTATTTCATTCATTTGTTTAACACATTTAGGGAGAGCCCTACTAGGGGTTCTAGGAGCTGGGGATACAGCAATGAACAAAATAGTATCAGCATGCTGGCCTCCTGGAACTTATACTCTTATTAGTGAGGTGGTGACAATTCTTCTGCTGCCATTCCCACCAACTCTAGAGGGCCACGGTCATTTTTCCTCAATAAGCTCAAGCACTGATCTTTAACCAGCTAGCCAATCCTATAAATAAACTTGGACGGTTTGAGTAGTGATTCTCAGCGTGGTCTGGAAACACCTGTGGTTTCTGAGACCCTTTTAGGGGGTATATAAACTCTCATGAGTTTTTTAAATATTAACACCGAGGCATTTGTCTTTTCCAATCTCTGTCAAGAATGTACAATGGAGTTATTCAAAGGCTACATGACATGTGATATCAGAACAGACTGAGTGCAGAAGCAGATATGTGAATTCAGCTGCCTTCTATTAAGCCAGACATTAGAGTTGCAAACAGAACAGAACCATTCATCTCACTAATTTTTTTTTTGAAAATATAGTTAATTTTCATTAACAAACACCTAATTTAACATGTTATGAGTTTATGTCAAGGTGTAATAAGTTCATTATGATTTTTAAGTGAATTGATCTCTTTTTAAAAAGTCTCTATTTTAATTTCTAAAATGGTAAATATCAATGGATATAACCCACATATGCTCTGGGGGAGTGGGGGTGCTTAATTTTTAAGTGTAAAGCGGTCTTGAGACCAAAAACTTGACAACTGCTGGTTTAGAGGCAATGGGTGTTATACACACAATGTTCACAGAAGCAATGGAAGTTATTTAAATACAGAAAGGGGTGAGGAGAGTCTGGATCTGCCTCCTTTCCTAGGTATGGACAGGGAAGGAACTTAAGAGTATAGAGCAGAATGGATAAGAAAACAAGACCATTATATGTGCTGCCTACAAGAGACTCACTTCAGATCAAAAGACACACAGAGACTGCAAGGGATGGAAAAAGATATTTCATGAAAATGGGAACAAACAAAAAGCTGGGTAACTATACTTATACGAGAGAAAATAGACTTTAAAACAAAGGCTATAACAAGTGACAAAGAAGGACCAGGTAATTCTACTTCGGGTATTTATCTGAAGAAATCCAAAACACTGCTTTGAAGGGACATGTGCATCCGTATGTTCGTTGCAGCATTGTTTACAATGGCCAAGATATGGAGGTGGCCTGGGTGTCCGTCAATGGATGAATGGATAAAGAAGAGGTGGTACACATATATAATGGAATATTACTCAGCTAAATAAGAATGAAACCTTGGCATCTTCAACAACATGGATGGACCTACAGGGCATTGTGCTGAGTGGAATAAGTCAGACAGAGAAAGACAAATACCACATGATTTCACTTATATGTGGAATCTAAATAACAAAATAAACAAAAATTCACAGATACAGGGCATTTTGATGATTGCCAGATGGGAGGGG
>NW_017731378.1:6007332-6012594 GCF_001890085.2 Hipposideros armiger
TGGATCATTTCAAATTTTGGCTTTTGCTACAATGATTTTATTTTTTTCAGGTTCAGTTTTTCCAGAGTCGATTTTGAACATCTAAAGTTTGTCAAGGAAATGTTCTCTTTAGTCACATTTTAATGATAATGAAATTTATCATGTGCACTTCTAGCCACTGTCAGTTTTATTTTCTGTTCTGCGTTTTCAACCAGTAATATTATACGGTGAAAAAAGCTGCTAGTTGTATTTATATTCTAGCTAGTCCGTGAGGCTAATATGAGCTGTTGTGTCAGATATGTCAGCATTGTTCTTGTACGTGGGTAAGACATGTGGGTGTTGAGCATCGCGGCTCTGGAGTCAAGCTGTCTCGTTTCAAATCCTGGGTTCACCGCCTTCAAGTTGGGCTGACTTGGGCTTCAGTTTCTTCATCTTAAAATGAGAATGATGGTAGTGCCTCCATCTCAGTGGCTGCTACTGTGATATTTGAGCCAATGAGTATACAGCAACGACTTGTCACTTGGCATCAGTAACTGAACCTAATTAATTATCTGACAAAGGCAGGATCTGGCCCCCCATTAGGAAAGCCTAAATGGGTCCCATGTTTCTGTTGCACTGTCTTCCTCCATCTTGCTGTCTGCCTCCATCTCCTGCAGAAGCCTCTTGGCTTCTCATTCCCACTGACTAAGAGTTTCTCAAAATGTGATACAACCTGCAACAGAGCCCATTTGGAAAGTTGTTAAAATGCAGATCCCTGCCTAACTAGAATCTTCTAGGATGGGCCTATGCACCTGAATTTTAACACATGCCCAGGTGTTTCTGAAGCACACTCTGGTTTGAGAGAGACTTAGACCTGAGCCCCCAGATGTCCTCCAAGTGGGGAGAGTGATCTGCTCTACCTGCCAGGCCAGGTGCCCAACCTGCACACTAACCCTGGGTCACCCTCTGCCTAAGATTTTTAATAATAGCATCTAATTAGTGAGCACCCAAGAAGGGCTAGGAGAATGCCACCACCTTTCTGGGGCTCCTGGGGTCTGAAAGCTTCCATCTGTGTCAGACTAACAGGTATTACTCTACCCATAATTTTAACTGGCGTGGAATAGAAACAATTCTGTAATTTTTAGCTGTCTAAGGTTAATTCTAGGAAAGTTACACCATGACGAATTAGTGCTCTGGTGTCACCTCACCAGGTTCCTGACAGTGGAAAACAAATGAATGTACCCATGTCCAGTATGAGAACAGCTGATGAGTACATCAGCTCTCTCTATGTATCTAGTCAAGATCCCCAGGGCCGACAACATGTGAGCTTCTGGTCCCATGGCCCAGCAAGGAAAATGCAGGTCCTTTAGGAGGTAAAGCCTGCAGCAGGGAGAGAAAATGCTGGACATAGGGCTGTGTCCACCTTTGCCCCATCTAAGGCTGACACCTAACCCATTGCTGCCACTAACAGTGAACCTAGGGGACTAGGGAGCTGGTACTCTACTTATAATCAGGGGGTTTAAACATCTGCATCAGTTGGGAAATAGCTGCTGGGAGGGGGGGAGGCTGGTAGAGCCCCCTTCATCCCTACTGCTATTGTCTGTGCTGGTCCCTGGGTAGTTAAATATTTTGAATACCCCCCTGGGGAACAGCTAAAGAATATTTCTCAGTACAATACTCCAGGCAGTCATTACCAATTGATCAAAGTTGGTAGTTTAAATAAAATCTATTTACCATTCATGGATTAAGGTCTTGCCTCCCGCAAGGGTATGCATTTGGATTTAAACAGTGTGCTCTGGAAGTGAAAAGAACAAGGCAGGACTGGGCCTTCAATGCTGTCATTTCAAGTGTGGGACTTGGGCGAAATTGGGGGCTGGAGGCTTTAAATCTCATTCCCTGGTCTAGGCTGGCTCTGACCCTTGAACATGAGATAGGGCGGTAAAATGTACCCCAAGCCCTCAGCACTGCCAGGCTTCCAGCAGGGCACAGGCAGCTGGTCCAGCCTGCACTCAGCCTCAGCAACCTCCAGTACAGAAGCTGGAGTCCTCCATGGCCTCTCTGCCACTCGTTTTCATTTTCGTAGAAATTAAGGGGCCTGCGCTGCCTGTAGATGGCAAAAGTAGCTTAGCATCTAAATTGCATGGCTTGGGTCCTTAGAAACACTAAGTAAAAATAATTCTGCCATATTAATAATTTTTCAGTTTTCATAAGTAGCAAAGTACTCCCTGATTTAAAACAAATATGGTCATGCTACCACCAGTGACAACTTGGGCAAAAGTGGAGCTGCTGTGGAGAGAAGGGCTTTTAGGGAAATGGAGCAGAGAGAGAGAGAGGAATCAGCAAGATAGTGTCTTTGGAATAAACAACTATATATGAATTGGATGGTCCAGAAGGAGGAATTTGGTTGACACCCCGCCCCACGCCCATCCCCCAGGGCTGCTGGCACTGTTGGAGTGGAATGGGCAGTAATAATTTGTCTCTCCAGGGTCCTTTTGTTTGCAATGAGTTACCACACCCCCCCCATTTCACCAGGGAGAGGACTGAGGTCCAGAGGAGTTAATTCACTTTTCTAAGACCACACAGCTTGCCCAAGACAGATTCAGAGTCAATAGATAGAGCCCTGACCACACATGCTATTCACCGTAGACAACATGTCGATGTAATGTATCCATTTCTTGATAACCCAGTGGTATCATTAGGAACACTAACTGCCATGTAACATTGCAATGCAGGGCTGGCTGAAGTTTGCTTCTACACTAAATGGCCTCATTTAATGCTGTTTTGGGGGTTGTTCTTGGTACTTCTTAGGTCTGTCTTCATCATCGTCAATCTCTTATGGTGCCTGTTGCAAACAAATCTTCTAAAACCGATTTCCCTACACACCGTAGACTGTGAAAGCACATTAGTAATTTAATTTCACAAACTAATGCTCCCAACATGGCTGGTGGAAACCTCTCCAATGCAGCCTTAGCTACTCCTTTCTCCTTGGCATTCTCAGGGCCCTCTATAGCTCTCTCCATCAGTGCCCTGTTCTAGGAAAAAGCTGCCTGGCATCATGGAAAAAGCATGGTCCAGATCCTGCGACAAACGGTGTGACTATCAACAACTATTTTAGCCTCTCTGAGCTTGGGTTAACCCCACTTCCAGGGAGAGTGTGAGGCTCACATGCCTGCGTAGAGTGGTCTTTTGATAAAGTCTAGTTTCCTCCCTTTGTTTAGAGGCATACTCCACCTCTCACTCGCCTTGTGTTATGGTTGGTTACGGGGCACGGCTGTGGTCTTTGGTAAGATTCAGAGTCCTGGAGGCTGCTGACTTTCCTAATTCTGGGGCCTTTTGTGCCGAGCATAGACTTGCTGTAGGCTCTCCATTAATACTTGTAGAGTGGAGATATTGTAAGTCAATAAGCTCTGACCTGAGGCAGCTTTGAAATGGCTGTGTTTTCTCCTGCAGGCTTTGGGGCACGGGCTTTGGGGGCTTTTTCCCCTTCTCTCTATCCTAGGAGCCCTGACCTCCAAAAATGTGGGGCATCTCTATAAGTTCAAACATCTCTTTGAAAGTGGCCCCATGGCAGAGAGTCCTTCTCCCACGAGAGAGTAAGATTCAGGGACAGCTTTTTTGCAGGAAAAGATTCAGGGACAGCTTTTTGCAGGAAAGCCCCTGCAAAATGAGCCAGGCTGCTCCTTCTCCGTGGGCCCAACCTATGGGGCAAGGAATCCCCAAGGTGGTACCTCCCTCCCTCAGAAGCCGGGATTTTCAGTGACTCTGAGTGTTTCTTAGCCTTTGGGCAGTCTGTTCATTCCTTTGCAGCAGGTTTAGTTTTCAAATTAAGAGTCCCTGCCCACTCCGTACATGGCTGGCTGTGTGGATGCAAAGGGGGGCTGGTAGAGAGAGAAAGATGAGGTAGGAGAAGCCCCAAGAATGGAGATGAGAGAGAGACCAGGGGCTCCCAGACAGAAGGACAAATGGACAGGAGTTTGGCTGTGCTCCCTGCACCTGGGTTCTTTAAGATGCTGCTCTTCCTGCCAAGAAATCTCCTTTCTCCTTGAGCTATTTCCAGTGGGCTTTGGAGCCCTTCATCAAATGGATCCCAACTAATGTCTTCCTTAAATAATCCATGGGGGTCACGTGGTAAGTTTCTTGCCGGCAGGGACCGTTCTTATTGTCAATGCACAATAGAGGGCATGGCAAGTAAGAGACCTGGAGGCACAGTGGTTTTTGGTTTAATGAATGATGCGCTTGGGTAGCACTGGGCAGGGCACAGGGCATGGATTNTGCGTACTTACATGTAGCTAACAAGATAAAATCAGCCCCTGTCCTTATGGAGCTTAATAATGTAAGAAGCAGATATAACAAGTAAAAAGTTGTAGATGTAGTGTTGTGCTGAGAATTAAAATAAGATGAAACAACAGTGACCGGTTTCTTGGTTTGGTGGGGTGTCAATCAGAAAAGGCCTATTCAAGGACATGGTGTTTAAGCTGTGATCTGAAAGTCAAGAAGAAGCCAATCAGGACAAGCTTAAGGAACAGAGTACTCCTGGCAGAGGGAACTGCCAGTGCAGAGGATCCGAGGTGGGAATCTGAGGCACAAAAAGGCAGGGGGGGAAGAGTGAGAAGCGACTGGAGGGTGGCACAAGATGTATCTGATGAAGTCAGCAGGGTCAGAATGTAAAGGGTTTTGTATCCTTACCAGGATAAGGATTTTATGCTTTATTCTAAGCGCAGTATGGAACCATTGAGTGGCTGTAAGCAGAGGAACATAATTTGGCTTATCTTTTTGAGAGATAGCTCCGGCTGCAGAATGAAGAATGATTGTAAGGAGGCCAGAGTGGAGAAGGGCTTCTTGGTGAGGTTATTGCAGCAGTTCTGATGAGAGATGGTGGTGTAGACTAGAGGAGTGGCTGGCAGACCGTACTCTGATGTTGAAACACTCAGGGAAGAGAGAGGGTGGGATAGAGACACACAAGGAGGGAGGAGAAGGTCTCAATATTTAAAGCAATGTTTCCCCAGCCCTTCTGGGGACTGTTGTGCACTTGCCAGTTCAGCAGTGATTCTCAACTGGGGTTCCCCTGGAAGCGGAAACCATGTACCGCTGGAGGAATGTGGGGGACATGCCCTATGCCAGCATCCCACCACCTGCCACATGGTTTTGTGTCCAGAATATTCCACAAATCCTCACTGTGAGTGAGGGCCTAGGGTACCTGCCCAAGCAAAACATTGATAAATACAGCCCAATGTGACCTACTGAAAGCTTATTCCTTACTATTTTGACCCCTCAAAGACATTTTGATTCCACGTTTATAAATAG
>NW_017731378.1:6016364-6041218 GCF_001890085.2 Hipposideros armiger
GAGGAAGTAAAACCCTGATACTAATGGAACAATGGTTAAACTGCCCGGGAGAAAAAGGGGCATGCTGTAAAATAAAGTGAGACACTTCTCCTCTTGAAAAAGCGCTCCTGTGTCTCCGAGTTTTTTCCTTTTTCCTCACTGACTCTGCCTCCACCTGAGGGAACCCCTGGACCTGTGGGAGCTGGTCTCCCACAGCAACACTGGCTGAAAATTTCAGGCAGAAGGCACAACCTCTGTTCCTTCATGGGTGTGTGTGTGTGTGTGTGTGTGTGTGTGCATGAGTCTACTATACATGTCATAAACCCCATGTTCTGCAATGGTTTTGCAAACACAGGAAAATCCATTTGAATCCAATATCCTCAGATTGCCCTGTTTATTTAGTAATTAGAATATATTACCCTCATAGATTGCTGGAACCTCATACTTTCTTGGTTTTCAGCCCTCTCTGAGCCTCCTCCAGACGCTGCTAGGGAAACATTTGGGTAAGGTGTATATGCTTCTGCTGAATCTTTCTACCTAAGTATTTGCATCAGGTTTTATGAAGCTTGTAAATATGAACTGATGTTCTTTTACATAGGTGAGTCAGCCTTATTTTGGTCTAAAGGGGACTTTATGAACCTGTATGGATTATAATAAACACTGAACCCAGTAATCAGTTTCAGTTCGATATTTAGTTCTTAAACAGCTAGGCTTTTCGCATGCACGTGTGTGTGTATCTCTGTGTGTACACAGACCATTAAGAAAAAGTTAAGTGTAAATGCCACTGTTATGTATGAAGCTACTAGATCCGAGGATAGGCCTGGAAGAATTCCTGGGCAAGTGGGGTGAGAGGCAACAGCTGAGGGATCTCTTCCTGTTCTGAGAGTCACTGTTCCTTTACCTATCAAATGGGAGAACAATACCTGCCCCCAGGATGGTTGTGCAGATCAAAGGCAGTGGATGGAAAAAGACTGAGCACAGTGCTAGTGTTATGGAATATCAGCCTTGAATGGACTTTAAGAGCCTAGAGAGCAAAGGCATGTGTCTCCTGCTGTGCACTTGACAGTTCCTAGGAAGCCCTGGGCAAACTAAATAATAATATAATACAGATGTTTTACATGGGATGAAAGTGTCTGCCTGGGTCCTTATTTTATCAGAGTGCTGCCAGAGAAGAGTTCTACCCAAATAATGTTGTCTTGGGTCATCATAGGTAATAGAGCAGCCAAGTGGAGGGACAGCAGAGGGGTGTTGGAGGACAGGGCCTCTCAAGCTCGACTGCTTGGGTTTGTGTCTCAGCTTGAGCACGTCAAGAGCTGTGTGACCTCGGACATGTCAATTAGCCTCTCTGTGCCTCAATGTTTTCACCTATAAGATGGGCATAACACTAAATGCGCTAAGTGATAATATATGTATATATTATATTAACACATGTAAAATGCTTAGTGTATCTGGCACACAGTGTTTGTTATTGTCATTATCTTTATTATTATTATTATTATTATTAGTGGTTAAGAGAGTGGACTTTGGTGGCAGAAAGATTTGGATTTGAGTCTTGGCTCTGCCACTTACCAGCTCTGTGACCTTGGGTAATTGGTCAACCTTTCTCAGCCTATATTTCCTCAGCTGTTATGTATGGATGTCTTTTATCTCCTAGGGTTATTATGAGCATCAAATGAGACAGGATGCATAGATGTGTAAAGCACTTAGCATTGTGCCTGTCATAGAAATACTCAATCAGTGTTATTGATTTTATTGTCTTGAGACCTACTCTAATTTAACACCACTTATTCAACAAACATCAGTGAAGCCTGTGCCAAGTGGGGCTGGTGTTGGAATGAAGTTCCTTCCTTCCCTCATGGGGAAGCATAGGCATCTTATCTGTTTTGGAGGAGCATTTACTTGCTCTACCCTAGCCAGAACATTGTAATATTGTATGAAAATACCTGGAGAAAAGACTAAGGTGGGTCAGCTTGAATCTCCAAGAGGGGATTTGGCTCTGGGAGTGAGAGCTCTCGGAGGAGACCCCAGCTACTGAGCAGCTACACACACAGGGGTAACTGATGGGGTAGGTAGACTTGGGTGCCTCTAGAGAGGCCGCCCATCCTGGTCTTCACCTACCTCCCTGATGTTATTGTGAACTGTGCCCCCTTTTCCCTTAAAGCTCACCTGGGCTAGATGTTAAGTTATGTGGTTCCCCATGCTTGACCTACTTAAGAAAAGCACACCCCTGTAGCTCAAAGGAGTGCGGCTGGAAGTACCACTTGGCTACGTCTGGCACTTATGGAGGGTGCCTGGCATCCTGCTGGCTCCAGGAGAGGGGGCTTCTCTGGTGTTGCCAGGGGGGCTGCAGGAGGGGAGAACCATGGAGAAAACATCTCCTTCCTCCTCCTGGAAAAGTTTGGAATATTTATTTTCCCCTCTTTCTCCAGGTCAGCACACATTATGGGAACTTTGTCATTTTCCTAGATTCTGAAAGTGAGGGGCTATTTGTCAGAGGGAGAGCAATGCAGAGAGGTCGCATTAAAATGACAACAAAATTGCATGTAACATACACAGGCAACCAGCCCCAAAGAAAAAAGCTTCTGGCCTTCATTTGAATCCTCTTCTCTGTTGGTGGTTGGCTGTTGGTGTTGTCATTGGAGGGAAAGTTGGCGGGCGGAGACATTTGCAGCTGCCCCTGTGTTTTCACATCTGTGTTCCCGCTCAGTAATTCTGGCAGCCTATAGAGAGGAGGATGGTGCTATAAGGAGGAGGCATTGGCTGAATATATTGGAGCAGTGTTTACTAAAACACTTATTAAAATATAATTACATATAAATAGCAAAATAGAGATTTCCCAGGATTTTTACAATGCTGATGTGTTAATTTTATTAGCGGGACAAAAACTTTTTTTAAGGAATAATAAGACCAGTAGTAAATAGTAAATAGTGATTATTGCATGCCAAGTTGTTTTCTAAGTGTTTCACATATATTTATGTTTTAATCCTCACAACAAACCTTCGAGTTGGAGATGTTGTCATTATCCCGGGTTTCCAGATGGGGAAACTGAGGGACAGAAATGTGAAGTAACTTGCCCCAAGGTCCTGTAGCCAGCCAGTGGTAGAGATTCTGTCCCGGCAGTCAGGCCTCGGAGTCTAAGCTCTTAACCAAACTCCCTATCACTGCCTGGGCTGAAAGTCCTCTTGGGATCAGGAAATTGAGGCACAGGGAGGTTAATTAATTTGCTGAAGTCACATTGCTGGGAAGTAAGAGACGGGGACTCAAACTCAGCTTTGCCTAGCTTTAGAGACTGTACCCTCAGCAGTTATCAATGCCTTTTCTCTTCCCTCGTTGGGTTCCTTCAAGGACTGTTGTGAAGATCAAGGGAAACAAGGCATGTGGATGTGGGTAGCTAAGTAAACCACCATAACAATAGTCATTTGTAAACTAGATCTGAAGGCTGGAGGGGAAACAGAGAAAGTCACCTGTGTTCAGAGAGCCGAAGGAGCCGGCTGCAGAGTAGAGACACACACATTTGCAGTGAGGAGCTTGAGCTGCAGAGAGATGAGCTGCGAAGGAAATCAGGTGGGGTCTTCAAACCAGACAGAGTAAAAGAGGTGAGCATGTCTCTTCTGGTTCTAAATGATAAAGCCAAAAGACCCAGCTCTCTGTTACCCTGGCTCAGAGAACCCAATGCTAATAAAACAGAGTCATCAACCCCAACAGCAGCAACTTTTAGCCAAAAACATTCTGTCTTTCCTCTCACTGAACTTTTCCTCTTTTCAAGCTGCTTTCAAGCATTTCCCTAGGTTATTGGCTCTTTTCAGGCACCTCTGCAGAGGGGTCCTAATTTTCATCACCATATGGAACTCTTTATCTTGAGCTTCAGGGCTCTGAGCTGTAATAAGCCTACGGAAACGCACTTACCGTCGGTCTGAAAGTGGTACAAAGGCTGACATCTTTCCTCCCAGTTTTGGCCCCTCTTTTCCCAAGTCCTGGTATCTGCTAAGGGCCCAGTTGTTTTCTGTGGGGGCAAATATGCCTGTCTTTCTCTTCAAGATGACATATTGTACATTCCTTTCTCCTACTCAGAGTCTGATTTAAATATGAACCCATAGAACACAAACATCCAGCACTCAGAAGAATTATAACTTTGTTACGTTTTGCCCAATCACAACAGTTGTCTTATTCTTCTCTGCTTGGTGGTGTCCTGTCAAAAGAGTCTAAATGACAATGTTTGGGAAGATAGCAACATTAATCATGTGAAAAGAATTTATTTTTAATCCACCACACCGTGGCTGTCCCCTACTTATTTGTGAATATGTATCAAGCCCAAACTTTGAAATTTTGATAATTGGTTTCTTACAGTTCCATTATTTCTGCCCTTCCTCTGAGTTTGACGTATGTGGAAAGTTTACCAAATATGTAAACGAATCCTTAACTCAAAAATCAGCACAGTAAAATAAAACAAAGCCTCAGTTATTCATTTATTTAATAAATATTTATTGAACGTCTTCGTTGTGTCAGGTACTATCTGAGGTGCTGGGATCCAGTAATGAAACAGGACAGAGACTCTGCCCTCAGAGTATCTGCCCTCATGGGCTAGTGGAGCAAAAGTCAATGAAAGAGGAACTAAAGGCATTTTACACATTGTGATAAATGCTGGGAGTGAAACTAGTGGAGGGATTATGAAAGGAAATCATGGAAGGGAAAGCTCAGCGAGGCAGTGCTCCCTGACTACCCAGCTCAGAGACCTCAGTTTGCAGATGAGAAAAGTTGGGGATGGGCAGTTTCCCCCAATCCTGTAGGAATAGCTGCTGGCAAACTCACAACTCAAGTATTGTAGATCCTGCCTGTTGGATTATATACGAGGTCTGACAATTAAGTTCACGAACTCATCCTAGAAAAAGTGCTACATGCCTCATTGCTGAATATCACTACAGTCACCTTCGAAGTACTCCCCTTGGGAAGCTATGCACTGATGCCAGCGCCTAGTCCACCCTTCAAAGCAATTTTGGAACTCTCTTTCTGGAATGGCCATCAGAGCTGTCATCGTATTACCCTTGATGTTCTGAGAAAAGGTCGTCAATAAGGAATGTCATTAAAATGTCTTCCTTTCAATATTTCCTTTATCTTTGGGTAAAGAAAGAAGTCATTGGGGGCCAGATCAGGTGAGTAGGGAGGGTGTTCCAATACAGTTATGTGTTTACTGGCTAAAAACTCCCTCACAGGCAGTGCCGTGTGAGCTGGTGTATTGTCGTGATGCAAGAGCCATGAATTGTTGGTAAAAAGTTCAGGTCATCAAACTTTTTCACGCAGCCTTTTCAGCACTTCCAGATAGTAAACTTGGTTAACTGTTTGTCCAGTTGGTAAAAATTCATAATGAATAATCCCTCTGATATCAAAAAAGGCTAGTAACATTGTTGCAACAAGTTCGCCAACTTAATTGTCAGACCGCGCACTATTAGGTCTAGTGGTGAAGTCCTCCATCCTCTGGTGGTGAGTTTTCTGGGAGGATTTGTCCTAAGGGTATGTGAGTGTACATAGTAAACCCATTTCTGGAAAGCATTCTGGTGCTCCTCCTCCTTTTGGGAGCGCTAAGGCTGGTTGGTGGGGAAGTATGGGTTCTTCTCTCTCCTCCCAGACACAAACTCAGAATTCTTATGGTGAAATTCACTCTCATACATTGTGTAGGGGAGACCCCTAAACTCTGGACCCAAAGTCTGTTAGACCCAATATCCAGCTGGCTCATGTCAAGAAGGAAGATAAAAAGCGGGAAACCAGGATAGCACACTACCAGCATGGTAGCGCAAGGTGCTCCCTCAGTTTGCTGAGCATGCACACTACCTCAAGGGACTGTAACCTCAGTTCCCTAGGAAGGACCGCCCCACATTTGCTTGTGTCCCCTGTTTCTGCTTTTAGTCCCATTTCCACATGGGGATCGCTGAGGATGGAGCTGATTTTTGTTATCTTTGTGGTCTAGTCCTGCCTCACAGGTAGCGGCTTGTTACAAAGCTTCGAGGTGTCATCCCTGAGCTTGTCTCATGTGCCACACACCCTTCCATCTACACTGTATTGTCAGGACACTTATAAAGGGCAATAATGTCTTTGCTCAAAAACCCCTCAATGGTCCCCTACTGAATTTTATGCTAAGATCAAGCTGGCTATAACAAGTGTTCCAATTTTCTGTTGCTCTGTAACAAACTATCCCAGCTAACTTTAAGTAACAATTTATTAATATTATCTCTCATGATTCTGGAATCATGGGCTCAGCTGGGTGGTACTTGCCTGGCTCCCTCATCTGGTTGCAGTGAGGAGTCCTCTGAATGCTTCTTAACTCACATGTCTGGTGCCTGGGCTAGTCAGGCTGGATCAGCTGGGGATTGGTCAGACATCTCACTCTTTACATGGTCTCTACACCTGGCTAGCTCAGGCTTCCTCACAGCATGGTGATCATATTGTAGGCATGCTTCTTACCAGGCCACTGGCTTCCCCAGAAGACAGGAAGTGGAAGCTGCCAGTCTCTTAAGGCCTGGGCCTGGGAACTGGCATAGAGTCACTTCCTCCATATTCTGTCAATCAAAGCAGTCACAGAGACCATCCATATTCAAAGGAAGGGCACCTAGACTCCCATCTCTTGATGGGATGAGTGTCAAAGAATTTGTGGCCATCTGTAACATCAAAGATCTCCTGCCCCTTTCATATGAGAACCCTTAATATATATAAAGAAAGCAAACGTGTCTCCATTAAGTTTTCTCTTTATAGGCCATACTTACCAGTTATTTTAACCCTCAGATCACTCACACCCTTCCCAACCCCCATATGCTTTCTAACTTATCAGAGTGCCCCCTCGAGACATGGCATCCAGGACCTGATTCATTATCCCAGATGTGGCTGTCCCTGTACAGAGTCTCCTGAAAAATATAGTTCTATGTATGCAGCCTAAGACTGCATTCCTTATTGTTTTTATCAGCCATGTTACACTTTCGATCCATATTAAGCTAAAATGACATTTTTATTATAAAAAGTAATTGCAGCAAATGCGTAAAATATGAAACAACACAAAGAGGAAAATAAGACGACCTGCATTCTCACCACTGCCAGTTAACCACTGCTACCCTTTTGAGTCTTTTTTTCTATTGATATCTGTGTATATGTGTGTGGATTGTGTGAATTGGTTTTTATTTACTTAAGAAAATGTTATAGACATTTTCCCATGTCAGGAAATATCCTTCTATATTATTATACATCGTGATGACCTCATATTATACTTGGTGGTCAAGGTTTCCATCCTGTACTTGTGTAATTGTTGTGTTTTTTTTTTTAAAACTTAAATGTAGGACTTTACCTTTTTATTAAAAATCATCTTGTTGCTTTTTAAGTAAATTATTGTAGCCTGTTATGATCTCTTAAGCCCTGATTTCATCAACAAATCTCCTCCAGGTTTATATGATTTAAAAATCAATAAGTATCAAACTCACTGATAAATCATTTTAAATAGGATAGAGCCTTGTAGCCTCCCCTTGGAGACCACCCTCCAAGTTTTATTACCCCGTTGATCAAACACTCTTTGGCTCTGATCAATTAATCATCTTAGCTGTGCTATCATATGGCTTGTTTCTCCATTTAAAAACAAGGATTTTCAAAAATAGGAAAAAAACCCCACCAGATCACTGTTTTTGTAAAGTTTTTTGTAAAGTGCCAGTCACTTTGCCACTTGACTACATTATGCCTGTATAATTTTATTAAAGAAAGGAGATGGAGTGGTTTGGTATTATAGCTTGTTCATTTGGAACCCATGCTATTGTTCTGGAGGAAAAGAAATTGGTCAAATATGAAAATTCAATTCAAATTCCTACCATTCATGAATGTACAGGTTGGACCTAAAGGTCTTAATCTTGAGATATCACTTCAACTTAGAAATTAAAAATAATTCTTTTTTTCCAGACTAAGTTTTTTTGTTATTGTTGTTTCTCTTTGTTATATACAATCAATGGTGAGTAAATGGGACTAATTAGTTCCTTCAAAAGATACTTAATTGAAAAATGAACACATTTTTTCTAATGTGTCCAAGGATTAATCACAATTCATTGGACGGTCAATAATAAAATCCACTTTTAAAACACCCAGATTATTTCCACATTCCCCACAGTGCTTCAAAGAGCATCCCAGTGGCTTGGCATTCTTGTCTATAAGTTCTGTGAGTACACTTCAGCATGGCTCGGTTGGGACACGTGATTTAGCCTCATTCGAGGCAGTTATTTCTTCTATATCCTCATTTATCTCAGATTTCTGAACCCTGAAGAAAGGTTTGGTCTATTCTCTCCACATGAAGATTATTTTTCCTAAAATGATGGGGGCAAAATAGAAGTTGAGTAGTTGTGTTTTCTATCTCCTGTTCCTATTACATCATCTGCTTCAAGTAATGGATCCATTTCTTTCCTCTCTAAACTACATGCGAGTTTGCTCACCTTGAGATCTTCCACATAGCCTAACATGAGGCCTTCCTTGTTGTAGATATAATAGTCAGAGCATTTTTGGTCACAAGGGTGAGAAACCCAACTCAAATGTCCTTAAACCAAAAAATTGTGTGTGTGTGTGTGTGTGTGTGTGTGTGTGTTTATGTATGTGTGTATTTCAACAGAAGACAAACTTCAGAGCAGTTATATAAAGAAATCCAATTTTTTTTTTTTAATTGGGGAATTGGGGGGAGGGAGAATACAGTGTTAGGGAACTGGGGAAGGGGAACAGCCAAGTTGTCCTTCAATCTTAGTTGTGGAGGGGGCAGCTAGCTCAGCTCCAAGTCCAGTCACCATCTGGCTACCTGTAGGCAGCTTGCAGCTGCTCAGCCCAAGGTGCTGTGTTCAATCTTAGTTGTGGTTGGGCGCAGCCCACCATCCCATGCGGGAGTCGAACCGGCAACCTTGTTGTTAGGAGCACATGCTCTCACCAGCTTGGCCACCCTGCCACTTGTTGGCAGCTCAGCTTGGGCGCAGGTGGGGTGTAGCTCACTGGCCAATGTGGGACTCGAACCAGCGAACCTGTTGCTCGGAGTTCACACTCTTAACCAACTGAGCCACTCAGCCAGCCCCAAGAGATCCAAATTTTGCTGTCAGGACCTGGATTCTCTCTTCATCTCTTCATCTTTCCACAGTGTATTTCTCTCTCACTTCACTCTGAGGCAGTTTCTCTCTAGGCGGAAGCTCCACGTTTGCACCTTCACAGCTTTAAGCCCTTAGAAAACTAGGATTCTTCTTGCTTTGTTGCTCAATCAAAAAGTCCCAGGGTTAGCTTTTTTTGACCTGATTGGCTTGGATTAGGTCATGTGCCCATCCCTGAGCCAATCAATCACCATGGCCATGAGCATGTGATGCTCTGATTGGCCTGACCCGAGTCACGTGACTACCCATGGTGCCTGGGGTATAAGCAGCTCCACATAAAGGACAGTGGGAAAGTGAGACAATAGTACTTCTTATAGAGGAAAGCAGAGTATCAAAATCAGGAGAATTAGGGAAGGATGCTTGATAGGCGAAAATAACATTGTCATGACAAGTTTTTCAATTACATATTTTTGAAGGAACTAATTAGTCTCATCGTTTTTTCACCAGTAATTGTATATGACAAAGAGAAATAGCAATAACAAAAAACTTAGTCTGAAAAAAGAATTATTTTTAATTTCTAAATTGAGGTATAGCTCAGGATTAAGACCTTTAGGTTCAACCTGTGCATTCATGAATGGTAAAGAATTTGATCTGGATTTCAGTATATGACCAATTTCTTTTCCTCCAGAACATTCGGGTTCACTTTTTATCTAATGAATTTCCTGGAAGCAAATAAATGCAAGACTTCCTATCACCTGCCATTTAAACAAAAGTAGATTTCTCACTTTTAACTAAAAAAAATGTGTTGTTACAGAACTATATACATTAGAAAAGGTAGGTGGTGGCCTTGGAGAGAGTTGGGGTCTCAAGAACAATACCCTGTTAATGTATTGCCGCCCAATTCTCAATGTTTTGATACCCCCACCCCAATATGCAACTAAGAATAGCGGTCCTGAGGCTGGTTTTCTGATGATGAGGTGACCTATTTGATACAGCCAGTATCTGGCCAGAGGAACAAAGCACATGCTAGGTAGTCCAATAGAAGGAATTTAATATGAGGAACTGATTAGAAAGATTTTGGGAGAGCTGAAGAGGGGACCATGAAGAAACCCAGAGATTAGCAAAAGCAGAAAGTCTCCAAAGCTCTAAGACAGCAGTTCTCAACCTTCCTAATGCCGTGAACCCTTAATACAGTTCCTCATGTTGTGGTGACCCCCAACCATAAAATTATTTTCATTGCTATTCTATAACTGTAATTTTGCTACTGTTATGAATCGTAATGTAAATATCTTTTTGTTTTCCGATGGTCTAAGGCGACCCCTGTGAAAGGGTCGTTCAACCCCCAAAGGGGTCGCGACCCACAGGTTGAGAACCGCTGCTCTAAGGTATAGGGAATAAAGGGAGCAGATGGTGTGACCAGATCCAGAGAGCTGGGGCCATCTACCTTGAGTTAGAATACCGGTGGCTGCTCAGCAGGACGTGGATCTATAAGAGACTGTCTGGTGTGATCTAGACCCCAGAGGAGATGCCAATCAAAGCAGAAAGAAAGGGAGGAATACCTCTCTTTGCACTTCAATCTCCCAACATTGTCTCTCCTTGCCTGAACCAGAAGTCAAGGAAGCCTGGGAAATGTAGTTTTCGGACCAACGGAAAGGAATGTATCTGAGACCAAAGAGGCAAATGAGCTACGTATTACTTGTAGCAAGATATGAAGATTGAGGATATTTTCGTGTGGAAAATTAACAGCTTTATTCTTAGTGCTTTTCTTCACTGTCATATGAGGATTTGAAGCCTTTCTACTTTGAGGAAAGGGAAACTTATATTTGTGGATTCTGGACATGAGACAACCATGGACACCCACAACCAAAGAATAGGAGGAAGCAGGGGTTTTGCAGAGGAAAGAGCTAATAGAAAATGGGGTGATTTACTGGTGTACACAAAATCTTAGGCAGTAGGGAGACTATAGATTCTCTTCAAGCTGGAAATGTAGGGAGAGAAGAGGAAGAGAGTGTTGTCAATGTATTCCCTGGTCAGATGGGTCCTGCTTGCTGTTCCTCAGCATTGCTGCTTGGAGACTAAAGAGCTGTGTGGTGTATCTGGACCATTGAAACCATAGACTGCCTTACAAAAGTTCCCCAAACCCCAAGCATGACTTGAGGTTAAAAGAAGACCTCTAAGGGCCCAGGAGTCATTCTCAGCAAACTCAAGGGCAGGTCATGATAGCTGGCCCTTGTGTTATGCTGTTGAAGATCCCATTGGATTGGCCCCTCACCTCGGGCTGCCCTACGGGAGAGCTGCTCGATGGACTCACTGGACCTTGCTCTCCTTTCCACTCACCCGCTGTGTGGGCATGGCCACCTTGCCCAAGAAAATGAGGCGGCAGCTCTGAGGACTGCTTTTGACTAGGGTGAGTTTGGATTGTAAGGTCAGATAATGAGGAAGAACTGAATTTTCTAAATCTTTTTGGCTTCTGAGCATTGCACAGCAAGAGTGGGCACAGTGAGGGAATCCTGTATTTTCATATTTTAAGAGTTGGCACAACCAAAATCACGTGGTCTGTTAGCCCTGCCCATAACGCTCCCTCCTCCAGGAAGCCTGGGGATATTATGGCCACCCACAGACACTCTACCAGATCCAAGGCTGCTCTGTAAACAGTTGTGGCAGGGTTTCTTATTGAGGTTTCAATGTGTGCTTCATATTGTAGTTATAATCAACAACGTAGCTTCCGAGAACCTATCCAAGAGCATAAAACGGACACAACTTTCAGTTCCTTTGCCTCAGGCAGTTTTGTGTTTCCAGGCTACAGCAGGCCTTTCCTTTGTTTTTGAAAACCGATGTCTTTTGAGAGGGGATTGCTAGACCAGTTGGGCATCACACAAGTGGCCCAGGGCCCAACCCAGTGAAGAGATGTGTCTGGTGTGGTTGGAACAGTATTAGTACAGTGTTTGAAAGCTGATGATTGTTAAAAATTTTTAGTGGAGAGATTCGACATGCAAACCCAGATTTTAGGCTTTTCCAGAAAATCGAGTGTTCAGTCGCTATTAACTCCACATTTGTAGCACCAGCAATGGCTCTGTCCACTTCAGAAAGCAGGCATATCTGGTTAGCCACAGTCCCTACCCCTCCCTCTTGTCTTCCAGACCCAGGCTTGAGAGTTTCCATTTTATCATCTTCCAGCTGGCAGGTGCCACTCATTTGTACCACTGCTTCTTAGGTATTTGAGTTTCTGGCTTGGGCCAGATCAGGGCTTTTGGAGGGGAGAGGCAGAGGCTGCTGAAGAGGAAGCAGTGTTGAGAGTCCCTGAGCCCTGGGGAAGAGTGGCTTTTGTGGGTCTTAGAAGACACCAACTCCCCACTATGGGACTGCTGTGAGGTGGCTTGTTGATACCTGGGAGACTGGATACTGAGCCCTTGGTCACTGAGTTGGAACATCTCTGGGCTCAGGCTTGGATCTGCCCCCCTCAAATGTGCAGACTAGTTTAGACCAGGAGCACCTCATTGTAATCATGAGGACTGAAGACAAGGGGATTTTCCTCTGAAAACTGAGGATGTACAAGAACCCTGGGATTTTTGAAGAGCACGTAAAAGAAAACCCCTCTGGATTATAGAACAGAATGTCCTCCAGTGCTGTTGGAGAGAGCTCAGAGCACAGTATTAAGAGGTGAGACATCAACCGTTATATATTAGCTTTGGGAATGTCTGGCTCTATCCTCATGTCTCCCTGTATTGAGAGCTGAGCTGAATCCCATCCTATCTGCAGGGCTGGGTTTATGCGGTTCGCTTATGCTATCACTGAGGAGTGCTTTCTCTTTGTTTTTGCCATCGTGTGAAGTTGCGTGCCTGAAATGATCTGCTGACGATTTTTCAAAGAGCCTCAAGCACAGAGCTCAGTACTTTTTTCTTAAGAGCAGATGTTCTAATAGCTTGTCTCCTGTTGCACAGAGTTTAAAAGAGATGATGGTGCCACCCCATGTTTCTGAGTATCAGATGACATTCCTGTGGGATATTGTCATTGCTTCCTGAGTGACCTCCCATATTTTACTTTCCCAGTGCAATTCCAATGGCTTCATAGTTCTTTTCCCAGCTCCTGAGACGAATCTGGCCACCCTCGCTCATTTATAGCCCATCTCTGTGTCCCTACACCTTCAGTTAATGCCTGGTCTCTTTAATATGGCTTTCTAGATTCTTCCTGCATGGTCAGCTTCAACCCTCTATCATCATGTGCTCCGCCCAACTTCCTGAATACTCTGTTCCTTGCTTCTCTCCAGGCCCCTGCTCAACCTGCTCTTTCAGCTTGAGACGCTCTTTTCTTCGACTCTGCTTGTCGAATTGTCAAACTCCTATTCTGTCTTCAAAGCCCCCATTGAATGCTGCCTCTCTCTGAAGCCATTGCTGGTACTTTGACTCTGTATCCTAGCACTCCCCTCAACTTCCAGAACACTTTCAGGGCAAGAGACCAGTACTCTTCAAAAGAATTTGAACAAAAGGAAAATGAGGGGAAACTTCTGAGAGTTCAATTACAAAATCAACTTAATGAGCCAGAAAAATCATATATAAAGATAGCTTAAGTAGTCAGAATGATTCCTGGCTCAGAGTGAGACTTGTCTGATGCTATCTTTAAAACAGCATTCAATAAACTGTAACCTGGGGATGGGGGAATTCATTGTCTTATTATATTTGCCTCTGGGTAATTTACATCGTGAATTCACATATTCAAGGTTCTGAGAAGTCCTGTAGTAATGAACCCTTGTGTACTTTTCTGAATCTAGTATTTCTTGAATTTATATGACTTTTATTTTTCAAAGAGCACTATGAGACATTATTTTTTTTATAGAACACTATTAATATCTGCTGGACTGAAGAAATGCTATACTAATCAAAAGAGGAATTATCTGTATTAAAACTGGAAAGAAAGAAAATTAGATGAACAAATGCTGTCTGGGTCCATCCAGGTGCCACTTGAAGGAGATGATGACCTGGGCCAGGGTCGGGGCTGTCAGGTCTTGACAGCTGGGTTTTTTTTTCCCCAGGGACATGGACCTGCTACCATTGAATCATTTGAGTCAGGCAACTTATTTCCCTTATTCTCACATCATGATCACTAGACAGCCTGATTATCGTTTATTTTACAAAGTACATTTCTCACAGGAAGGAAACAATCTGGTCTGAGGATGGAAGGTTTAACTCAACCCCCTTGCAGTTCTATTATGGTAATAGATTGGCATTCTAGGCTGTACATCAGTCCTCTGTGACCTCGATCAGTGAGAGTCCATCCCTGAGATGCCGATTCATTCTCGGTGCAAGACAACAAAATCACATTTCAGAGCCTGCAAGGCTGTGGATGATATCCTAGTTCTGTGGTGAACAACAATGTCAATCCATAGCTTTTATTAAGCACCATTTCAATTACCTGTTTGCTGTGTAACAAATCACCACTTAGTGGCTTCAATCAAAACCAATCATTTAATTATCGCCCACTGTTGCTGTGGGTCAGGAGTTTGGGAAGACTTAGCTGGACAGTTCTGGCTTGAACTGTGGTTGGACAGTGACTGGACAGCTGGGGGATGACTGCCATCCCTCTGTCTTCATGTGTGAGGACTTAGGACCTCTCCCTTTGTTCTCTCAGGGGAGGTGCCTAGAGCTTCCTCCCAATATGGCGTTCCCAGGGATTTGAAAGCAAGATCTTCAGGGAACCAACTGGAAGCTCTATCAACTTCTCTGATCTTGCCTCAGCAGTCACATCAGTTCCAATTGCCTTCTATTTGTTACAAGCCCCACCCAGATTCAGAGGGAGGGCAAAAAGACCCTGCCTCTTGATGAGAAAGTGCCAAGGTTCTAAAGGGCATGTGCAGTGGGAGATAATGCTGTGGCTTTCTTTGGAAAATACAACCTACGGCAAACACTTACTATATCGAGCGCTTTTGGTAAATCAATCTCTCCTCCCCTCTCCTCCCCTCCCCTCCCCTCCTCTACTTTACTCTCTCTCTCTCTCTCTCTCTCTCTCACACACACACACACACACCTCTTATTTATTCCTTACAACAAATCCATGTGATAATTCTTATCATTCGCCATTTTTACAGATGATGAAACTGAGGTTCATAAAGGTTAAGTAATTTTTCCAGGGACTTATAGTTGGTTAGTTGTAGGGTTGGGTTTTAAAACCACTGTGTGTTCTTAAAGAATATGCTCCACAGCCTGATGAACCAAGGCAAATGCCACCTGGAGAAGATCCTGGCCATCTGTCTGCCGTCTCAGCGATTCCCACCTTACTGTGCATATGAAATGTGGGAGATTCTTTCGAAGTGTCGATCAGGATGTCTTCATCCTTAAACCAGCACATTCCTTTACTTGTGCCTGAGGGTCTTTGCCTCACGGAAACCATGCCTGCTTCCTACTATATCTGCTCCAGATAACTAGATAGGAGTCACCCCTTTATGAAACCAGAAAACAAAGGCCACAGGTATTTGCTTGTTCAGTTTCCAGCTGCTAGTTGACTAGATAAAAAGGTCCTAGTGTCACAGATAATGCTGGTGCTTTGCCTAGATGTCCTCAGATCCCTTTGTACTGTTTATGCCCCTCACCCCTTTAGTTCCTTGAGCTTCTAAACCTGTGGCTGCTTTTCAGCGATCCACCCTTGGGCACCTGGAGCTCAGTCTACCCAATCATACGACGAGCTAGAAGGGCCTGGGAACGTCTGTTCCCCGAGCTCAGGGGTCGGCAAACTGTGGCTCACGAACTGTGGCTCTGAAGTAAAATTGAAAATGAAAATAAAACTATCATAGTTTCATTTATAAAATTTTTACAGGATATTAGTCACATAATGGTGATTATGTAAAAATATATTTATGGCTCTCGAATAATGTTTAAATTGTTGTGAGGGACAGGCTTGGCAAACTTTTGAGACCGAAAGGACTCAAAGAGCCGCACGTGGCTCGCGAGCCGCAGTTTGCCGACCCCTGATCTAGTTGGTCCTTAGCTGACGTCGGAGGTTGGTAGTATGAGGTCCCAACTCCCTGTCCTCTGTTTGGGACAACTCTGAGGGGCAAGTTATACTCCAGAGCATTTAGTCCTGCAGGATAAGGGTGAATCTACCCTCCACGCAACTGTTCACAGAATCGCACCCTTTCTTGGCTGCTGCTTCTTCCATCCCCTGTTTCTCCCGCTTCTCTGGGAGCACCACCTCTAACAACCTCTCAGCCTGCTTCAGGGCCGCCGGAGCTAAGGTACCCAGGATGGGACAGGAGAGGGGGGACGAGCTGGAGAAGTCTTCAATTCAAGCTCTATCCCTGGCCAGATCAAAGAGCTACAGGGAGGCGGCCGGCCTGGCCTTTCTCATTGCCCTTCAGACAGGAGAGCCTCCTCCTGGCCCAATGACAGCAGCTAGCTGGTGGCCTGTCAGCCACAACACTGTTCTGGGTCAGCCTCTCCTCAGCCCTCCGCCTACCCTGCCTTGTCCCACCCCATTCCATGTGACAAGCACCCTGGAACGGGCTTAAAGGGGGTGATGGTGGTCTAAGGAAACTTCCCCCTAGCACCCTCTCCCTCATACCTGACCAAGGTGATACTTGATGGAACTGCCTCAAAACCTGCCCCTGGGCAAGGGCCGGGCTGGAACCCCCTGAATAGTTAGAATCATTCAGCTCTAGTTCCAGCTCAGCCCCTACCTAGCTCTGTGGCCGATTTTCTCTTTGGCAGTGTGGTCTCTGAGATGCCTCCAGCTCTAAATATCTGTGCTTTCAATATGACACGTCCAGTGCCTCCTAAGAGCGTATACTCTGGTTAGGGAAACATGACACAATTAGAGGGCTGTATAAGACAGACTACTGCACGAAGCTGAAAGCAGCCCAATTAAGAGGGAAAACGCCTGGTGCGGAAAACAAGCACAGTGGCTGATTTGGGTGGGAGGACTTGTGGGGCAGTCTTCAGGAAGGGTTGAAGCAAAATACGAGAAGGGCCTTGGAGGTTGACTATTGCTTGGATGGGAAGGGGAAACGCCACCATAGTCCAATGCATGAGGTTACTACCTGGTTGTGAAATGAGGGCAGAGGATGGAATCCTGGTTAGCATTTAATTGTTATCTAACTCTAAGTGACTGTAGCACATGCACAGCTCCAGTTACAATGTGCCAGTTATTTACAGGGCTGTATTTTTATTCTCCCAGGCTTAACGCACATCACTGGAAACGTGACATTCAGAATTGGCTTTTCTGACCCCCTAAATTTTAATTAAAGTGATTATGTTACTAACAGAAACTGTAATTTATCTCCTCCAGAAAAGAAAGCTACTTTGGCTGAGTACGTTTTCCCTGCATTCTATTTCTGGTTTGTTTCTTTTGGTGGTGGTGATAGCGGTGGTGGCGGTGGTGGTGGTGGGATGGGGTGGCTAGAATATATTAAGGATACAAAAAATTAGTGGTTTTAAAACGTTGAGCTCACATTTTGAAGGGTAATTCTATTTTNGTGGTGGGATGGGGTGGGGTGGGGTGGGTGTCTTTGGTCTGCGTGGTCCAGGACCATACTACTTCTTGCTGTCTCCTCTCTGGAGTGCTAAGGGTCGTGTTCTGGCTACCTGGAATAACTATGCGACGAAGAGCCTCGAAAGGGTTTGAGTTGTATCATTCAGAAGCAGCATCTCATTTAAAGAGCAGGTCCATCTTCTAGCAAAACCCTTTGGCACAAGACTGTGTGTGTGTGTGTGTGTGTGTGTGTTTTAGGCATTGGTGGGAATACAAAACTCAGTGATTTAGATGAGAACTTTCCATGCAATTAACTTCCTCCAGACTGAAGCAGATGCTGCAGGGAATCACTGGGCCAGTCTGCTTAGTAAATACCCATCCCTAGATGTAGAGCAGTTCAATGGAAATTATTATCGTGGGTCAATTAAGCAGAACTCAGAACTCCTCCTAGCCTGTTTGAGTTTTTGATTTCCATGAACCAACTTTGCTTAGGATTTAAATTGCTTGACCTCTGGAAAAGGGGGCCCCTGGGGAAATACTGATTTGTGCAATGGTGGTTGTAGCTGGAGGAGCTGGCCCCACTTCCCAGGCCGGGCCCCAGACAGGCCTGGGCTGGAATGCTGGCCCCAACACTTAGTAGTCCTATAACCTTAGGCAAGTCACTTAATTCTTTAAACCTCAGTTTTCTCACTTGAAAAGTGGGGATGATAAGAGGGCCTATCACCCAGTTCTTTCATGAGGATTGATTGAGAAAGTGCTGGTTAAGCTCTGAAAAACGGGTCTTGGATATAACAAATCCTCCATAAGCAGAAATTATTGTTATTATGATGATGGTTATGAACAGAAAAAATGTGCATTATAACTGTGCAACCTGTGAGTATCCAATGGAAAACCTCTATAAAGGGTGGCATGTGGATGCAAGCGGTCATTACGCTCAACTCCAAACATGCAGAATTTAAAAAACCAGTATGTGAGTTTATAAAATGGAATAATTAGGGGGTAATGTAAGGGTTGGATAAATGAAGGAATGCCAGATTCAATGAATTCTAAAGACCCTAGGCTGTTCTGACCATCATTCAATCTGTAGGCTTGTCACAAAGGCTGGGAGGGAGGCTGAGAAACTAAGCATTGGGGACCATTGTCAGGTTGAAAATGAATCAGAAATGAAATGACATCACCTCTAAAATGATAAAAGCAAATCAGAAAGAAATGCAATCCAACTGACAAAAATTCATTTTTTTGCAAAATAATAGTATTTATGGAGCGCTTACAGTTTGACAGGTATTTCTTAGCACTTTATGTGGAATCCTTATTTAATTCTTACTATAGCCTATAAAGTTGATTCTATGATTATCTCAATTTTATAGATATATAACCCTTTAGGGATGTACCTATTACAGATAATGAAAGGTCATCTGTTTCTCAGAGAACACTTTCCAGTCTGGGAGAGTGTAGACCCACTGAAAATCTTGCTTGTGGGCGGGGCTTACTTAAACCCTGGCGAATTTGGATTTAGTTGTATTCATACATTCACCGAATAACTATTTACATAAGATCTACTACTCTGTGCCAGGAACTGGGTTTGGTGTTCAAAATACAATGACGAACAAAAGTCAGTGTGATTATTTCCTGGGAAGATGGAGTAGATATACTTTTCCTTACTCCTTTTGCTATGCACAGCAAAAAACCCTGGATATTATGTGTACAACAAGCTTAAGACTCTGAAATGTGGAAAGAAGATGGCGGATCAGCGAGGAAACTTGGGACCCAAGGAATGACACAGCAGTGAGTTCCCTAGGTTTTCTTTTCCTCATGTATTCCAGACTTGGGAGATGAAGAAGCCAGTGACCTGGAAATACCAGTGGGAGCAGATAATGAAAATCCTACTCTCTTTAGCCAAAGCATCAGGAAAGGGGCAGCTTGGCAAGGTAGAGGACTCTTAGACAACAACAGTTCTACTCTCACCAACACTGCAGAAGAACCTTGGCCTCACCTCCATCCATACCTGCAAAGGCTGGTGGTGGAGCCTAGACTTCCACTTTCATGAGGCTGTAACAAGGTATTCATCCCCCTGCCAGAGTAGTGTCAGAGAAGGCCATGTAGGAAGCCATGGCTTTCATCTGGTGGTAATGAGGCTCCCCTCCACCATCCATATCTGTGACATCAGTGGAAGCCACTTCCACTCCCAGCCGGCAGTAATGAGGCACCCCTGCCCCGCCTGCTGAAGTGGTGTCAGAAGTGGCCTCGTGGAGTCAGGACTTCCACCTCTGCCCGGTGGTAATGAAGCCACTCACCACCTCCACCCTTTTGTGTCAGTGAAAACCACGTGGGAAGCAGTAGAGACACACTCCAACCCCTCCCAGCCAGAGAGGTATCAGTAGAGATTTGGTGGGAACAGGGAACTCCCGACCTGTGCCCAGCACCACCCTCCAGGTGTCAATGGAGACCAAGTAGGGAACATGGGCTTCTACGTTCACCTGGCATAATGAGGTGGCACACTTTCCCCTTCCCCTGCCAGGACAGTCTCAGAAGAAGCCAGCTAAAGCACAGGTTCATATAGGATCCAGAGTCTCATACCATAATACTCACAATACCCAGGTTTCAATCAAAAACCACTTGCCATGCCAAAAACCAGGAAATCCGAAACTGAATGTATAAAGACAATCAATAGATGCCAGCATGGAGATGGCGGAGATGGCAGAGATGTTAGGATTATCTGACAATGATTTTAAAGCAGTCATTGTAACAATACTTCAACAAGCAATTATAAACATGCTTGAAACAAAAGAAAATGTAGAAAGTTTCAGCAAGGAAACAGAAGATATAAAAAAAACAACCAAATGGAAATTTTAGAACTTGAAAAACATAATAACTAAAAACAAAAATCTTAAATGATAAATTCAACAGCCAAATAAAGGGGACAGAGGAAAGGATCATTGAACCCGAAGATAGAAAAGTAGAAATTATCCGATCTGAACAACAGAGAGAAAATAGACTCAAAGAAATGAACAAAGTCTCAGGGGCTTGTGGAAATATTACAAAAGATCTGTCATTCGTGTCCTGGGGCTGACAGAAGGAGAGGAGAGAAAGAATAGGGATAGAAACATTCTCAAAGGGATAATGATTGAAAACTTTTCAAATTTTGCAAAAATGTACCTACATATTCAAGAAGCTGAGTAAACCCTAAGCAGAATAAACTCAAAGAAAAATCTTGAAAGCAGCAAGAGAGAAATGGCATATTACCTTTAAAGAAAAAAAAATTCAATGACAATGGATTTCTCATCAGAAACCATGGAAGTCAGAAAGAAATGACATATTTTTCAAGTGCTGAATGTAAAGAACTGTCAACCAAAAATCCCAAAGCCAGTGAAAATATCCTCCCAGAATGAGGGGAAAGAGGACTTCCGGTAAGATGGTGGAATA
Source organism: Hipposideros armiger (assembly GCF_001890085.2). NCBI lineage: Eukaryota > Metazoa > Chordata > Mammalia > Chiroptera > Hipposideridae > Hipposideros > Hipposideros armiger. Next base: position 6,037,304 of record NW_017731378.1, read on the forward strand.
GACAGACGCTGTGCTGACTACCTCCCAGGATCACACCAAAATTACAAATAATTTATAAGATATTCAACCTCAGAAGTTCCTGGACCCTAGATGAACAGAACCTCTAAATGAAGGACTTAAAGAGGAGGCCACGTCAAGTCCGGTAGGAGGGGTGGAGACGAGAGAGGGCGAACCCCGTGAGGGACACTTCAGTGATGGGGAGGCTTCTCCAGTTGGGGGCGAGACCCTCCGGCCCCACACCGCGCTCACCAGCCCAGAGTTATTTTGCCAGGAAGAGGAGTTCTATGATAACTGGAAGTAGAAAATAGTGAGGACTCTCTCTGCTCAACTCGGTGAGGCTGAGGGCAGCTGGAGAAAGAGTGGAGTTGGCAAACCGACTTGCTCGCTGGTGATCTAATACATCGAAGCAATCAGAGTGACAGCCAGAATGAAGAAACAAAGAAACATGTCCCAAGTAAAAGATCAGAAGAAACTTCAAGAAATGGAACTAAATGAAACAGAATGAGGGGAAAATGAAGACATTCTCAGATGAAGAAAAACTAACAGGATTTGTTACCAGCAGACCCACCCAAAGACTACAGGATATAACATAAAAATTTTAAAAAGTCAATTGTATTTCTACATGCTAGCAATGAACTCATGGGTACCAAAGTTAAAATTATAATACCATTTATAATCACCCACCCCCATAAAGAAATACTTAGGTATAAGTCTAACAAAACAGGTACAGGAATTATATGCTAAAACCCACAAAATGCTGATTAAAAAATCGAGATAATAATTGAAGAGACATGCTGTGTTCATGGATTGGAAGATTCAACATAGTAAAGAAGACAGTTCTCCCCAAATCGATGTACAGGTTCAATACGGTTTCTGTCAAAATCCCAGCAAGATTTTATAAATATAGATAAGATTACTCTAAAATTTATATCAAAAGGCAAACGTTTACATCAAAAGAATTAAAATAGCTAAAGCCATTTTTCAAAAGAGGAATAAAGTGGAAAAAATTATTCTACCTGATTTCAAGGCTTAATATATAGCTACAATAAAGAAGTCTGTGTGGTTTTGGCAGAAAGATAGGCACAATGGAGCAGAATAGAGAACTCACTCAGACACAGACCCATCTGAATATGCCCAACTTATTTTGATAAAGGTATGAAAACAATTGAATGGAGGAAAGACAGTTTTTCAACAAATGGTTTTGGAGCAATTGGACCTCTATAGCCATAAAACTGAACCTCAACTTGTCTCTTACCTTATACAAGAACTAAATCAACATACATCATGTACTTAAATGTAAAATGTAAACTATAAAACTTATAGAAAAAAATCATAGAAGAAAAATGTCAAGATCCAGGGCTAACCAAAAAGTGTGAATGACGCCAAAAACATAACCCATAAAGGAACAATTGATGAATTGAAACTCATTACAATTAAAAAAAATTCCCCTCTGTGAAAGAGCCTATTCAGAGGATGAAAAGACAGACTTATAGATTGAGAGAAACTATTTTCAAACCACATATCCAACAAGGACTAGTAGCTAGAATATATAAAGAATTCTCAAAACTTAACAGGAAACCGGACCAATATGATTAGAAAATGGGTCAAAGACATGAAGAGATTTCACCTAAGAGGATATATGGCTGGCAAGTAGGACATGAAAATGTGTTTTAGCAACATTAACCACGAGGGAAACGCACATGACATACCTACCAGAATGGCTAAAAAAAAATAGTGATAATTAAATGCTGGAGAGGAATCACTCACTGCTGGTGGCAATGTAAAATGATACAGACACCACTCTGGAAAACAGTTTGGCAGTTTGTTAAAAATCTAAACCTGCAACTGCCATGAGACTGAGCAATTGTACTGCGGGGCATTTATTGCAGGTAAATGAAAACTTATATTCACAGAAAAACCTGTGCATGAATGTTTGTGGCAGCTTTATTTATGATAGCCCCAAACTGGAAACAACTCACACGTTCTTCAATAGGTTGAACAAACCCTGACACAGACATTCTAGGGAACACAACTTAGCATTAAAAAAGAATAAACTATTGACAAAAGTAACAACTTGGATGAATCTCCAGGGTGATAGCCTGGGTGAGAAAAGCCAGTCCCAACAGGTGGTATACCACATGATTCCATTTATATCACATTCTCGAAATAACAAAGTTATACTATAGATAACAGATTAGTAGTTGTCAAGGGTTAAGGAGAGGTTAGAGATAGGATGGAAGTGGGTGTGGCTATAAAACGGCAACAGGGGATTTTTGCCATGATGGAAATGTTAATAGTTTGACTGTTTCAATGTCACCATCCTAGTGATATTATTGTATTGCAATTCTATGTTGCAAGATGTTACCATCGGCTGGGCTGGGTAAAAAGTATGTACTGTGTTATTTCTTACACTGTATGTGAGTCTACAATGATCTCAAAATTAAAATTTCAATTAAAAATAGGTACTATTCCTTTGCTCTTGGGGTTTATAGTGTTCTGGAGGACAGAGGTGTAAATTAAACCTCTATCCAAACACATTAGAAAACCAACTATAGTAATGTTTTAAAAAGAAGTGGTTAGTTTTAGGAGAACAAGACCACATAATTTATCGCTCAAACTGAGACACTTCTGAGAGTGAAAAGGGGTGCTATTAGTAATTAGGCTGGGAATGTGGGCTGAAATTGGGACACATGGTCACCCTAATAATAGGAGAGGGCCTGTCCTGAGGTCAGGGGAGACTCCCTGAAGGAGGTGAAGCTAGACTTCAGATCTGAAGAGAGTGAATTAGGCAATCAGGGAGGGGAGAAGCAACATGGGCGAAGACCCCACTGTCAGGAAGGAGCCTGGACCTGTGGGAGCAGGAGCCGCGAGGCGGCTCTTGGGAGCACTGCAAAACCCCTGCCTGCTTTTCTGCAGGTGAAGCTTCATCTGGGCTTCCAGGGTCCTGGGCGTGGCTCTCCGTCCCTCCGCCTTCCTGATCCTTGGCTTTAATCCACGTTTGTTTTGAGGCTATACATATTTCCTTCTCTGCTTTGCTCTCTCTGCCATACTCCAACAAGTTCCTGAGAACTGGGAGCTCTCCTCTCCGAGGTCCCTTAGATGCTCCTGACTCTGACACCTGGGTGGGTGTGAGGATCGTGGCCTCTGCGTGCAGGGCGGGAGGGCCATATTGGAATCGGAGACTCTCCTTTTCCTCTGGCAGCAGCTACTGTGGCCTTGGGCTGTTCTTGAGAGTTTTCCAGTCCACCCCTCTCCAGAGTGGGGAGCTTCTCCAGAGTGGTAGCCCTGTCTTTGACTATTCTCACTCCTTTGGGGAGCTGTTCCCTCTGGTTTCTCCACTGAGGCTGCTCTTGTCTCCAAGCTTGCTCTTAGGAAATCCCCAACCTCCCTATTATTAGCCTTGGAGGGAGGGTTTAAGCTCTCTGAGCATTGGGGTTTCATTCTATAGATAGAGATTCTGGAAAGATGGAATGGTACGTGTGTGTGTGTGTGTGTGTGTGTGTGTGTGTATCCACAATCATTCACAGTCATAGCATTAAGATTAGCCACTAAAGCCGTTTTTAAGACATTATTTGCTGTTTAATTCCGCAGTTGTACATTGGGGAATAAAAGCATTGACTTGTCATGAAAGAAATGCAGGCATCACAGGCAGATAGAACATATTTTGGGGAGGCGGGTGGAGAAAGGAATTACAGAGGGAAGGTAAAGGGGGTCGAATAGTGATGTATTCAGTGCTTATTATGTGCCACACACTACTCAGACATTATCTCATTAAATCCTCAACACACTCCTTGAGATAGGAAATATTGCTATCTCTGTTTTACGGATGAACCTGAGGGGTTACATACCGTCCCCAGGGTCACACAACTAGTATGGCAGAGCCAGGATTTGAGCTCTGGTCTGTCTGAATCCGGA
>NW_017731378.1:6044953-6049431 GCF_001890085.2 Hipposideros armiger
GTAATCACTCTGCTAGAATACTGATGGGTTCTTACCACACAATGGTCCAGAGTTAGTGCTCAGTATATGTTAATGCTCAGCATTGTCATCAACAGGATCGCACCTGGTGAGGTGTGGCTGGTGAGGAAGGGGAGGCTTGGGTATAGGGGAGAGCTCTTTGAACAGGTTTGGGCACTAGAGAAGGTTGGTGGTGGGGGGGGGTTGGGAGGCTGGTGGCGGGCAGCACAGGGCTGAGGGTAAGGCTTGTTAGGCAAAGGCTGAAGGAGAGAGGCTGAAGATAGGAGGTGATAAGTGATGAGCAAGATCCAGTAGGTGCAGATGAGTGAAAATGTTGCACCTGTGAGAGAGTCTTTTATCCATCCCGCCCCCCCCCATGCTTAATAGCCACATATCTACAAGTCCAGGGTGCGACCTTTCCCCAGGCTCCATCCTGGTAGGGCCTCCTTAAGATGGGAGAGAATGAGGGGAGACCCCAGCCCTGTTCTTGAGAATGACTGCCCTCCATGGGAGTACTTCAGAGAGCTTCCGGGATTGAACAGCACACTTCCTCTGAGGCCCTGGGATTTGGAATGCCGTACTCTCGCAGGTGCATGAGCCTTGGGTCCTGGAGGTGGGCTTGACAGCCCAGATTGCTTATACTGTGCCACCCACCACGTCTGCCCAGAGCCCAAGTGGAGAAGCCTCGCATACCTCCCGAACTCCCAAGCTGCGGCTAGGGCTGCAGTACCGGGCCTTCCCCGGCAGAGGCGCTGGGAATCTGCGGATGGCCGGCTCCCATCCAGGGCGGGATCCCGCACCCGCCTCAGCCTTCTGAGCTGAACTTTTCTTGGGGCGGCCCATCGCCCGCTGTCTTTGGGAACCCACAGGCACCAAGACCCGCCTTATTCTGGGCTGGATGTCGTCGCCGGCTTGGTGGTCCAGCCCAGCCTCCTCGGTTCCCAATGTCCATTTTAGCGCTGAGTGGAAAAGCTAGCGCGCTCGGGCGGGAGCTCCCGGAACCTCCGGTTGTCGCCCTCCCTTGGCCGGCTCAGATTCCCAGGCGCCTCTTCTGCCTCCCTCCGTTCTTCTTGGCCCTCGCCTGGCGCACTCTGCTTTTCTCTCCTCGTTTCTTTCGCAACACCATGATCTCGCCTTCCAGTCTCTCCATTCTTCTCCCTTTCCCCCTTTCCCCCTTTCCCCCCCTCTTCCCCTCCGTTCGCTTCTCTTACCTTCGCCCCTCTTTCTCCCCTCCCCTTTCCCCGTGTTTCCTTCCCTCTCGCTGTGCTTTAACCATCTCCCAAAAAGGAACTATTCTTCTAATTCCGAAGAGGAAGGGAAGGGCCTAAAGGCCATCACGCTCTCCAAGCCTTCTCCCCAAATCCTGCTCCTTTCTTAATAATCCCTCTGCCAGCTCTGCCTTTTCAACCCTTAGACATCCCGGGCCCTTCTTGGAGGAGGAGGGCTGACCCACATGCCCTCGGGCCTGTAAATCACGTCTTGAACCTGGAGCCCCGGATTTAGCTTCCCTTTCTCCAGACCACCGCAAGCCTCCTTCATGCTACAGGGCTCGAGTCCCAGCCCAGGCTGAGTCCATGCACTCAGATTGTGCTTTTGTAGCAGGGTACAGGGGCGGGTATGACAGGCCAGTGGGAGCCTCTGGCAGCTGACACTTTGAAAGAAAAACTAAGCTCTCTCAGAAACCAATGTAGGCAGAGTGAGGGTGCGACCACACAGCCCCAGGAAGGAAGACGGGGGCCAGATCCTCCTGGTGGGCACAAAGGGTCTTGACCACTCTCTCTTCCCAGCTCCTGCAGGGGGTCCCAGGAAGAAGAGCCCAAGATTGGGTGACAAGCCCTTGACCCCATGGCCGGAGCCTTCCAGTTCTCTCTCCTTACCACCCAGTAGGCTTNACCACCACCACCACCACCACCACCACCACCACCTGGGCACCTCTCCTCTTTCGCCTTCTCTCACCTGTCTCTCTTCTTCCTTTTGCTTTTCCACCCCCCACCCCCCACCCCCAGGCCTATTTTCTCCTCTGCTAGGTAGGCCTTAACCCACCAGTGTCACCCTGGGGAATCGGTCAGCTCTGCTTGGGTCTCATTGTCAATGCTGCTTGGAGTTGCCCATGCTCATCTAAGCCCATTGCTAAACTTGGTGAGTATCTGGTGGTGCCTTTTTAAATGCAACTATTGTACTCTTGGGAAGAGGGAAATGAAGACATCAACATTTAAGTGTGAATTAGATGTGCCCTTGTGTATAAACTTTGTTGGGAGGGCACAGAAGGAGGAGTCACAGGAACTGAAAAGGGAGGTTGGAGGTAGCAAAGGCTCTGTCTAAGCACAGTCTTGGCTCTAGAAACCAGAACTGTAGGTTGGCTTGGTTTTGGAAGATGCCCAGTCTGACGAGATGAGATCTGTAACTGTACCGATGTCATAAGACAACAGGCCTGTGCATTTAGCCCATTAAGTTTAGTTAGTGCTTCCTTGTAAATTCTCTCCTTTAATCCTCACACTCAGTGAAGTGGGCCTTGTTTTCCCTGTCATAACCTTGAGACTTGTTAAAATTTCTCAACTAGTGCTGGCAAAGCCTCTCATATCCTCATCTCCACCCCTTCTAGATACCCTCCGCCACCCCCCCTCTCCCCCTGCTTTTCTGGCATAGGATATTCTAATTAAATTACCCAAACCTCCTTTCAGTCTTCCTACATTCATTCCATTACTCTTTATCGAAGACCTATTAGGATCACCAGGCACTAGGTTAAGCTTTTACATATATTATTCATTTACATTTCTCAACAACCCTATAGGGAAGATGTTAGACTACCTTCTTTTAAGGTGGGAAAAATAAATAGTGCCTAATTGACCAATACCCCAGTAAGGGAGCTCTGAAATCCATTACTGTATCAGTGCCAAGGCCGTGCTTTCCACAGGCTCCTCCCAGCTACGGAGGGAATGTGGCAGGAATACCATGGCAGGTCTATTTCTAGGGGACAGGAACTCATGAGAGAGTGACTGTGACTCACGGATGCCCCCATGAGTCTTGCCAAACTTTCTTAGAACACATAGTAATCAAAGATCCTTTCACCCGGCTTTCCTTCCCCTTCCCTCGCTCCTGCACAAGAGTCACACCTGCATCTTGGTCCGATGGCTTTCTCAGCCCCCACTCCTGACTCCCTCTCATTTTCCCTCATATGACATTTACCTTCATACATTTTCTGCTGGTCTAATCCTGTATGGCATCTGCTTCTTGGAAGACCTGGATTAACACACATGCCTTTTTTTTCTTTTCTTTTTTTAAATACATCTCTGGCCTTTGAAGGTGAGGTCAGAATTTGAATAAGGAGGCTGAGGTGGAAGCAAGTGTCTTCCTCCTGGCTCTCTTTTCTGAGGATGGTATTTGAGATCCAGTAGGATGTAGCCTGTTCTTCTGAGCTTGGGAACTTGTGAGCTGGCCCAGGAGTGCTTGGTAACATTGCTCACCCCTCCTTGATGAAACACTCACTTCTCTTGCTTCTGTGATAGCACACTCGATGGCTTCCCCTCCTACCTCTCAAGCTGCTCTGTCTCAGCCTTGTCTGCTTGTCCTGCTGGCCCATCCTCATACCAATGTCAAGGGTTTCAGTTGGATGCTTTTATTTCCCATGCTGTATTGAAGAGACAACCTTTGCTCTAAGAAATGCAGCATTGCTTTTAGAGTCATGGGGGAAATCAAAAGTAATTTTCCTCTAAACCTTCTTTCCCACCTGTACCCACCTCATTAGATGTATTCCCTTCTTTTCTTTTGGAGACATGACCAGGGGACAGGTTCAACAAAGTTGCTGATGACTTTCATCAGCTTAATGAGTATATTCTTTCCTGGAGCTTAAGTTTCCATTGTTGGCTTTACTTCTTCAGCCTGAACTTGCTACTTGGACACAGGCCTAGAATTCGCTGACCACAATTTTCTCTTGCTTACTAGGGGATGTCATTTAAAGATAAGGATGTCACCAACTAAATCAACTTCTTCTCAAGTTGCTAGACATGCTGTGGGAGTCATGTGCCCAGTGAGTACCAGCTACCAGCATTAGTCCTCATGGTGTGGGCTTGGGTGGGAAGGCAGGTGGTGCACCAGAAAAAACCCTGGGCTTTGAGCCAGATCGACCTGAATATAAATTTTGTCTAGGGCGTGTCGTGTGATCTAGGACAGGAAGATCATTGAGAACAATGTGTAAGAGCTCAGTCTAATGTCAGATAGATCTGCATTCAAATCCCCTAGTTCTAACTCAGAAGCTGTGCAACTCAACTCCCTGAATCAGCATTTCCTCATCTGTAAAATGCAGACAAAGTGCTGGCCTCCACAAACTGTTAAGAGTTGGGACAACATGGCTGGGCCCTGAGGGCATGATGATAAGTGAAACAAAGACAAAGAAAGATAAATACTGCATGACATCACTTATATGTGTAATCTTTAAAAAAAACCAAATACACTGCACTGTACACCTGAAGCTGATGTTGTAT
>NW_017731378.1:6052716-6062759 GCF_001890085.2 Hipposideros armiger
ACTTGGGGCGCGACAGGCGGTCCTGGGGGCCCGGCGGCCCCGGCTTCGCGGCCCGCGCTGCTTCCTCTCTTGCCGCGGGCAATGGCAAGCCGGTGGCCGGAGGAGCAGGCGACTGCTCGGAGACGCGCCGCACTGGGGCGCCAGCCAGGACCAGAGCCGCTGCCCCAGCCTGGCGGTGGCAGCGGTGGAAAGAAGCAGGGAGACGATGGGGAGCCGTCGTTAGCAGGCGCGCGGTGGGGACAGGGCATCCCAGCTCCTGGCAAACCTGGCCGTGTGAGGAGGAGGAGTCGCCGGGCGCAGCCCCCCAGTGCCCTGGAACGCTGGGACACCGGGGCCACTGCCTTGGCCGACGGTTCCACAGGAAGCCATCCTCTGGCCAAGGGTCTCCGGGAGGAGATGAAGGCGCTGCGGGCCGGGGGTGCGGCGGCCGAAGGGCTCCGGCTGCCCAGTACCTCCTTTGCACTGACTGGGGACTCGGCCCACAACCAAGCCATGGTGCACTGGTCGGGACACAACAGCAGCGTGAGTACCCACTCTGCGGGCGGTGGATGTCACTGTCTCCAGACAGCAAGGGGGAGTGGGGGGCAGGAAGGAGGGACAGATAGTTGCTCGAGGGTCCAGGCGGGAGGTGGGGGCCGGTGTGCACTGACTTTTAGAGAGAACAGGTTCCTCCGGCTCCCCCTACGCCCCCAACAGGTTAGCGGGAGTTTGTTGTAACAGTGTGCGTTTGTTTACTGGAGACCCTAGGACTGGGGCCGCCGAGAGGGGATAGGAGGAAGGGGGAGCTTAAAGATGAGCAGGAGAGGCATCTGGGGTCACTTTCTCTGGTACTCGGCTTGGAGAGTCAGTTTTCCCATTGGGCGCTTGAATTCCTGGGTGAGGTCAGTGACTGATTTGGGGAGGGAGCAGCTGGACAGACTTGACGGATTCCTGAGACTGTTGGGGCTTCCCCCTTCACCCCTCCATTCACGTGGGAAAGAACCCGGCAGATGAGGCGACTCAGACTTCCCCCTCCTTGCCTCAGGGTTGCTGCTCTCTGCTCCAGGCGAACTTTCTTCCAGCCCTGGCTGGAGGCTGGACCAAGTCGGCTCAAGCCTGGCCTCCAGGTAACACTGGTCCTCTGTTCAGAACCCAGGCAGCTTGCCCTGGAAAGCTACAGGAGAGGCAGTAAACTAAGTTTAAAGCAGTGAAGTGAAATTCAGCACCCATTCCGCAACCCGTCGCCCTGATGCATGCACAGGCGCACATAAGTCGCTGAGCACAAAACTCGCCTTGGCCGCTGCTGTGTCCTGCACCACAATCAGCTCCCAGAGTGGAGTTGGGTCCTTGTGTTTTGGGTGCACCTCTCCCACCCCTTCCTCTCCGCATCCAGGTTCTCCTGGAAGCGGCTGTACCAAGAGGTGGCGCCCTTGAGCCCACTCGGCCACCTCCGCTCTCTCGATCCAGCGACCCACTCGGAGCACCGAGCACCGTCCGGGGGCCCTGTCAGCCAAGGCAGTCGGAAGAGCTTGCCAGGAGGGGTCCTTTCCCACTCCGCCTGCACCCAGTGAGTGCTGTGCAGCCAAACCTAGGAACGAGCCCCCAGGGTGGAGGGGGGTGGCCTCCCACGATTTACCCGACTCCCCTCCCTTTCGCCGCCACCACTTCAGCCAGTGTCACAAAAATCCTTTTCTCTTCTCTGGCTCTCCGGTTCGGATGCGAACCTGGCGTTGGGCAAAAGGATGATGGATGTCTGCACAGGCAGCTTTGGGGAACTCATTCGATGGGAAAGTACCGCTCTCCTCCCTTTGTATATCTCTTCATGACTGGCATGAAAGATTTCCCCCGGGGAAATTTTCTCCTTATTTTAACAGGGACCTGGGGCTGTCACAGGGGCGAGTAGTGAATAACAGAAAAGCTAGGAGTCCGCAGAGCACAGCACATCAGCAATCCTGAGTACAGATTTTCTATTAATGACACACAGTGTGGGCAGCCCAGCCTGGGTAAGGGGTTCTGGGTGGGAAGGACTTGTGTAGTCCAGCTCCCTGCAGCCAGCGCTGTGGCTGCTTCATCTGCTTCTAATGAAGACCCTATAGCTTTGGAGTGGACAGCGCTGGGCGTGGGGGGTGGCTAAGCGTGTGCCTTTGCAGGGATAGGCGATCGAAGGCTTGCAAGTTCTCAGAGGCTGTGTGTGTGTGTGTGTGTGTGTGTGTGTGTGTGTGTGTGTTGCTTCCTGTGTCCTTGGTGAAGAGGATGGACAGGATGTGTTGAAGTACATGTCCTAGGAAGAGGAGATGATGTCCTCACTACCTGTAACTTTATTACTGCCACATTTGGGCAATATAAAATCACTCTGCCTAAAAAGTCCTTACCTCTCTGCTTTTATTTTAAAGGTCCTTTTTGTTGACAAAGCCCCTGAAGATGAGACTTGAGAGAATGCTTTTTGCCAGTAGTAGTTAAATGAGCTTGGCTTTCCCTGCTCACCTTCCATGCAGTTGTGCAGCAGGGGAAGCGAGGGGTCAAGACTAGCAAGTGCTCCTGGGGAAATGGCTCTTCAGTGAAAAGAGGACCCAAGGGGCCTGGGGACTGGACCGGTTGGCCTTGGAGTCCTTAGTAACAGTGATGAGAGCTGGACAATCCGCAGACGGTCCCCTAGGGGTTTAGGGGTTGTGCGGTGGCCAGTCTTACTGTCCAATCAAAGGACAAGGCGGCACAGGTGGGTGCAGGGACCCCACTGTGTCCTCTTTGTCTGGTCCAGAGAGGGAATGCCTCTTTAGCTCCTGGGCTGGACCTGCCTTTGTTGACCACGCTTTGCATGCAGTACCAGTGAAAAAGGCTTTGTTGAGTATCACGTCTATGCTGCTCTGAGGGAAGATGGAGAAACATGTTACCATGACCCTGTCTTTGAGGGACTTTAAGGAAACAACCCCTGGGAAAGTAACTGGGAACCCAGTTTCTGCTATATTACCCAGTGATTTCTTTCTCCCCTCCCTTTGTCCTGAGGGCAGCAAAAGAAGGTGCTGTAAATAAAACCCAGGTGAGGAATGATAAGGGCGATGAACCTTCTGAAAGATCCCTTCATCACTGGTGTCAAAGTGGAGAGATGTCCCCAAGGCAGAGAACATGGGTCCTAGCACCAGGCTCTTTTGACAGGAAAAGAGAATTCCATCTTCTCCTCTGACTTCAAAAGTATTAAGGCATGGTCTGCTCCGGGAAGGCCACCAGGTTAATTGACATGTTGTGGGGTTCCTGCTCTCCTTCAAAGTGCCTTTGGTGGACCTTATTACTTCCCATGGATTCCTTTTGGGGGAGTCTTCAGTCACTCCATATAACTGGAAATTGAACTCTACGCTGACAGTTTGCAGTCAGGCATGTGGAGGTAGACATGCGAGAGAGAAACACCTCCACCCCAGCCCACGCATCCCGAGTAGCCCAGGGCCTCAGGGGGCAGAAGGAGATCCTTGTCTTAGGCTCGGGTCACGCATTCACTTTGGTCCCAGGAGTGGGGTGGGATGGCTTAGGGGGCAAAGGAGGAGGTGCCCAGTAGGCTTGAGCCAGAAGGTATTGGGAGAGGATGGAGTCTGGGTCCCCTTCTGACCATTCTTGCCCTGCCAGTTGTTCTAGAGGATGCATGAATGGACTTGGGCTTGGAGCCTCTACTCTAGGGGGTCGATTTGCCATTCTTTCTCTCTGGTTGTCTTCAGCTGGTGATTAATGGGTTAGAGAATGTTTCACAAACACCCAGAGGGAATCCGGTCTCCATGGCTGACAGGGGAACAGAAAAACACATCATTCTGCCTTTCTGCCTCAAATGAAGGAAGACGCCTCCCTGCCTGGTCAGTGAGTTGGCAAATGGCTCTGGAGAGTGGGAAGGTGTGAAGGCAACAGCCCAATTTCCCTGCCTCCTCCTTCTTGGAGTAACTGCTGATTGGGATCCCTCAATCCCGGTGTTGAGGTGAGAGTGCTGCATCCTCCTAGGAGGGGTCTCCATTGCTTTCCAGCAGCTCACTCCCAGAGACAGCAATTTGCAGGCTGCTGCCCCTGCAGTGTGTCTGGTTGGAATGACTTGCCCAACAGTTTTCATCTAATGGGCCCAACAGTGCACCCTGATGAAGAGAAATGGGGAGATGCTGATAATCCAGGTCACCCTTCCCTGAGCACACTAGGAGGTAGAGCACGCAGATTCTCCCAGGTGGGATTTCATACCCTTAACTAATGCAGCTGAACTGTGTTCTAAAATATTTACTCCTAATGTGCAAAATAGTGACAGATTTGATCAGATTAATTGTATTTCACTCACTGGAGCATCTAATTGTGGCTCCCAAACAGATTTTTCAAATAGCTTTTGGCTGGATTGTCTAGTTTTCATCATATCTGCTCACAGTCCCTGTGTCACAATATCTTAATGCATTTTGCCTTCTTGGAGGCTTAATAAAGAAGCCTGCCACAGAAGCCGTTCTTCAGGGGTCTGCCAAAAAGAATGTGTGTTTAATTAATATTACAAGGGGAGCCATCTCGGTCGAGATGTAGCTGGGAAAGGCAGAACAGCACTAATTGCTCCTGGTCACTGCTGGCTTCAGGGAGGGGGTGGGGAGAGCAGACACTGTTTGCTTTGACGACTCCGGTTACAGGGTGTGATTTGCCTCTCAGATCTTGCAGTGATTTCCAAGGTGAGCAGAAGTTGCAAACTCCTTAATTGGGAGGCCTGATTTAATGATTGCAGAAATGCAGTGGTTGGAGCTTGCTTTGGAGTGGACGAAGAAGGAATGTCAGGAAGTGGCTTCTACAATTGTGTTGGACTTAAGGGAAGGGGGCTGGGTTGTGGTTACAGTGGTAAGGAGGCTCAGGGGGCAGAAAGGAGAACTGCTTTTGCCTTGGACTGTAAATCCATTATTGTCACTGGGGGTGTTTAAGAACTAGGTGATCTGAGGGCCCTGAATCATCCCAGAAGGACCAGAAATGTGCAACAAGGTCAGACAGACTGAGACAGGAAACCATGCCTGAAGGCCAGGGCTTTATCCAAGGCTAGGTACACCTGAAGCTTGGTGCTTTGACTCACCTGTTGATCTCCTGCTTCCTTTGGCCTCTTGCCTGGCTTGAGACACTTCCCTTACAGGGGGAAATGTCAAAATATGATTTTTCAGTAAGTATGGGGGAAAAGAGACCTTGTGCAGGAGGAGGAGGAAAATGGAATGTGAGTGCCTGGTGGGCCACCTTAGTCATCAGAGCCAGCGCTGTGCAATGAATGGAATTTGGCTGACCACAGTTATCCCCCTTTGAACTAGTAGGTGACTGAGAGAAGGGCCTGATGGTGCTCTGACGTTGTTGGCAATGAGTAGAGACTTACATGGAGTAGGTACTCAATCATGTTTGACTGTGTGGGGAAATGAGTGACAGTCTCAAGTCTCATCTAGCAGAGGCTGCAAAGGAGTTAGAAAAATACTTACCCTTTAGGATTCTGATGATATCTTTCTTAGGTTGCTCCTAAGTTAATAACTGCTGTCACCAGGGGTATTTCAAGCACTATGTTTACATTGTAGCTTGAGTATCTTTAGCACCTTAGATTCAAATCCAAAGTATGTCCTGGGTCTATTTCTCCAACTTGTATTTGACTGTTCCCTGGTTGACTCATTCAACTCGATTCAAGGCTGCTCCTTCATTGTCCCAAAACCCTCTTGACTGCAAGCCTTCGTTCTTGAGGCTCCTCACGTGGGATACCATCTCCCTCTATTGAGATGCACCCATTATTCACAACTCAGGTCAAGATTCAAACACAGCACCTCCATGGAACCTTCCTTAGAAGCATTTTCCCCCCTTTCTTTCCTATGTGCTTATAGAATTTACAGACTGCACCACACTTTTGATCATATTTAGTTCAGCACTTGGTGACTTGAACCTACTGTTATTTTGTAAGTGTTGTGAGAGTGAGGGATGAAAAACACAGCAAGGGTGGGCTGTGCTCTTCTCACATGTGTCTTGTGGCACAATGCTGGGGACATAGCACTGTACATGGTTGCCGAGCAGAACCTGGGCACTGGGCAGTGCCTTAGCTGTGGGGGGGAGGACAGGCTAACACTGTCTGTTAATAGTATGAGTTTCTACACCTGGTTTATTACCGCATATATGCATGATGTAATGGCATCTCTATCCCACTTAGTAAGACAGAAATAGGGACTACTCAGTAATCCTGGCATCTTCCTTATATACTCCAGGGATCAGAAGGACTCACGTGAGATAGTCAGCTCTTTGCTAAGTGTTTGTGTGTGACAATGTCCTGGGCACTGTGGGATTGGTAGGGAGGTGATGGAGGGAGAAGACAAAGATAAGATAGTGTTTGCCTCAAGGTCCTTTCAATATGCTTTGGCTATGAGACTGCTCTTCTGTAAAGTTAAATAGCACATGACAATGAGACAGATGCCACAGGCTGATATATGGTTAACTGTGAAGTGATCGTTTAGGGCTATGAGCTCAGAGGAGAGAGGATCACTGTGGGCGACACTATGGGCATCTTAGACACACCGAATGTCAAGGCTGGATGTGCACTTGGAAATTGTCGCCAGCAGATCACTCAGCACAGAGATGAGGGATCTTAGGCTCAGACAGAAATGTGGCACCCTACAGTTTAGACTCCCGACTACTCATCTTTTCTGCAAAGCTGTCCTCTACCCACCCCCGGTTTTCTCCTTTCTCCTGGGTTTACAGACCATTTTCATTACAAGAGTATTTATGTGTTTTCACTCAGGTGAAATAGGGCACTGACCATTTTATAGGTAGGAAAGACTGAGGCCTAGGATGAGTATACATGATGCTGGCTGGAGAAGCTTAGGAATAGATTCTCCCTCCTGTTCCAGTGCTGTGTCCTATAGTCATCTTGCCCACCCACCGCTGTGCCTGCAGACAATAAATACCAAGCTTGTTAATATTGGACAATCTGTATCTTCCTAACTGTTGCTAATGGGGACCTCTTGTGAGTCACCTCATTATTTGAGTCAGTAAGTGAATCAAGCCTGGTTGCATCATCAGGAACATTTTGCTCATTTATTTTGATCAGTGTAGCTTGGGTTTAATTATTTATGGAAATGTTGGTCTTTATAGTACACTAATAATTGTGCTATAGTAAATTTTTTTTTTAAAAAGTAATGGAGTCTAAGAACTTCAGGATTATACAAATAGCTCTCTGCTGAGGAACTGAGAGGGACCAACACAAGTGGGGGCCAGCATCCAGGGCTGTTGGTCAGTAAAACTGTGCCACTGCTAAGTAGGGGCCTGTTACTGGGCACACACTGGAAGGGAACCCAGTTTACAGCAAAGGCTGGAAATGGAGCTATACAGGATAATCAAGAATCCTATTAGGTTGAGGATTTGGGATTATTAAGCCTGGGTATGATGGTATGACTTGTGTGAATTCATAGTTGTGGAGGGTTCTTATCATGAATGCAATTCTTTTCAAGGCTGATCAGGAATGGACATGGACTGGGAGCCTGAAACAAGGCCATGTAGGAAATAGTGTGGAGCATGGGTTCTGCAGCCAGGTGCCTGGATTCAAATCCTGCCTCTGTCTCTTCATAGTTGTGTGACATGGGGCAAGTTGTTACCCTCCCTTGGCTATTTTTTGTTTATCAAAAGAGGGTGATGATAATAGTACCTCTCACATTGGGCGGTTGTAAGGATTAAATAAGACAGTGTACATAGCAAAGTGCTTGAAAGAAGTGCCTGACCTGTAGTAAGCCCTCCAGATATTTTAGTTGGTTTAGTTGTTATTTTTATACTGTCAGATGGAAACATTGAAGCAGAGGAAGTAGGTACTTGCTCAGAGTTTCCCAGGGAGCTGATAGCAAAGCCTTGGCTAGAACCCAATTCTCAGCGAGATGCTTATTTCAACCACCTCCCGTAGTCCATGGCCTCAGTGAGACGCGTCTTTGAGATATTTGTCTTCTGTGTGATGCTGAGATAGTGAATGACACAGAGAAGTGAATGGCTGGGGACCGGCTCCTTGAAACTCATACTCCGAACTTGTAATAGAAATGGTTAGAATCAGATGATTAGAATCAGGTTAAAGATTACACTAACTCACAACTAATAAGTTGAACATTTTCCAGGACTTTCATTGAGTGAAGGGTTGAGAACGGTATCTAGAAAGATGAAGAGTAGCTTCTCTTGGCTTGGACATCCATGATTACACCTCCCAGCGAATCACGGAAGACTTCTTGAAGGAAGCGAGTGAAACGTGTAGCTTTAGAATAATAGGAGAACATGGGGCTGCTGCGTCTGGTTGGCAAACAGAGCCCAGGACTCATCTACGTTGAGGTCATGGGATGCGCCTTGATATTCCAGGTTTGCTTCTCCTCTTGATCGCCTACCTCTGCTTTGTGTCTGGTGTGAAATGGGAAAATCCATGGTTGGCACTATTTGCAGAATTCCTGTAGCCTCTTTCCCAGAATTCTCACACTGGCCAAACCCATTTCTATTTTGCAGCAATCAATACCCATGGAGTGGCAGGCTTGAATTCTCTTTTAGCCTGCGCCCTATGCAGCAAAAATGGAGCCCAAGATCCCTACACAGACACTAGAGGGAGCCCTGGGAAAGAAGTGAAAATACGTAGAATGAAATCATAAAAGAATGTTGCATGAGGAATGATCTCACCGGAGAGAGGCGCAGCAGTCCACTGCGAGCACACTGCGTGAGGGGTTGCTTGGTGACCCAGAGATGAATAATTGATAAGCAACAAAGCAGTTGAGTCCTGGGAGGGTTGATCATTCAGCCTCTTCCTGCAGAAAAAAGGAAGTGAATGTTTTGTACAAATACATCCATTCGGCAGTCCATTCAGCCTATTAACGACATTTCCATTATTGATGGAATAAAACTCTGGAAATGATGCTCAGGCTTGGTTCTCCCATCTCGTCTGCATTTTCTACCTTTGTGCCCCTCCTTTCTTTATACATGGCGGTCTGTTAATAGAAGCTTATTGAGTTGAATGACAAAAATGCTTCCTTAAATACTTCAACCTGCCTGAGTGAGGAATGCGTGTCTTGGGGATGTGGAAGGCTCTGGCCCCCGCTAGCTGCCTTCAGGCCTAGAGTCTGCACCCCTGAGACGTCACAGTTGTCTTTCACTGGGTCTCGGGTCCCACAGGCCTAACTCAGTGCTCTCAAAGTCTTTTTGGCATCTGTGGGGAGGTAGGCGGGTTCTCTTATGGAAGGCAAGAATCAGGGTAAAGATTACACTGCTGCATAAGAAATGAGCTTTTTCTTTTTGAAATCTGTTCTCAGTGGGAGATGGAGAACAATTACTGAGCTCAACATTTTTTTTTTTCAGGGCTAGAAGAGTAGCTGAAGCTTCCATATCCAAATATGATTACACATACTGGGGGAGCTTTCTAGAAGAAGAATTTTGAGGCCATGGAATGAGATGCAGAGACATTTGTTTTCCAGGGTGCTGGTGTAGAGGAAGGTGTCTTTAGGGGGCGAAAGAGTTGCTCATATCCCTGGGTTGCTTTCAGCGTCATTCATGCTTGAAAACAAACTGTTGACTGAAAGTTTCCTCACAACTCTATAAACTGTCTTTTCTGGTATGAGAAGGTCCCCAAGCAACAGTGATTTTGAACAGGTCCCAGAATCCTGGTTTCACTGGCTGTGAAACGAGGATGATACAGAGCTTGTCGGGCTGTTGTGAATGTTAGAGATAATACATTTAAAGGGTCTAGCAGAGCAGGCTATTCTATTGGTTGAGAACATTAGGTCTCATTATCTGCCTAGGCAGGAGGTGGGGTAGGTGGAATTTCTAGCCATTTGTAGCAGATCTGTTGGTACCCTGCCCATATCCCCTGGCCCTTTCTCTACATGTTGGCCTGACTTCTAACCACCAGCATCAGGGGCTGTTTTCCTGCTGGAGCTTGCTTTCATCACACCAGGCACAGGCAAGAAGTGTCAGGAAATTAATTCCCACCAAGGAGTAGGAGCGGCCACCTATCAACAGACTAGTGGCAGTTGGTGGATAAATACCCCGGCTCCCTTGCCTTCCGGGTGGGGTAACCCGGAGGCTTGTTTTCTACACTGTCTCCCAGA
>NW_017731378.1:6063544-6120214 GCF_001890085.2 Hipposideros armiger
CAAATATCTGGGCACCCTATGGCCCAGTCAAGTTGACACATAAAATGAACCGTCATGCCAAGTCAGGAATTGCCCTCAAACTTTAAAAAAATCCTGTGTAGGGCGCTACCATGCTACGTGTTGGGAATGGAGTGGGAGTGAAGTCACTGACCCTAGTTCTGAGAGGGTCCTCCTTTTGAGTCGCACCTTCCAGAAGAGAGGATCCCAGTGGAGGGTTATATCGAGTGGCAGAAACATGGTGTTGGGGCTTTGAGGAGGGAACAGTCACCTCCCAGTTAGTCTTCACTGTCCTTTCTCAGAGCTAAAGAGCATCACCTCACCCCAGGGTATGTGCTTGGTCTTCACAGTACACAGAGGCTCCCTAAAATTTGGACTTGTACCTGTTGGCATACGAACTCCTTCCTAGGAATAGGGTGCAATTTCTTTTTTTCTTAAACTTTGTCAGGATTTTGGCAGGGAGCAGCTGAGCTTACAGTTGGTATCTTCCTTTCTATGAGACCAGTGAGGACCATCGTGGTAGGTTGGAAAGAGTGTGGGCCAGGGAGTTGGGGTCTCCAGGTTTGGGTTCTTGATGTACAAACTGTCTTTAGCAAGTCACCATTTCTTAGGTACAAGTGAAAGACCCTTCCAGGTGTAGTGGCTTACATGTCTATGAATAAGGATTTTTTTAATGGGCTTATTATTAAGGAGACGGTCTCGAACAATGATTTAAAAAATGGAAAATGCTTTTTTCAAGCATGCATAAATTTGGTCTAATCCCAAGCAGGTGTGCTTTCATTCAGTCATTATTATTATTATTATTATTTTTGCTTAGTGTGATGTTAATTTAGTTGAATTTTGGGGCATTCAGTTTCTTCATATATAAAATGAAAGAGTTGCATAAATTGATGCAGGCCCATTTTACCATAAACTAGATGTGGTGTTAGATCAATCATTTCTTTATGTGTGAAATGGGGACAACCCTATTTGCTCCCTTTATGTCACAGTTAAATAATGAGCTACTGCACTTGGAAGCATTTTGAAAATAATGCTTTTCAAAGCAACACGAACAGGCGACATGAACGGGGGTGATAGGAACTAAAGGGGTTCGTTCACCTTGCCTCTCCTTTGTCCCTTAAGTTGCTGGAGGTCCTTCCGCAACAGATTTGGAGCCAGGTACAGCACCCGCCTTCTTTTGGCTTCTCCCAGCACAAATGAAACACTTTCATTAGCACACATGTCCAGTGTCTAAAACCTCAAGATTCTTATTCCAGGAATGCTGTTCAATGTATTTCAAGTCACATCTGATATAATAAAATTCTCAGATGGGGTGTAGTTTGCATTCTTTTTAAACATTTATTTCAGGACTTGACCTGTATTGATTGCTCTACCTTATTCCTTTCAGGTAATAGAAAGTATTGGGGAGCATCTACTATATATCTAGCGATGCAGGATGTGCAAAAAAAACCATATGATGTAGACTGCATACTCACAAAGCTTATAGTCTTGTGTGAGAGAAACACATATTATATAAACATTGCAGAGAACAATGTAAGATAACATAAAATATGTGTGAATTCAAGCATACTTAGGCAATACGTTGAATGTAATCAAAAGCACAGTAAATGGAAACTAACACAATGTTTAAATATTATGTTTGTGTTTATTCTCTACAACCAAACCCAGTAGCATGGGTGGAAATAGAGCTAATCCTCCTGACTAAACCTGTGTCACTTGGTGAAGAGCATTCTGAGCTTTGAGGTGAAATAGATTATCTTACGTTCTGACAGTGGCTCAGAATTCTGCCATGTTAGTTTGGGCAAACTTTCTTGTACAGCTTTTTGTTTTTCCTTGAGGTTCTCATTGTTTTACCTTCCTCATAGACAGAAGAAACACCTGCTTTTCACCCTAGTACTAAGATAGTTCAGCTTCTTAATTGTATTGTTATTGGATATTGTAATTTGTACTGATTCCTTTCTAGGCCTGCCTCTCTATTGTCACCCTCATACGGCTATTCTACTCCTGGGTTAGTGCCTGTTTCTTGGATCCCATTTCTGACTTTCATTTTTCTGTGGTATATCCTCAGGTATTCTTTTTCAGAGAGTGCATGTGAATATCCTGGCTTATTCCTGTGTCCTGACATAAATACCGATAGATTCCTTTTAACTGTTGAAAGAGCCTGGCTTGGATGATAAGTAACGTGGTCACCCAGTGCTTGAGCAATACTTTCTTTCTTTTTTTTTTTTTTTTCCATTCTTGGCATGTCTAAAATTCATTTTGCTCTCACATTGGCTTGATGGTTCATCTGAACATAAACATCTGGGGTCAAGAGGGATTTCCCTTGGACCCTTGAAGTACTTAGATTACTTCCTGCTTCTGTATGATCTGCTGATTTTTGGATTCTCTATGTCTTCCCCCACCCTCACTCCAGGACTGGTTAGGGTGGGGAAAGGAGGTACCTAGCTTGGGACAATTGTGGCTTTGTTCAAGTTAGCGATGCACAACCCTTTAAGGCCAAGGTTCTCAACCTTCCTAATGCCGCGACCCCTTAATACAGTTCCTCATGTTGTGGTGACCCCCCAACCATAAAATTATTTTCGTTGCTACTCTATAACTGTAATTTTGCTACTGTTATGAATCGTAATGTAAATATCTTTTTGTTTTCCGATGGTCTTAGGCGATCCCTGTGAAAGGGTCATTCGACCCCCAAAGGGGTCGCGACCCCCAGGCTGAGAACCGCTGCTTTAAGGAGACCCAATGCATTCAAACCAGATATATACAAACTCAGTATGGTGTGGGGGTTTAAACACTCTGGAGAGCAAGCTGCCATAGACACTTATTATCTGAATACCTTTCATATAAAATTCAACAATGAAAAGGTAATGTTAGCTACCTTTTAAAAATTAAAAGTAGCCTTTTAAAACGTCAATATTCAACAGATATTTGCGGAATACCCTTTATGTGCCAGGAGCTGCTGGGCTCTGGAGGGGAGGTTCATGATACTGTCAAAGATTAACTTGCAGGTGTTTAAATTAGAGAGGGCCGAGAGGCAGAAGCAAATAAGCTGGGATCTCAAAGAGACACAGAGTCACAGTTAGGTGAAGAGGAGATGACAAAGCGTTCTGGGCACACAGCTTTTGGGACATAAGGACACAAGGTATCTGAAAAAGACAAAAAGGACAGTATGACTGGAGCAGAGGGTTGTGGGCTGGGGGTTGGTGAGAAACGAAGCTAGACAGGCAGGCCTGGGTAGGCCCAAGCAGAGCCTTACGGGCCCAGGGGAAGGAGTTTATTCTCTCTCCTAGGATCAAAGGGGTAAGGCATGGGAGGGTTAAGGTAAGAGAGTGATATAGTTAAATTTATTGGGTTGTCGGAAAAGGCAAGACGTATTTTTTCTGTTTTTCATTGCAAAAATGCATCATGACTTTTTTGACAACCCAGTACCTTTAAAAAATCAACCTTTGGGTTAGAGAGAAAATAGGATGGATGCTAGGAGACCAAACTGCTGCTATAACTAAAGACAGGGATGGCTTAGGCAGTGGCAGTGGGAGTGGATAAGAAGACGCCAACTGAAGAAATGTTTAGCAGGTGTAATTGATTGTGTTGTTGGCTCCTCTCTATAATTCTGCTCTCTTCCCTGTAATTCCCTTTGTATTGGTCCTTTGTAGGGCCCTTTCTCTGTGGGTGAGGCATTCTTCTCCACTTCCTAAATTTGGGTTTGGCCTTGTGACTTGCTTTGGCCGATGGAAGAGGTGCCAGCTCTAAGCTTAGTTAGCAAGAGGCATTGTGTGCCTACCTGATGTCTTGAGCCTCTGCATTCATTGGCCATGAGAAAAATATGCCCAGGTCAGCCTAGTGGTCCTGGGAAGAGAATTAGTGACAAGTCACATATAGCTACTCCAAGCCCAGCCCAGCCCAACAATGAGCAGCAGAACTGCCCAGCTGAGCCCAGCTATCAGCCAACCTTGAGCTGCCCTGTACATTTATGAGAATAAATGACTGTTGTGAAAATAAATTGGTTGATATTTGATTGGTTTGTTCTGCAACACTTTTTTTTTTTCCAGCAAAAACTATAACTGATACAGCAAGTGAAATCAATAGAACTTGATAGATTGGATGTAGAAAATTTGTGGAAACGGAACTAAAATGTAAAGCGAGGCTCCTAAATGTCAAGGTCATTAGTCACATACATGCTCAGGGCTACGCTTAGCTGTGTCTTTTTGGTGGTTTCCTGCCACTCGTCTCTTTTTACAATTCGTGGTTTCTTTTTCTGGAGCCGAATGAAGTAGGTTAGATTCATGGTCTCAGAGAATTAATCTTCCATTCTTTCTCTCTCACTCCCTTTCCAGCAGCTTAATCCGATTCCAGCAGAGAGTTCGAGCTGAGTGATCCTTGGGTCCCTCTATGGGGGTCCTGAAGCCCTAAAACTCAGTGTATTCTTGTTAGAGTTGAAGTCAATTTCTGGTCTAGCTGTGAAGATGGGATTGCACTTGGTGGGTGTTGGAGAAATATGGGGCCAGGGATTTTCTTGGTCTTGACTGATTATTTAAAATATATTAGTGCTGATAAAATATTTAGCTTTTAAACAACAAATTTAATATAGGGAACTGTGTTTTATTTATTAATGGCAGTTGCAGGGAGATTGGTAGGAGTTGTGCTAAAGTGCACTGTTGTGATTTTGCAAAGTATAGTAATTACTGTAATATTTTGTTGAATTATTAATATCTACTATGCCTGCAGGAACATAAGCTGCTGCAGTCAAATTCATTTCAAGATTGCCTTTTCCCCCTTCTGGTTTTGTTTTGTGTTTTCTTTGCTTTCTTGTGCACATATGAATTTTTAAAGAAATGGGCGTTGTCACTCCCTGTAACTGAATCGGAGTAGGCGGTAATGAAAAATTGTTCTTCCTTGACGAACCCCTGCCTCAGCCAAGCCTGTGTGCAGTACCAGGTGAAGGGATACTGAAAGAATCATGTCTTGGAAAAGAGGGCTCATCAGTTGGCCTTTCTCAGGAGGTTGGACGAGGAGAGAAAATAGTAGGGAGGTCATGTGTGCCCACATGTGAGAGTTGTATGTGTATGCCTCAAGGAGAACTCATCTCACCTGCAGATGGAGCTGGCAGGTGTTTGGGCATGTGTACTGAAATAGCACCAGCTTCCTTTATTAAGAGTTTTAACAACTATGACTTAGCGTCTATTATGTGCTCAAATGAGATAAATGTGGCAGATGATCGATGATGATGACAGCTTAGTCGTTATGTGCAGTAGGTCTCTAGATCCAAGCACAAGGCACACGGAGGAGCCTTCCTTTGGTTGTGGTTAAGCTGAAACAGGAAGACCAGCCTTCATAACACCATCTTCCAGCTTTATGAAATGGCCCAATTCAGTCAACACCTGAGACTCAAGTTTCCTCATCTATGTAATAGTTGAAATGACGTATTTGAAAGGGCATTATAAATTCTAAAGCTACAGACATGTCTAAGGTGATGCCATTGTTATTAAATCCTAAGAGAAGTTGCTCAGACTTGTGGTGTGATTTTGAGGAGCAGCAGATGGAGTCTCTGCTCAGTTTTTTTATTTTTTTGGTTTTTGTTTTTGCCAGTAGCTTCACAATTTGGGAGTCATTCCTTTGGGTTAAACACTGTCCTCTCCAAGATCCTTTTGAAATAGAAATAATTCTAGAGCTGGAAAGAACACATAATGATCTAACCACGTTCTTTTCCAGATATGGAAAATGTGGCCAGAAGAGATTGCAGAGTGCACAAATTCACCCAGAGAGTGGAAGTGCCCACACCACTGTCCATCTCCCTGACTCCAAGTCCAGTGCTCTTTCTGCAACACCCTGATGCTCTTCAGTTTTCCATTAAGTCCTTAATACAGTCTGGGGATTTTTCTCCATGTAGAGAGGCTTGGGCAGAATAAATGCATTTGACAATTTGTGGGGAGACAAAGGGGATGGGATGGGATGATTTCGGTGCCAGCGTAGAGCTTGGGTCAGACGGATCTTACTTTGAATGTTAGCTCCGCCACTGACTAGCTGTGTGACCTTGGGCAAGTTACTTTCTGAAACCCAGTTCTCTCCTTTACAAAATCAGGATTATAATCCCTATTTTACACAGCTATTGCGAGGATTCAGTGAGCTTGAAATGCTTGGCAAGGTGTCTGTCCTGTGGTAGAGATACCTGACAGTGGGTAGGAAGTGATTACTAGGTGATAAGAGGTTCTGAAGTTAGCTTTGTCTGTCACATAGTAGGTCAACCTCCTGCGAACCATTTTTTCCCCCCCATCGTGAAGGAGCATGTTCTAAAAAGAGGGGGAAGCTGCCTTCTCCAGGACTTTCATTTTTCTTCCCCAGGGCTGGGTGGATTCCTGCAGAGGAAAGCCCTGTGCAGTGGGAGACAGTCCTGTAATGGCCAGAGGGATATGCCATGACTTACCGATGGCCTTCCCTTTCATCTCAGACAGGGACAGTTTTAGCCCCGTTTTAAGGGGGTGGGAACGGCAGGAGAGTGGGAATGACCATCTTCAACGAGGAGCAAGCAGGTGACTGTGAAGATGAGACGAAGGAAAGGGCTTGCATCCATAGGCTGCATGGCTCTGTCTTATGCGGCTTCTCTTATTGACTTAAGTTACTAAGGCAGCTTCCTGAAAATGGGCTTCAGTGTTTTCCTTTTTTCTTTTTTAATTGGAAAGTTTAACCTGCTTCTAACAAGTCCACCCTGAGCTGGGTGGGACCCATTGTGAATTTATAGCAAGTAAAGCAGGGTCACCCGTGGGTTAGTTAACTCTTGGGTAGAAGCGGGAATTTCCAGGGACAGAAGGAAATCTGAAATACCTCAGAGCCTGTGTCACGTCTCAGACCTGGGGGCTGGGCTAGCGTTTGCTGAAAGCAAAATAAGGCAAGAGAGGGATGAACCGAAGTGTGTTCAGCTCCCTTTCCTGGCTCTCACCCTGCCTCGTGCCCAGCGCCCTTCACGTTTGTTGCTCTCCCTGCTCTGGAAAAAAAAGTTCAAGCATGAGTCCTTTCCTCCTTCAATTCCTTTTCCTCAGGCCTGCAAATTTTATCTTCCAAACTTATTGAGTTATAATCAACAAAAATGATATATACCTAAGGTATATAATGTGATTTTTGACATACGTGTACATTGTGAAATTATTGCCACAATCAACCTAATAAATGTATCCATGATCACCACACATAGTAACCATTTTTTCTGTTGGTGGTGGTGGTAAGAGCATTTAAGATCTACTTGATTAGCAAATTTCAGGTATACCACACTGGATCATGAACTATAGTCATCATGCCAGACCTTAGATCTCTAGGACTTATTCATCCAGCAAAACTGAAACTTGGACTTTTTGACCAACATCTCCCCATATCTCCCACCTGCCAGCCCCTGGCACCATTTCACTCACTCTCTGCTTCTATGAGTTTGCCTCTTTGAGATTTCACATATATGTGAGATCATGCAGGGTTTGCCTTCCTGTGCCTGCCTTGTTTGACTTAGTATAATGTCCTCTAGGTTCATCCATGTTGTCACACGTGACAGGATTTCCTTCTTTGTAAAGGCTGAATAATATTTCATTGTGTGACGCATCATATTTTTTTATCCGTTCATCTGTTGATGGACGGTTAGGTGGATTCCGTACCTTAGCTATTATGAATAACGCTGCAGTGCACCATAGGAATGTAGATATCTTTTGGAGATACTGATTCCATTTCCTGTGGCGGTACACTCAGAAGTAGGATTGCTGGATCATATGGTAGTTCTATTTTTAAGTTTCTGAGGACTCTCCGTGCTGCTTTCCATAATGGCCATACCATTTTACATTCCCAGCAACAATACACAAGGGCTCCCTTTTCTCCACATCCTCACCAACGCTTGTTATCGTTTGTCTTTTGGATAGCTATTCTAACAGGTGTGAGGTGATATCTCATTGTGGTGTTGATTTGCATTTCCCTCATGATTAGCAATGTTGAGCATTTTTCATACATCTGTTGGATGTTTCTCTGTTTTCTTTTGAGACGCATTTTAAATTTGCCCTCCTAATTGAAAATGAAAATCTTCCACCTCTATTGGTAATGGTTTGGAAAGATATTTTAGGGATGGGAACTCCTGCAATCCTAGCCTGTACTATTTGTATAACTTTTCTGCCTTCAGGGCCGGCATCAGGGTGAGGGCGGCCAGTGCCATTTCTGGCCAGAGAAGCTTGTTCCTCTCTGACCCATACCTGAGCTCAAAAACTCCCATGAGGTGTAAGCAAAGGGCTCTGACTAAAGGCTGGATTCTATCTCTCTGAAATGTTTTTTTTTAATTTTTTTAAATATATATATATATTTATTTTATTTTTTATTTTTTATTTTTATTTTTTTTGTAGAGGGCAGCGTCACTGGCCCTCACATGTGGGATCCGAACCGGGGCCCTCTGGCGCCCCAAGCCAGCCCCCAACCAACGCGCCACTCGGCCAGCCCCTAAAGATTTTTTTAATTGGGGAATTGGGGGATGGGAACAGAAAAGTTGCTGTCCTTTTGTTCTTCAGTCTAGTTGTGGAGGACGTTGCTTCATTGGCCCAAGTTGGCACCATCATTGTCCTCTTCCCGGGCGAGGCACATCAGTCGCCGGCTTCTGGACGGCCACTCACTGCGGCTGCTGGCTACACATGGTAGCCCATGGCAACCCACTGCCACAGGGGCTGCAGCCTATGCCATCGCCGGCGGCTCACAGCAGCTCAGCTCCAGGTTGAGCTGTTGTTCAGCATCTTAGCTGTAGAGGGCAGTGTCACTAGCCCTTATATGTGGGATCCGAACCAGGGCCCTCTGGCATCCCAAGCCAGCTCTTAACCACCGCTCCACTCAGCTGGCCATCTGAAATGTTTCTAATGGTGGATTTTCTTTTGTTAAGGAGAAGGAATTGGGGAGAGCTCTAGTCTCTTTTTCCCCCCTTAAATTTTATTTATTTAAAATACATATACCATAACAGTTGCCATTTGAGCCATTTTTAAGTGACATTGATTACATTCACACTGTTGTCCACCCATCACCACTGTGTGCTTCCAAAGATTTTTCACTGCCCAACTAGAAACTCTCTAACCACTGAACTGTGACTTCCGTTGCTTTGTTCCTCAAGCAGCTGAGTTCTCTTCTTCAGCATCTGAGCAAGTATGGGGACTTCTATTTTGTTCCTCTCTTCTGCTTTCTCCTGCCCCATCCCTAACCCTTTTTCCTTCTTTCCTGCCACTACAGAGGCTCATGGAGTTGGGAATGCGGAGAAAGCTTGTAATATTCAGGGCAGAGAAGTGGTTATTTCCACCCCCTTCAAGGTCCATGTTCTTCATTTACAAAGGTAATCACACTTCTTGGCACCCAGAAATGTATGCCTCCCCTCCTCGCTGCTCACCCCCAGCTTGTTTTTTCAAAGCATGGATGGGTTATACCAAATCATTGACAAGCTAGTCACCCATGTCCAGTGCAGTCTTGAACTTGTGACTTTGTCTCAGCTAAGCCTTTTTAAATGGGTGACTTGTTTATATATAGCTGAGACCTGAAACAAACACACTCCATAGGTGAGTTATCTCCTATAATTATTATCGTTGTTATTAAAAGTAGTGAATGATGATGAGTTGTGCGGTTATGATTTGGATATATATAATGGGTTGTCCGAAAATGTACAAGTGGACACTTTGGTCAACGTTGCTCAAGCAGTAGTTTGCTGTAATCAGAAGTGTCTGGAAGCTGATGGTAACCGCTATGAGCACCTCTTGTAATTGCAGAAGTCAAACATGACTTGTATTTATCTTTTGTTATTGGCATATATTGAGTATTACAATTTTAATGCAGTTTTCCTTTCTTGAAACGTGTATATGTTTTTTTGACACCCTCTGTCTATATATAAAATTCAGACTTAGACTTGATTCTTGGAACTTGAAATCTAACATAAGTCCATATAGACAGAAGGATGGAAATATCAAACCAATATTGGAACCAAAAGTGAAGACTTTTTGGATGGGTTGTAATATTTATTGAGGGCCTAATATGTGCCAGGTGCCAGTCTTGGGTGCTTTATATGTGTCATTTCATTTCCCCCTCACCTGAGGAAATTGTGATGAAAAGTGGTGACATAGATTGTCAAGGCCACATCACATAGCTAACAAGCTGCAGAGCAGGTAGTGAAATAGAGGAACATGCCTTTTAAAGATGGAAGTCGTTGAGTCTACTATATTATTGACATAGAAATTGTGAAATTATAGAGTTTGAGAGTGAGGAAGGCTGAGAGAACCAGAACAAACGGGTGGGTGGTGGTGAAGAGATCATCTTTGATTTTGTTCTAGAATGACATAATTTTGTAAAAATAATGGACGACATTAAGTGTGTTCTTATGAGATGCTGAGCTATGACCTTTGCATTAGCATTTCATTTAATCCGCATCTCCTTGAGGTATCTACTGTTATGAGCCTCATTGTAAGGATGAGTAAACAAAGGCACAGAGGGGTTAAGTACCTGTCCAGGTCCCACAGCTGGTGAGTGACAGAGCCGCACATCCCCTGTGGGTGTGACTGGAGAGCCGCTTACCTGCTGAACCACAGGGCCTCCTGTGGTTGGTCCACTTCCCTGCTTGTAGCAGCAAAAGGTGCCAGGCCCCAGCAGTGTAGGTTCACCTGTTGATCTCTTCACCGGGCCTCTTCCCAATCAGACCACCCTGTTCTTCTCTAGAAGCCCTCACAAAACATTTGTGCTTAAGTTTTGGTGTTTCCAGGCCAGAAGCAGGATGAATAAAAGCTTGGAGGCGAGAAGTAATAAGGTGTACCTGGGAGCCAGGAGAGACGGGATGAGGCAAGGCCAGATTCCGGAGGCCTCGCGGGTCCTGCTGACAGGCTAGGCTTTATTTTGGTCTTCAATGAGCAACCTTAGCAATTTTGAGCAAGGGAGAGATGTAATTAGCAATAGCATCAGATGTTCTCAAAGCACCCCCAAACCCATCCTCCCTACTTGGATGGAGGGAAACAAAGGCTCAGAGAGGTGGAGAGGCCTGTCTGGAGGCTCCCAGCAAATTGTTTACAGGCAGCAACACCAGAAGCTCACCCTGCCGTTTCTCCCTCCCAGAGACGGGGCCCTGGCAGCTGCTGGCCTCCTCCTTCCTCCGCTGGCTGTTCCCTTCCCATCCGTTCCCTTCCCGTCCGCAGGGCCTCTTGCGCGCTCTCTCCTCTCCACTGTGAGCTCGTACAGCAGCACCCTCTCCATCATTCAGCAACCAGTGGGGTTCTGCTGTGATTAAAGGAAGCCAACGGGAGGAAGCAAAGCAGAGCAAAGGGAAAAAGCAACCACCGGCAAAACATCTGATTTCCCACACAAACGCCTTAACAACTGCCATCTATTGGCATTCATGGGAACCTGCTTTTTAAATACAGCAAAGGGAAGCCCCACGGAATGGTGTGGGAAAGCAGGTTATTAAGTTCCCTTCAGGTGGCCAGAGTGGGGACTTACTCCTTTTCTTGCCTTTCCTACCCAGCAGGGCAAAACTGATCAAATATGAGAGTTGAAAGAGACCTCAAAGGTCATTGAATTCAACTTCTCTCTCAAGACAGAGTTCGCTCCCTTACCTGCCCCTCCCAAGATAGCATCTCTGACACATTGGTACCTGGCTCCCACCCTTCCCAGCTCCCTAAATTTGCTGGACCAAAGCTCAGGTAGGGGAGGAAGATACTTTAGCCAGCAAGAAACTGGCCCTTCAAGTCTGTTGTCATTTATGGCACTGACTCCGGAAATGTCTAATTAATTCATTTATCCAATTAGCCCCTTGCTCTCCTAAATGCTTCTTCTTGGTTGCTGAGCAACTAGGGTAGACTTTCAACATGTGCATGCTGCTAGTGAATGAACCAGTAATTTTTCCGTCACCCCAGCACCCCGCCCCCGTTCCTCTTTCTCCTTTTATTTTTCGGATGCACAGTAATGAGGATCATCTCCACCAATCTCCAGCCTCCACACCTTCCCCAGGACCCTGGATGTGCTTGCTGCCTGCATTCATACGTTTCTGAAGGTAATTTTTATGCCAGGCATTTGTCCTGGGCAAGGAGCATGACAGAATGCACAGGGACACTGAGATGTGTTTGCAAAATCATGGAATTGGCCCCGCTCAGGGAAGACATGGAAGAGCTTTGCTGGTGATGGGGGCCTGGCTGAGGTTAGGCTCAGAGGTGTTTGGGAAGGGGGACAGCTCTCTTTGGGCGACATGGCATTAACAAGGGCAGCTCACCTAGGCAGCAGTTTCCATTTGTCTTTCCAGTCTGCCCTTTGTGGGGAGTTGTCATCCATCCGCCCGGCACAGAGTGCACTGTGAGTAATAAACAGCAGGAAGTATTTTTAAGGGAGACTGAAAGTGACAATATCAACCCCGGAGGGCAGCAAAGTGCCTTCAAGAATCATCCTTGAAGTATAACATGCTCCTGTTTCAGGATATGAAAATGCCATCCCTGCCTTGGTGAGTTAGCAGGTTAGGACTGGACTTGGAGCTCCGGAAACTGCCACCCGTCTCTGCTTTTGTGCATAAGGAAATTAGAGGAGGGTGCATAGTTTGCTCCGTGTCTCCCAGCCAGGTCTCCACAGTCTCAGGCCTTCTTATTTGACCACATTGCTCCTTTTTGATCTCATTAAGGGACTCTGGTCCATGAAATGAGTCAGTTGAGTCACCAAAACTTACTTTTAAAATTCAACTTTTGTTTTGGAACAGTTGAAACTGGCGGTGAGGATTTGGCTTCTCTCCCACCGTTCACCTTGGCACATGTTTGCTGCAGATGCCAGGGGCATGCGTTCCAGCCCCGTATGCGCTGTGAATAAGGAATGGCCCCTGCTCTGAAAGACCTGCACAGAGACCTGTGCAGGAGATGATAGACAGTAAAGGAGGGCGGGGTTTCTTCCTACAAGGAAGCATTTCATTCAGAGAGGAGGGTCTGGACCGTTTGACCTGGGCCCAGATCGAATGGTTGAAAGGGCTGTGAGGATAGGATGGGGGTGGGGGACATTCTTGGCCAATAGGACAGCATGGAGCCAAGCCAGGAGACATGAGCCATTGTGACATGTTTGGGAACTGGAGAGTCACCTAGGGATGTAGCCTGCAGGCCATTTGGCTTCCCTCTTATCAGAGGAAAATACGTCGTGGACAGCTTGGTGCTGCTTGACATCTGGAAAACATTGCCTCGTGCTCTCTGGAATCATAAGCAAGTGCAGTTATCACTATGTATGCGTGGATATGGAAATGCATGTGTCAGGTTTCATGGATGGAAATGGCTTCGCTTTGAAGGTAGTTCATAAATAATGATGAAGGCCATAAAAGTACACACACACTGCACACGTGCTTAGCTATTGCTGTGGATGAAACAGGGCAGGGCCAGAGTGTTCAGGAAACCAGCTGCCTGGAGAAAGAGAGAAGAACTATGCATTGTCTAAAGCACTGGCTCCCAGAGTCTCCTGAGGGACCATGGGACCAAAGAACCATGCCTTGGTATTCACAATTGTGGCAATCGCTCAATCTGCAATTTCAAGGGATAGTCAGAGAAGGACCTGGCTGTGACAGTGGTCACCCTGACCAGGCCTTTCCAATGCAACCCATGCTTCTCTACTTCCAAGCATCACCCTGCAGGTTGTCCTTCCTTCAGCTGTGCAGCCAAATTCCTCCGGTGTCAGGCACTCCTTTTCCAAGGTGGGGCTTGCTTTTAGAGAACCCATGGTGGCAGACAGCCTTTTGGGATGCTCCTTAGTATAAAATTGCCCCTGGGAATTTTCTTAACAAGGTGGTTTGAGTTCCTCTAGGAATTCAGCTAGGGGTGGCTGGCATTTCTCTGGTAAGACTCGTGACTGTAACATGCATGCTGGGCTGAAAATCACAGTGGTCTGTCTTTGGAGCAATCAGACGCACATGGCAATAGAAGACTCTGGTAAGGAAGAGTCCGTGGCTTTTTATTCTACATGTATTGGATACATTGGGCTGTGGTCGATGAAGCCACTGTTGGCTTGGGTCTTCCTAGACCAGAAGGCGGAGTCTCTGGGGGCCACTACCTCTTATTCGTGCCTTTGATTTCCTTTGGTGAAAAATGAGTCTTGTGTTGGTGAGGTCTGTTAAATGCAGTCTTTTCCACATAGGGCTGCTAGCGTGTGGAAGGGATTGGAGCATTCTGTCCCTCTGGTCATCCCTCGCCATGCGTTGGGTGATTTGGTTTCCCATTTTCTGGAAGTGCACAGGATTTATCTCCCACTCCACCCCCCCCCATCCCCTTATATCAGGAGGCAGGGTGCATCTGGTGCCAGATATCATTCAACCCTGTAACAATCCTCCCTTTATGACATCACTGCTTATCACCATGGAAACATTTCCCGAGTCACAGAGACCGGATTGTGGCATCATAGCATCAGGCAGGAGGAGGGGGAGAGGAGAGGAAGGGTTTGAAACAGCCCAGAGGGACGAAATTCCAGTCAAACCGCGTGGGGTGTCAGGGGTGTAGGGCTTTTCTGTTTGGATCCTGAAATGGAGAGCCTAAGCATGGGCTCCCAGGACAAACCTTGTTTAGGAAAAGGAGGAAATGCTGTTATGGAATGTGGACCCTGGACCTTTGTTCTTGCTCAGTATTAGGGGAAATGGAATAATTCTAAGGAGAGTTATTCTGTATTTTATATGCATTTCTCATTTGATCTTCACAAAATCTCCATGAAATATTGGATCAGAGAAGTGAAACAGCCTGCCTAAAGTTACACAGCTGGTAAGGCAGAGCTGAGACTTGCGGGCAGACTATGTAGTCTGTGCTCTCATGTGGCTTACAGTTTGTGTGTGTGTGTGTGTGTGTGTGTATTGGAGACAATTCTTAAGTACACAAAACATAAATATAAGATATAAAAATAAATATAGATAAAATATAAGTAGATATGAAGAGAGTAAATGTGGTGCTTCAGTGAGGAGGTATTTGCGCATGCGTGGGAGCTGACTTATGGTCATATATTATTAATTGGAGGGCATGGCTCTACATCTAGGAGGTGAGCCCTTAAACGTGTAAGGCACTGTGCTTATAAATTCTCCTACCTGCTGGAGCTGGCCTCTGGGCCCCACGACAATTACCCTCTTCCCCAGCTACTTTCATCTGCCCACGTCCCCATCTTCCTGCACCTCACTCCTCCATTTGTCTGCTCTCTTCTCCTGAAATCTTCCTGTCAGCCTTCCTCCCTTGATACTGTTTCTTCCTACCAACCCCCCACCTTCTCTTTCTCTAGACTGTAAACTCCTCGAGAGAGAGAAGACATTCTCTTCTGATCTAAAACATCCTTGGTTTGCCCAAGGATTAGACTAGAATATCTGCTGCAAAAATAAATGAGCAGTGGCCCTTTTTCTAGGAAAAGAAATGGCTCGATGTGCATGGTTAAAAAATATTTTCTTATGGACTTATTAAATTTTGGCTGACAAATGAATGAACAAGTAACAAACGAGCATCAGAAGGAACCCCTGCAATGAAATGGCCAATCATGCTTAGTTCAATGCTGGTTTGCTGCTGTTGTTTGCATGATTCATGCTGATTGTGATTTCATATTGTATTCATTTGATCTGGCCACACTTTCTCTTTCAGTAAAACTGATCCTGTCTATAGGATGGCATCAGCTAACTTAGTGCTTTGCAGGGTTCCAAGAGCTGTGGGTGCTTTGCCGTGGAGCACCTCTGGGTGCTGCTGTCTTGGTGCCCCACCCGGGCAATAGGTGGGTCTAAGGAAGCCCACGACTCTCCATTTGTGACATCTTGCGGAGCTTTCGGGAGCATTTGCTGCCTGAGTTCAAGGCCTCTTCTGCACTGCTAGAAATTAGAGTAGACAGGTTTCTATTTGGTCTCCAAGGTCCAGGCTGCTCATTTCAGCTGTGCGCCTTACTGGTTGCAGCTCTGCTATGATACTTTCCTGTGACGGGTGTGTGTGTGTGTGTGTGTGTGTGTGTGTGTGTGTGTGTGTGTGTAGGGGTGGGTGTATGCACAGACACAAGTGTGCAGGTTTTAATTAGTAAACCATATTAGATGCATTTACACTCCAAGCTTGTTCTTTAGGACCTGGACTATCTCAGTCTGACTGTTAAGGGTCCCTTCTGGACCTGCTTTATTGATTCTATCAGAACCATTAGGACTGGCACATTGAGAACCACTAAGTGGCATTTTCCTTTAAAGTGATGCATGAGGAGTCATATAATGAATTAATTAAGATCACAGGCTTGGGAGTGATATAGACATGGGTTTGTATTCTGGTTGGGCTTACTAGCTAAATGATCTTGGGCAATTTACTTGTATTTCTATGTGTAAAGGTCTTTGTTTACAAAAGGGGCATGAATCTTGGTACCTACTTCCATGGCGTTGATGTTCCTATTCCGTGAAATATGCCTGTAAAATCTTATCATGATGTCTGTCTCATCAAAATTAACCATGATTAAGTGGGTCAAATGTACCATTAGCATTTTTCCCCAGTAACTTAAGTAAACTCTTTTTTGAACTCAGTACAAAGCTTTGACCCTAATCCAGATCACATCTAGATTTTCCCAAATTTTGAATTAGAAGCATCAGAATAAATGGCATTTTTAATGTGTGTGATTGCAGGCTTCAAAAGTGAAGGGGGTGTAGGCAGTATAATTCCTGGTATGGAACTGATTTCTGAGAACTTGGTCATATACCAGAGGTAGTATTTTCCCAAGTGTGGCCCTGACATTAGGGCTGGAAGAGTAAATTAAACAGGTATAGTCCCCTGTCTCTGAGAGCAAACAGTTCTGGTCACATGGCACTGACAGAGGGGAAATTCAACTGGAGGGTTTAGTGGGTTGACATGCACACACTGACCAGGTAAGAGAGGCTCGCCAGGACTGCCACTCAAAACCAGCTGTCTGACTTTAAGGAAACCCATTTATCTTTCTGGAGCCCAGCATCATCAGATATAGAAGGAGAGAAGGTGAGGGCTACTAGATCCTTCCTCCCCCCCAAAATTGTTATTGATAAATAATATGCATGCAATAGAGTGCCAAGACTTAACTGTACATCTCAATGAATTTTTTACATGTGAGTACACTGACATTACCCCATCACCCAAATAAGATCAAGATATAGAACACTTATAGAACCCCAGAAAGCTCCCTTATTCCCCCATCACATCAACAGCCTCTTCCCCTAAGATAAATCAATATTTTGACTTTTTTCAGGTCTTAATACTTAGCTTTATAATTCACATTATTATTTGGTAATTTAAGTTTGTCAACATCAAAGGGCTCTTGGCCCTTTGCATTCCTTGACACATTTTAGAATCAACTTGCCAGTTTCCATAAAAAAAAGCCTGCTAGTTATTTTGGCTAGGATTACATTGTATAATTTGGTCATTTTGGGGGAAAATTGATGTTATTTGGTTTTGCTTAATATCTTCCAGCAGCGTTTCACAGTTTTCAGTGGAAAGGTCCTGGAAATCTTGCAATAGATTTATTCCCAGAAATTTGATAGTGTTTTGGATGCTATTTTGAGTGGGAATTAAAAAGGTTTATTTTCTAATTGTTGATAGTATTATCTTTAGGCTCTTTTGGATTTTCTTTGCACAGCACCCATATCATCTGTTAATAATGAATGGGTGTTTTGTTTCTTTTCTTTATACCTTTTATTTCATTTTCTTGCCTTATTGCGCAGGGTATGACCTTCCCACAGAGTTGAATAAAGCAGTGATAGTAGACATCTTTTTCTTATTCTTGAGTTCAGGGGGAATGTATTCAATATCGCACAGTGAATCACCATGTTTGCTGTAGGTGGTTATGGATACCTTTTATCAGGTAAGGGATAAAAGTCTCTTTTTTAAGTCTCACATTTGATGATTATCTCTATGGAAAAAAAAAGCTAATATATAAAAGGGAGTAATAATGATGATACATGAGTCAGGATAAGAGAGGGAGAGAGAGGGCCGGCGGAGTGGCGTGTTGGTTAAGAACTGGCTTGGGATGCCAGAGGGCCCCGGTTCGGATCCCATATATGAGGGCCAGTGACACTGCCCTCTGTAGCTAAGATGGTGAACGGTAGCTCGACCTGGGGCTGGGCTGCCGTGGGTCGCGGCGACAGCATAGGCTGCAGTCCCCTGTTGCAGTGGGCTGCCATAAGCTACCATGAGCAGCCAGCAGCTGCCGTGAGCGGCCGTCCAGAGGCCAGCGACTGATCTGCCTCACTCGGGAAGAGTACAGTGATGGTGCCAGCTTGGGCCAGTGAAGCAACATCCTCCACAACTAGACTGAATAACAAAACAACAGCAACTTGTCTATTCCCCTTCCCCCAATTCCCCAGCACTGTTCCCATCCCCCCAATTCCCCAATAAAAATATTTAAAAAAAAAAGGAGAGAGAGAAGGAGATGAAGAAGTATGTTAAAAAGGAGAATGAAAGAAAATTTTTTGGATGCCCCCTATGCTGTAGGCACTGAGAGCCCAGGTAAGTTGTGATCAATAAGTCTCATGACTAGTGAGGGCTGGAGACTGGGATAGAATCCAGTTCTTCTGGGAACCAGGGTCTTGTCTTTTCTATTGCACCCAGAGGAAGAGTAAACCAAAAGAAAGGCCTACAAGGAAGATAACAGCGATTACCAAGTCCTCCTTTGGGCCCATGGCAACGCGTTTTTGCTGTGTCTCTCCATACCTGTTTCTTTCTAACTGACTCTTTCTCAATCTCTATCTCAGCCTTGATTTTACTCTTGGACTCCAGCTCACTCTCAGTGTGTCTCCAATGTGTGTCTTCTTTCCTCTTCCATCCAGATCATATGAGGTTCTTCTGCTTTGGGTTGCCTCTTATTTTAATTCAGCTTTTGAGATGCCCATTACATAATGCCAGTTATCCTGGGTCACTTAGATCACAATGGCTGGGGCCATTAACGAGTAATGGACAGAGCTGACACCTCCTTATTGTCTTGGTGTCAGCTCTCTGCAAATAATGGCCATCCAGCAGTTACTGGCTCACATGGAGTAAGAGGACTGAGCAAGTTTCAGGCTGGAGTGAAGGCTTCAACCACACCTCCTCACCCCAGAGAAGCCCAACCATTTGTGGCTACAAGCCAAGCTTATCTTCTGTGGCTGAGGCCTCTGTCTCCCATCCAACCTTGGAGTGTTTGCAACCAGTTCTCCTGCTGGTTCTGCTTTCTCTTTTGCAAAGTCTATCCTGAGGCTACTATTGTTTAGGTTTCTAGTCCTGACTGAATTAGGATGGTTCCATTTAAGGTAAAAACAATATAAAGCAACCACACATACACATACACACACACACACACACACACACACACACACACACACACACACACACACACACACACACAAAGCACTGAAGAAGAAACAGAATAAAAAGGGGCTTTTACTCTTTGAAAAATGAATGCAAATAGGTTTTACAGTGTTTTGATAGATGTGAGATGCTCCCCTAACACTATTCAATCTGTCACAGCCTGCCCTGAACCTGGTGCATTTGTTATGTGACCGAAAAGTTTGTTGAGGAAAAGGCTGAGGTTTGGGTTGCGATGTTGCCACCTGAGGGCTCCTGAGCCGTCTTCGTCTTCATTACTGAAACTAAACACCCGCTCATCCCCAGGAATGGCCATCTGAGGGGTTGGTACAGGTGTGAAGTGTGCTGGGAATGAGGCCATTATCTGCCATTATCCTGTTCTGTACAGGCAACAACCTTTGTTGCACCTATAGGCTACAGCCAGTGTCCTAACAGTGGCCAGTTGTCTCTGAGTGTGACCTTATGGAGAAAAAGTGGAGGAGTCAGCACCATCCATTCCCCATTCCTGGAAACAAAGCAGTGTGTGTGTGTGTGTGTGTGTACATGCACATGTGTGAGCACATGTGCATGTGTGCTTAGCAAAGATCGCTGGAATTGCTTTCGTCTCTGAGATTTTCCAATTTTTTCCCCTCTTATTCAACATTGAAGAGTAAGAGGGATGGTGCATGGCCAGGTATTTGTTTAATGCAGTGGGCACTCTCACTTCCTAGGAACATTTTACTAGGGATGGAGCTGATGTCAGTGATGGACAGCACATGGGCATAGTCTTAAAACAGAAAAATGTGAGGATGCCGAAATTAAATTTCTTCACTGGGCATAGACCCCTTGAGTGCACTTTAAGAGTCAACAAGGAAGGAAGGACCTCGCCCTCAGGTAGTTGAGTTCAGGATGATGTGTGACAATGGCATGAGGCTTTAGTAATAGTACACCCTGTCACATGGAGGGGACTCCCATTATTTGGGGTTGACTGGTTGGGCAGACTAGACCTAGTCCACATGAGTGACTGCCAGAGGCCGACTTCAGAGCTGCAAAGACAGCTATTAAATGAGTCATTCTAGTAAAGCACGTGGATGTATCTGGCACATAGTAAGAACCCCATCAGTAGTAGCGAATGTGATTATTACTGCTGAAAAGGAGGTGAAGATAGTAGCCATCTGGTAGCCATCTGGGCCTGGTAACCAAGTCTGTAGAGTCAGGGTCTGGGGGCAAGCGTCTCATTTAGGATGAAAGTGAGTATCTAGGGCTGGAGAGTCGGGGGACTCAGTGGGACCACTTGTTTTCAAGTGTTTTACCTGCCTCTTTGATACTTCTGCAGGGTGTAGCCTAGTAGGGATGTGCTCAGGAGTCTTTGCTCCCACGGTTAGCCTTCTGAGCAGGGACCACATCTGTTCCAATAGTCCCTGGCCCATAGCATGTGCTCCAAATGTATTGTTGAAAGAATGAATGCTGTGCTCAGAATGATTCAACAGTGCGCTGTGGTAGCCCCCAAAGTTAACACTATCTAAAATAACAGCATCATGTCCACTCTTGAGGTCCTGCTTTACTCTCCCCACCTGGGCCACCTCTGCGAGGTTCCTTTCAGGTCTGGGGCCCAAGACAAATGACAGCATCATTCGCTGAGAACGACCAGGCAGGAAAAGATCCTGGAACCCTCTTGTAAAATAAAATGTGAAACGTGTTTGGTTCATTTAGCCTGGAAAAGAGAAGACCTGGAGGACGGGAAGTCTTCTCTTGTTTGGAGGGCATTTAAGCAGGATAGGCATTGTTCTTCATAACCTTAGGAATAAAGTCAGACTGGAGATCCATGAGATTGCAAGGAAGCTGATTTCGTGGCATCATAAGGGGGAACTTTGCCCAGAGGAGAAGTGGCTAACAGAGTTTTGGGGATCTTTTCAGGGGCTGCCAAGTCACATGTGGAGGACTTTGAAATCTATTTTCACATTTCCTTCTAAAGTAAAAATTAAATGAGATGAGCCCTGGGTATTCTGGCTTGTGGAGAGGGAAGTAAATGTTGTTGGGGTGGCCCATTTGGACCAATTGGCGTTGGTGGCAACCTTGTCCATCTTGAACACTTGCTGTGTGTCAGGAGCATTGCCGGGTGTTTTCTTTACATGACTTATTTGTCTCAGAACATTGAGTCTACCTGACTCAGGCAGGTAGAGTCACTTGGCCCAGGTTCATGTTTTCCTTTCTGAATGATCTCCTGGAACCCTGTGCTGCCAATTGGATTCTTTTTACACCAAGTCCACCTTTTCCATATCTAAATGATTTGTGGGTAGAACAGACCTGCTTCAAATCCTTCTGGAACTCTCTTCAAGGGGTTGGGTGGCCCTCTAAGCATGGTTTTTTTGCCTTGTCAGCCAAGACCACCTTCCCTTTCTTGCAGAGCCCTTGCCCAGGGCTCTCAATTGCAGTGTCCCATTTCTTCCCCTTCCCCTTGGTGGAGAGTTCCAGAAAGCCTTCTGTTGATCTTCTTTTAATTGCTAATAATTATTCAATTTTATTTAGCCCAGAGTGATAAATATGCATGAATAGCACAGTGCATCAGGATCCAACACTTTAAGCTATTGTGTTTTTTAATTACACTGAAACATGGAATTAAATGCAATAAAAGGAAAAAGAGGGAGCATATGTATGTATCTATTTCAGTCCTGCTGTGGGACTGTGTGGGAGGCAGATAGGAAATGTTGACCTGCGTGTTGTGATGTTCTGTCTTAAAGCTTCCGAGGGAGACACCTAAAGCATCTGGACCTGGCTGGTTCGTTCATTCATTCATTCATTCACTCACACATTCATTCATTCATTCACTCAGCACACATTTACTGATTCTAACTACCATGAGCCCTCAAAGTGCCTCTCAGTGGGATATAAATGCACTAGACCAGGAACCTCCAGGAGCTCATAGTCTAGCCCTGGAAGAAACCGGTGCACAAATCAACCATGCCAGAGTTATACGTTATGTATAGGTAACAGATCAAACAGCATCCCTAGAGGAGCAAAGAGTAAATGTTCCGGGTCATAGATGATGTGTCATAGGGATGATGCTCCCCATTAAGACTTACTAGTTTATGGTCCTGCCTTCAATGCTTCTTCTCTCACCCTAGTGGGGCTCATCTCTGGTGACCTAGTGGGGCGCATGTCCCAGAAGGAGGTGGACCACCAACCTTCCCCCAGAGTGTCTGTCTAGGGTATGAACTCTGGAGTCAGATTAATGGGTTCAAATCTAGCTCTGGCACTTAACAATGGGTGAATATGACCTTGGTAAGTCATTTAACGTCCTCGTGCCTCAGTTTCCTTATCTGTAAAATGGAGCTTATCATGGAACCTACCCCACAGGTTGCGGTAAGGGCTGTGCTAGTTGATCTGATGCATGTGAGGCGCCCAGAACCGTGCCTGGCACACACAATGTGCTGAACTGTGGACACGTCAGCTACTATTGCCCTTTGCTCTGAGGCTGTGGCCTATGGATTCTTGGGGCTTCTTCATTGCTGTAGATTTCTATGTTCTGCAGAGGGCTCTTGTGAGGTTTTGCTCTGTGAGGCAGGCAAACCACAGGTGAGCCTTGTTGAGAGTTCTGACGAGCAGGGCAGAGGCAGAGCCTTAACAAACACCTCCCGGAAGGGCCAGCTCCCAAACAGAGCAGGAGGCCAGAAAGGCACCTGGGGAACAGAGAGCCGGAGGGGCAGTGCAAGGGGAAAACCGCAAACTGCACTGTGAAATCTCCATCTCGATCCCTCTTTCTCTTCAGGGAGGGAGACACGCTCACACGTGGGTGTAGCACATGCTGCCCGCTGTGGGTCGTGTTTCCCTGCTTTCAAATGGGAAATAGGAGTTATTTATTTGTAGCGCACACATGGGGAGCTGCTCATGAGCCAGCATGAGGACTTTCTCCAAGTAAACAAACCCACTTTTTACAGAGGCGGTTTCTTTTTGCAGCCCGAGAGCTGAAGGGGACCCAGAAAGCTCACCATTGCCAGAGGGTGCTAGCACCTTGGCGTTCCTGGCTGTGGAGGCTCAGCTCTGTCACCCTCCCCACCCCTGACTACAGTGTGGGGGCTGCCGAGAGAGCCCTGGATTCCAGCCTTCCCACTGAGGAGCACCCAGTTTGCCTTTTTGCGTCAGTTCGTGCTGTTTCTGTTTGAAGTCAGATGGATGGGGTGCCAAGTTGAAGAGGCTGTGGGCAGGAGGAACATGCCTGGTCTCTGGTTAGGGGGATGACGCATCAGGGTTGGTTTTGCTTCAGGGCCTTGGATTAAACTCAAGCTCTGTGTGACTTTTAATTCACCACCAGCTATCTCTGAGCCTAGTTTCTTCATCTATCATGAGGGGATTGATCAGAGTCATAGCCAGAGTCTTACTGTGACCCTCAAGGCCCCTGGATTGGCCCTTGTCACTCCTGCATGCTCCCCTGGCTCACTTGGTCCAGCTGCACTGGCTTCTCTGTTCCCCAACACACCAGCAAAGCTCCTGCCTCAGGGCCTTTGCACTGACTGCCTCTGCTCTCTCTTTGGGATGCTCTGTTACCAGCTAGCTGCATGGTTTCATCTCTTAACCTCCTCGTTTTTACTTAAAATTACTTTCTCAGTGCGGCCTGCCTTTGCCACCCAGTCTACAATTGTGTACCTCCCCTCACATTCCCTTTCTTTCCCTCCTTTAGTTTTCCTCCTCGTAAGTATTTCACATATATTTTACTAATTTATCTTATTTGTAGTCTGTCACCCCATGAGAAGGCAAGCTCCCTGAAGACAGACGTGTATCTGTTTTGTTTCCAGCTTCCGCATGGTACAGCGGGGGCAAGTATGATGCGGGTGGGCCTGAGCAAAGCCCGGTGGAAGGAACACTTGGTGATGGCAAGCTTTCTGGCTCTCCTTTATCTCTTGAGCTGTGAAAAGAAATGGCTTTTCCAGAAAGCAGTTTGTTTACTTGGAAAAAAAAAAATCTTTGTGCTGGTTTTCTTTGGTGCCTAATACATTTTTGCTGAGTGAGTGAACATGAGGCCAGGCCTGGGGCCCCGTGGCCTGGACTCCCCCACTTACCGGCTCTGTGAACACGGGCCTTGGGCCTTGCTGACTTTGGTTTCCTGTCCTGTGAAAAGGGATGGTGATGTGATTACCTTGTAGGGTTGTGAGAGGTCCATGCAGTCTGAGGAATGCCTGCATTTTGCAAGTGCTCAGCAGGATAGCTATTATTTTGAAAAGTACTTTCAGCTCTAACATTCTCATTCCAGGCAGGGGACATTCCCTCCATGGAATTTAGGTCAAGCCCTCAAGAAAAGACTCCTGTAGGTAGGCACTGATTTGGTTACTGCATCCTGTCCCCATTGCTGCCCTAGAGGAGAGTGGGGCTGCTAGCCAGGTTGCACAGGTAAACTTCATTGTTTCCATGATGCTGAAGTCTTGGAGCATGGGCATCCAGGCAGAAGAGAAGTATTCCAAAATGGCACCCAGGCTAGGAAACGGGGATACCCTGGTTAGGTACCTGGGAAAGGCTGTGTGGGAAGGACTTGGCTCTGGGTCCTGAGGCATAGCCTAGAGTTGCTTTTGGGGTGGGTGCAGGCAGCCCCCAAGTCTTCTGCCTCCTCCTCCTGAGTCTGGTTTAGTCCTGGCTCAGGGTCTTGTGTAGTAATGAGATCCTCCCCAGCATAATGGCCAATCTGGGAGTCACAGACTTTCGGCCAGTGTTCTGGGGACTCTGCCTACCCAGCGCATCTAAGCATGCTTTGCCCAGGTCCTTGCAGAGCCCAGAGGAAGGTCCTAAATGTCCAGTGGTAGGGACAGTTACCCTCATCCTGCTGCATCTCCTGCAATGGGCCATTCAAATCACAGTGACACTGGAGGTAGGTCATGACGAGTCCAGAAAACCTGAGATGACTTGGAAAGGGGAAGCGTTCTCCTTTGGGCACAGTGCTCGAGTTGGAAGCGTGAGTATGAGCCTGTGTTTGTCCCTTGGTCATAGAGACAGGATGTGCTTCTCAGGGTCAGACCACTCAGGACTCGCAGGGCCTTTGATTCAGAAAAAGCAGGTGCTTGTAAAGGAGTCCGGCTACCTGACCACCGCGGGTCTTCACACGTGTTTGTTTATGGAGAGATGGAAAAGATGGGGCCAGCCAAGACTGATCTGGTGGGTCAAGGAAGATTCCAGGGTGAGTTTTTTGCCCTCAGCATGAAGCCCTGAGTGAAGGGAGACTGAAAACAGGAGAGAAAGTTATGTTTACTCTTTTGCCTTGATGCCGTCGTGAGGGCTCATTGTACATAAGTTGGAGGTAATTTTTAGTGCTTTGCTGGTACTTATCACCTGACCCTTGTCCCCAACCAAACTTGAAAACGAGTGGGGAAGTCAGTTATGTAGGACTGGTAATTCTGGGCAGAGTGGCACTAAGATTCAGAAGTGATGGCTGAGCAAC
Organism: Hipposideros armiger; assembly: GCF_001890085.2. Taxonomy (NCBI): domain Eukaryota; kingdom Metazoa; phylum Chordata; class Mammalia; order Chiroptera; family Hipposideridae; genus Hipposideros; species Hipposideros armiger. Next base: position 6,089,216 of record NW_017731378.1, read on the forward strand.
ACCACTAGCTGGCAAGACCTGGAATGGGCCCGCCTTGGTCCACTTGGGCTGCCATAACAAATACCATAGACTTACGGTATACGTGGCTTAAGCAACAGGCATTTACTTTTCACAGTTGGGGAACTGGAAGTCCAAGGTTAAGGTTCTAGTAGCATCATTGTCTGGTGTGAGCCGTCTTCTGGGGTTCTCACCTTTTTTGCTGTGTCCTCACATAGCCTTTTCTGTACGTGGATGGAGAGATGGAGAGAGGAGGCAAGGTCTCATGTGTCTCTTCTTATAAGGGCACTATTCCCATCCTGAGGCCTCCACCCTGATCAAAACCTAATTACCCCCCAAAGTCCCCATGTCCAAATACCGTCACATGGGATATTAGGGCTTCAACATAGGAATTTCATGTGGACACAATTGAGTTCATAGCAGAGTCCCTCCACTTTCTTGAAAAGTCTCATTGTTCAGCTGACTAAACAGCCTGCTTACTCCTTCTGCAAACATTTTGTGAGTGCCCTCCCCCTACTGGGCTCAGGGCGCTGTGCTGGGGGGACATGGTGGTAAGATGGAGGCCTGTCACTGAGTTATAACGGTGTAAAGGAAGGTCTTAGAAGGCCTGCAAAGTTCTCTAATAGGGGCTGGTAGAAGGTTCTTTAGGAACAGAGGGCAGGTGCTGTCTACTCCACAAAGGGAATTCACAGAAGAGGTGACACAACACTGGGTCTCGAAGCTCCAGGAGTCACGGTGGTGATTCTGTAGTGGTTTACGACTAGCTCTGGTGCCCGACACAGCTGGTCCTGCCACCCTCCAGGGAAGTGATGCTAGATAAACCAATGACTGTGAGCCCAGGAATCATGGATGGCTGAGGGATTTAAGAAAGTGATCTTCACGAAGTGTGCCTGGTCTGTGTCAGCATATTGAGCCATTATCATTCCCTGAGCATGATTGTCCTTTGCTTCATTTCTGGGTCCTGTCTTTAGTTGGTTATATGGGCACATTCTCTGGAATAGCGCCACAACAGAGTAGGTGAATCCCATTCATGCATTCACACATCTATCTATTCATTCCGTTCATTCCTTCAATTGTTCAACATTTATTGAGCCCCCTCTGTATGCCAAGCACAGGGGCAGTCACTGGCACACGGGCATGAATCAGGTTGAATCCTTGGCCTTGCACACTGGTGTGGACTGCAGTGTGGCAGCGGGACTCAGTGGTTCCCCGCTGACCAGACTCTGGTACTGGTCAGCTCCGCTCCACGACCGATCACCTGTGGGACCTTTGCCCAGTTTCTAACCTGCTCTGCTCCTTGAGCAGCTTGTCTGTTAAATGGGGAAATGTGTAGCTAAATGAGCTATTCCATATAAAGAGCACAGTGCCAGGCATTTATTTAGAAAGTACTCAATAAACGTTAATGTTGATTAAAGTTGGAGAGATGGACAGTAAGTGGATAATGGACATGCCATGAGAGAAGCTCTAAAAGAGGCCTGAACTGAGCATTGTGGGACCGTGGAGGAGGCATGGTCTGTGTCTGCAAGGCAGAGAGAAAGGTTGCTACACTCAGTGTCTAAGTATGAGCTCACTGGTCACCCCCGGGGTCACCTCTAACACCAAGGTTGCTATGCCCTGGCTCCAAGGCAGTCCTCTTAGTGGGCAGAGGCTTTTAGGGTCATCTACCAGTGCCCCCCAGGAGTGAGATCATGGGGCCATGGGCTGTAATCACCTCTTCCTGCCCAGCCAAGAGGGAGAGGCAGCAGCTGCACACGCACGTGGCACTCCTGGCACATCCAGACCCATGTGACATCAGCATTGCTTCCGCTAGCTTATCGAATTTCTGTAGCCTGCTGGCTCCAGCTCTGGTTCACCTTTCCCACCTCCAAGTTCTTATAAAAACTTGTATATTTCTGGAAATAAGGCATGGCTCTGAGCAATAGGGGGCATATTGGTTTTTGGGGGCATATTGGTTTTTGGGGGCAGGCAAAACATTCTCTCTGGTACCTGACTGTCACATACACTGCAGGACTTAGCATCCCTGCTCCCGCCCAGTCCGTGTCCCTGGTATTCTCCCTTCCCCATTCCAAATGTCCTCCAAGGTGTGGCACCGCCCCCAGTGAGAGCCACTGGAGCTGAGGTGGGATAGCTTTCTGCTTCTCTACTTTTGGGTTTCTTTGCTGACTTTCCTTCCTCTTTGGGGCTGGCTGACCTCATCCTGCCTGACCCTCTTCTCTGTCCTTCATTGCTGGGTGACAGTGAGGTCCTGCAGACCTGGGGTGGGAGGGAAGAAGTACCAGGGAGAAGAATAGCCATGGTCAGGGATGTGAATGCACAGGACGTCTCTTGAGGGGCATGGGCTCTGATCTGTCTTGCAGACCCCGCTTGTGGTGAGAGGAAGTTGGGGAGGGGGATGTGGCCTTTTTTCCAGAAGTGAGGCTCCACGCAGGGGTCTGGATTTCCCGGAGGCAAATGGGCTCTGTAGGAGTGCTTTCCATGTCTCAGTTTTTTGGGGGTGGCATTAAATAAGGGGTGACAGGAGCAGTGATGACTAGCTTGGGGCTGGAGGAGGGAACACTACAATTGGTGAAACGACTGCCAGCTGCTGCAGACTCAGAGACTTTAGCCTTACTCACCTTCTGCATCAGCCTCCTGGATAAATAAAGTGACAAATAACTGATTGTCGTGAGCTCAGAACACCCACGCTCAGTAAACTTAAGAGATGAAAAGCTGGGGTCCCTATGAGCCATCTCTGCTCTGGTGTAATAAGCCCAGAAGGTTCAGAATCTCAGAGGAAGCCAGATGAATTCAAAATGCAATACAGCTCTGCCTTCTCCCCTGTGCCGTCTTGCCTCGCTCCCCCCTCCTTACTCTTTCCTAGCTATCGTGTTCCCATCCCTTCCCCCTTGTCTTTAAAACCTGTCACTGTACCTGATGGAAAAGCCTCTGGGAGGAGCCCCGTGCTGCCAGTTTGTCTTCCTCAGAACCACAAGCCCAGCCCTCCTAGGCTCTGATTCCATCCATTTACCCACTCACCCATCGGTCCTTCCTCTACCCACCACCCATCCACCTGCCCATCCACCCATCCACCCATCCATCCATCCATCCATCCATCCATCCATCCATCCATCCACCCATCCACCCATCCACCCACCGCCCACCAATCCCAGCTCTGCCTCAGATCCTTCCTTCACCAAGATGGCCTCTTCTTCCCAGCTGGACAGTAAGCTTCCTCAGTCAGAGCACATGACTTAGACTTTTCAAAAGTCACCCATTCAGTCAGGTTTGGGAAACGAGACACAGCCTGAGACACTTAGGAGCCCTCTGGGTCCCTTACCGCTTCCTGCTGCCTCAGGTAGGGAGTGGCCGGGTGAATGGGAAGCCCCTTTCCTGATACCAAATGCTCACCAGTGACTGAGCTTCCTTTAATGGCGCAACACCTTTATTCTCTAATATGAGATCGCCCCAAGTTCAAATGTCTAGGAGAGGCCGCACCAAGCAAATGCACACTAAGGTGTAAATGACTGATGTGAACGTCTACCATGAGTGTGGCTGTGCACTGGGAGCAGAGGCCAGGAGAAAGCCCCAGGGAGTGGGCGGGCGGGTACCACACAGGAGTAAGACATGGGCCAGGAGCGCTTCAGGATTGTCTTGGGCCAGTGGTTTCAAGCTGAGCATGAGGACTCTTTGGGTCACTGTTGTCTCTGTGTGTCTCTGGAGGGTGGTGCGGGGAGCTTGGGGCTGGAGGGCACAGGCTCTGGAGTCGGACTCTAGTGGTTCCAACCGCAGCTCCCGCTTCCCAGCTGTGCGCCTTCAGACAAGACCTAAGCCTCAGCTTCTAAATCTGTACAATGGGGGCGATAATACCCATCCCCTAGGGTAGTTGTGAGGATTTGATGAAATAAGGCATGTGCGCCATGTTGCACAGCGCCTGGCACACAACAGCTCAGAAGGTTAGTTGCTATTCTCATCCTCATCGTTTGTAGCTTCAGAAGAGGGATTTGGAGCAAGAGGCAGAGGGATTTGCACATCTGAACCATCACCTGTAGCATTGCCAGATGGAGCGAATACAAATCCAAATAAATTTGTTATTTATCCGAAATTCAAATGTAACTGGTATTTTATCTGGGAACTATAGTCAATCGAGCCTCTCAAAGCTGGGTCCGGATCTCCTCCATCTTAGTCCCAACTAGGCCCGTCCCGGAAGTGGTCAGGGAGGAAGCGTGGGACAGCGCCCCACACTGGCTGACCACTGCCCTGCAGCCTATGGAGGCTGGGGCAGGAGGGGTGATAGGGGTGTTGGGAGCTACCCAGCAGGGGCTGTGTGTGTGGGCAGACTTGAGGGGCGTTACTCAGCCACAGCACAGAAGCTGCGTGCTTGGCGGGTGCAGCGGGCATTGTGAATCACAGTGCGTAGACTCCAGCCCCTGCCAAGCAGGCTGTGGGCAGAGAGAGTAGCAGCGCGTGTGGAGCCACAGCTCTCAGCGGTTAGGAACACGGCATTGGGGACCGATTCTGCTTTCTTGAGAGAAACGGCCAGCAGAGCTCAGAGCTTTCCCACCTCAATGGGTGTGTAGGGCAGCATCGACTCCCGTTATTTCCTGTTCCTGCTCTTTTTTCTCCTCTCTTCCCCCACCCTCTCTTTTTCTCCCCCGCTCTAGAGTTTCCTCCATACCAGCCCTTTTGAGAGAGCTGGTGTGGGTGGGTTTCTGACGCATCCTGATGTTTCACAAGCCCCAGGCTTCTGGCCCTCCACCTGCTGCCTCTTGGGACCTCCCTACAGGCCCGCTCTTGGCAGCATGGTCGGAGTCCCTGCAACTAAGAAACAAGGGCAGGCTCTGTGTGACCTGTGAGAGATGAGCCCACCCCTTCCAGACGGGCACACAGGCCAGGCAAGGGAGGATGTGTCACACAGAGGTGTGGTCAGTTCTGAGCATGGCTGGGCGGTAATGTTGTATTTTTCCATCTCTAGGGGACTCAAGCTCTGGCTCCCTATTCGTCTTGCCTTGGCATCAAAGCTCTTCGTGATTTGCTTCCTTTATCTGTTTCTTGTTATACCTTCCTTCACTCCTTTCCTCTCACCTGAAGCTCCAGGTAAATGGAACTGCTTATAATTCTAAGAAAACTCTATGCCCCTCACACCTCCAGGCCTTTGTAGAGTCTGTTCAATGGATCTGCCTGGTCAAGATCCATTGATCCTTCAAGATTTAGCTCAGCTACTTTGTCCTTTGAGAAGCCTCCTGACAATCTCCTAGCCAAATTGGATTTGAGAGCTCTCTCTCCTATGGTCTGCTTACATTGTCCATGTTGCCAATGAAGCCCCTGTTACCTTATGAAATTGTGGTTGATTCTTTGCACATCTGTCTCTTCATCCAGATTGGAAATTCCTCAAATTATGTCTTTCAATTAATCTTGCCCCAGGGCCTTTGCATGTGCTTTTGGCGCTTCATGAATGCCCTCATACTCTCATTGTTCATGAGACTGGCCCCATATTATCCTTCATGTCTCAGCTGAAACGTCACCTCATCCAAGAGGCCTGCCCTGACTCTCCTTACCCCGAGATTATTTTATTTATTACAGCACCCTGTTTTCTCTTGCAATGGCTTATTACAGCTTGACATTTCATTTATCTCTTTTTTCTCAGTCTGCACCACTGGATGATAACAGCTATGAGGGCAAGGTCCCTGTTAGCTGGTTTACCATTATGACCCTACCATCTAGCCCTGTGCCATTTGCTGATGGGTTGGAGAGTGAGGCATGGGGAGCAGACACAGACAAAGTCTGGAGAAAAGGAATTTTTGATCAGGACGCCCTAGATGTGGTTAGCTGGGTGGAAGGGAAATGGGGACTCATTTCTCTGTAAACTGTACCACCCCATCTCGTCTGTGGTTCCATTAGATGCATTTGGAGCAGATACTGTCACTGTGTGGCATCGTTCATTTCTCTCCTTTTGCATATTTTAGTTTTCTTGTTTGTTTCTTTGGCTTTTCAGTTTGGTTGCTGTCTAGCCAACAAAATCATTCTTTTTCTGAAAATACAGAGGAATTTGATGAAGAGCAGCTACAACGCCTGGGTCAGCTATGGATTTGGGGACCCCGAGGGGCTGGCGTTTCTTTTATCCTTTACCTACAGGTGGGAGAGTCCCTTACAAATATATGTGGCCCTGAGTGGCAGCACCCACAGAGGCCTGTTCTTGCTGTTGAAGGCCTTCTCTGGGCCCTGGGTCTCCTTGGGACAGGGGCAGGGATGTTACTATCAGGGTTCAGTCCCTGGTAAGCTGGTTTCTGCTGCTTCATTCTTCTGAGGAGGGCAGACCCAGAAGGCCCATCCTTGAAGCCTCTACTAAGAGTGACTTAGTCCTCCCCATCCAGGGGACGGGCCCAGACGGATGATGTGTTCACAGCCCCAGGCTTTACAGAGGAGGAAACCAAGGTTCATGGAGAAGAAATGCTTTGCTGCTTTGCCCAAATCACAAGGTTGACGCAGGACTAAAACCCAGGTCTCATGTCACCTCATCTGGGGACACTTTGTCCTCATCATAGCTAGACCCTCATGTAATCCAGGATGTTAATTCAGAGGTGTGGGCGTTTGTGCAGCAAGAACCTTTATATTTATTTTCACTGTACAGAGATAAGCCTTCTTTGACGTTCCTCCTCCTCCATCCTGTTCATCATCCCGAGAACACTGAGGTGAAGGCAATGGCTTAGGTTCCAGGGTCCTGGGTGGGGAACAGGTTGTTTCCAAGTAGGCCTTGTCCAAAATAGGCCTTCCTGCCCCCTGCCGGTGCCTTTGGGGCCCAGGAAGGCCTGGGCTGAGGGACCCCCTCTGTTAGCAATGACCCAATCGATGGCTCCTTCAGAAAAGAGCAGACCCACGTGTGTGTAGAGCACTTGGTTCTTCAGATCCAGATTTTAAAAGGCTGTTTCTATGTATTTAACCTTCTGAGGGGGTCACCAGAAAACTCTGCCCTAAACTGTTTTGGTTCAAGTGTGTGATCGCAGCCGGCCCCGACACTATATACTTCAGGACAGTGTCCAGGGGGCCAGGCTTGGCCAGCAGCCTGTGGGCAGCATGCCCTGCAGTGCTGTTGCCCCCCTGACCTTCTGTAAGGGATAGAGAAGAAAGGGAAGGAAGGACTCCATGGTAACGAGGCTGGAGAGCCCTAGTGCCATGGTGTCATAGCAACCAAATGGAGGAATTCCATCCGCATAGTGACAGGGGACCCTGGAACCTATCAGACCCCAGTTAGCCCATTGTGTTAGCAACCAGGCTGTGGCCATCTATGATGGCGGTGATGGTGGGAGGAGAGTGCAAATGACTAGGGTGGCGGGGTTGGAAGAAGTTGTTTTGGGTGGGTTTGGGAAACTAAAAAGAAAATCTTAAAAGATGGAGAAATAGAGAAGGCTCTGACAGATAAGTATCAATAAAAGAGAAAACATACAGACCTGGCTTTAGAGTGCACCTTCTAGGAAGTGTTTCCTGATTTGTTCCCCTCCCCGCGTGTGCCATTTGGATTTACTATTCCTTGTCTGGTCTGGAGCACTTGACCCTGGCTTTGGGGACGAGTGTTGGGTTTCTTACCCTGGGCTGTGGACACATGCTGATATTTGTGTCGATTGTGACTTGAGCAGGGTGAGGTGATTGGGAACAGGCTTTTGTGGCTGGTGTCTTTCAGCAACCTGGCAGTCCTTCTGAGATGGGGCCATCTCTACATGGAGCTGAGGAAGGGTTTGAGGATGCCTTCTCCTTCCTCTTCAGCTGGGGAAGGGTAAGATGGCGTGGAGAATACGGAGCCTGTGAGGAGAAAGAACAGAAGGTAGGATGGATAGCAACAGGCTGCTCTGTGCCCATAGCAGTGGAGGAAAGGAAGGTGGACATTGGCCTTCCAGGGATTATAGGTGCCTCAGTGGAAAAGGGCAGCTTTAGATGCCAAGGGTCTTTGCGGCTTTAGGTACAAGATGGGCTGAGCTTTTCGTGTGTACACAAAAAGCTTTTGTGAGGTTGGGCCATGGCTTACAGTTCTCTGTCCCCCATGGCATCCACACAAGCATGGGCACCTGTATTTGTTGAATGAGTCATCATTCTTGTCCTTGTCAAGCTTACGTTCTACCTGAGAAAGAGGAACATCTCTTCATGAGTGACCAAACCCCAGGGTCATTGATAGACGACATGTTTTCAAGTGTAAAGTAGGGATTTCCTGACTACTGAGTGAATATTTGGGACATGGGGAGCAGGGGCTGCAGATTGAGGAAGTTCAAAAAAAGGTCAGGATAACCAAGGCTGGTGATCTAGGCTGTCATGAAAAGCGTGTCTGTATCCAAAGGGCCTCAAACTTTAGTTGAATAATAATCGCCTGGAAATCTGTTTAAATATGCAGCCTCTAGGGCCCCACCCCAAAGATTCTGATTCAGCAGTCCTGGAAATCTGTTTCTGTTTCTATTTTTAACAAGCTATGCCGGTGATTTTGATGGAGATCAACGGGACCACACACTTAGAAACACTGGTCTACCCCAGGGGCATTCCTCCTACAAGGAAGCCTCTCTGAGCCATGAAAGCTTCCAGGCTTGCTATTCTTTGGGTCTTCACAAATAGTTTTAACAACATTAAGACAGCCTCTAAGGAGCTGGCAAACCCAGGAACCTTGCCTTCCATAGCAGAGGAGAAAGCATCAACTTAATGCTTCTTTAGCCTTGACTCAGAAAGCCAGGAGGCAAAGGCAGGTTGGCTGAACTCCAGTGTATGGAGTGGGACGTGATGGCGCCCTCACTGGGTGTGTGAGGTTTGTGCACGGGCGGCATGGGTAAGCTGCTGTCATTTCAGCTGGCCACACTGTGGGAGCTGTGAAATGCAAGAGAGGATAGAGAATTTCAGGGGCGGACTTGCCATTTTGTGGGGGCTGTCTCTAAAGATAGGAAGGCAAAAACCATTTATAAGCCAACCTATTACATGGAAATCCCAGAAAAACACAACCCATATACTGCGCTCTCTTTTATTCTGACTTTTCCTGCTACAGCTGGCTATTAGGAGGGTATTGATGATTCTAAAAGCCCTGACAGTAATAACCAAGAGGTATTCATAGTATTTATTAAGTACCCACTCTGTACATGTACAGTGCTAAGCACTTAATGTTCATTATCTCATTTAATCTTCACAATGGCCCCAGGAGGTCTAATGCAACACCACTCTCCATTTAACACCGGAGGAAACTGAGGCTTCCGGAGTAACTTGCCCAGTGATTTATAGCAGCGAGTGGGTGGGTGTGAGATCTGGTGCCAGTCCCTAGGTTGGAAGCATTATGCCAGAAGGAAATTCTTTTATTCACTTTCCTTCTCTTCTTCCATGTGCCAAAATGTGTGTTCTTCTCTCATCCAGTTTATCCTATGTAGCTTCTAGTTTTGACAGTTTAGGATAGGACATGGCAAATGGGAATGGAGTTGAATAAATGGATCTTTAAAGCATCTATTTGCAACCAAACCTCCTTCAGTGAGACACACATTGTAAGTATGAAGGAGCACAGGTTTTTGTCGAGGGAATAGTTAACAAAAGTGATTGCAAAGCAACAGGTCTGTGATACTCCCTGGGGTTTTAGCAAAGCCCCTCTCCTGTTTGTGACGGATGTCTTCTACTTGATAGATTCTTTTAAACATAAGATTCAGTAGTTCTTTTCTCCCCTTCCTCTTGGTGGGCAAATGGATATGCTTATCAGCATAAAAGTCTAAATTTTAAGGATGAGATACAGAACCAGAAATGGCCCTTCTCTGAGACAAATGTCCCATGTGAGTACTTGGTTTGGGGAGACAGCATGGCATTAAGGAAGGAGCTTTGGAAGTGGATGGTTCAAATCCTGCCTCTCAGCTGACCTTGGGTTAGTTACTTAATTTCTCTCAGTTGCTGTGTCCTCATTTCTAGCACATGTGTAGTATCATAGTGAATGCAGTAGGTATTGTCCTTTATCACCAAATCCCCCCTCTGCAGGATGAGCCTCCCCATTCACCCGAGCTGCTGGGAGTGTTGGCAAGCGACTCCTTCCCTAGGAGTTACTCTCAGCATAAGGGAGCTGCCCAGCTCAAGGTCATGCCCACTCCTTGCGGGCAATCTGTGTCAATGTCCAAAGTGTAATGGCCTGGCTATCTTGACTTAAGGTAAGATTACTCCAGAGCTTGATGGATGGGCTGAGGCCACTGTGGTGGCTGCATCATTCCTCTGCCTTCGTGACTTCATCCACCTCTGCCCAGTCCTGTAGCCTTTTCTTCCCCACAGGTGTTTATCTTGAGCCTTCCCACTGCCCCCTCCCAACCCCCCCCCAAAAATCCTGCATGCAAATCTCTGTTTCAAAGTCCTGGGTACCCAACCTAAAACGCCTCATTTACAGGGTTTTGTGACAATTCAATGAGATCATTGATTTAAGTGCCTAGTGTAGTGCCCGACAAGCAGTAGGTCCTTCATAAATATAGCTTTTATTTTATTAGCTGTAAAGTTTCGTAAAATTTATAGCTGTAAAATTTCAAGCCACTTCTCTGCATTTTGGGAAAATATTGAATATGCAGTCACGATCAGTGTTCAACAAATTTCAGTGAAAGGAGGAATTCGTTGGGGCTCTGAAGGAAGCCCTCCTATTGATTCATGTCAAACTTCATTATAAGAAGTGGTTTGGGACTTTCAGATCAGCTTTGTGTGATGGAATTTTATCATGGTGATTTAAAAAAAATTTTACTAAAAATCATATGCTCTCTGAAGCATAGTCCCAATGATATTTTCGCTTTTAGGAAGTGCTTAAACAAACTTGATCTTTTAGTGAGGAATTAATGAGGAAAAGAAATGTAAATCCAGTATGAGAAAGAGGGATGTGTTATCATTCATACCTGCTCTTGTAATCTTCCAAGCATGTGAGTGCATACGTGTGTGTGTGTGTGTGTGTGTGTGTGTGTGTGTGCGCGCGCGCGCGCCCCTAAGAGTGTATTTGTGGTTTCTTGTTTACTGGAGCATTAGGGAGCTTAGGTGATACTTACCATTGTGGTTAGGAAACGAGGCTCCATTGAGGGAAGAGAGGCTAGTATACCATTAAAAAAATGAGATATAATTGACATATAACATATTAGTTTCAGGTGCGCAGCATAATGATTCAATATTTGTATACTCATATATGGTGAAAGGATCTCTACACTAACTCTAGTTAATACCCATCACTATATATAGTCACACATTTTTAGTGTACCGTTTGAAAAGAACATCTTTTGTAGGTGGTTGTGGTAGTAGTAGAAAAGGAATGCAAGGATATTTCCACATTACTGAAATGTGTAACATAAAAATGAAAGGCCCTTCTCTGTCCCTGCCTCTCAACACAAATCCCACTCCTCAGAGGTCACACCACTGTCACAACTCACGTCTCTCTCAGCTGTACATGTACGGTCATACACATACAGATTAATAATGATATGTGTGTGTGTGTGTGTGTGTGTGTGTGTGTGTGTGTGTATCTTTAAGTGAATGAGATTCCATCATACATTCTACTGTGCGACTTGCTTTCCTTTCCCCACTTACTCTAATTGGACTTCTTTTCAGAACTGGGTATATAAACCTATTTCATTCTTTTTAATGTTTGTGCATAATACGCCATGGAATGGTGCACTACAATTTATTTGAGGCACCTACCCTTGGTTGCTCTGCAGGCTGTTTCCAGATTTTTCAATACAGTAAACAAAGCTGCAGTGACTACCCTTGTTCATGCACTCTTTTTACCATTACTCCCTGCCTCGCACAGGGTTGCGTGCACAGTTTGTGTTGAATCAATAATGGTTGCAGTGACTTGAAGGCTAGGTGCAGCTTAATGAGAGATTAAAGGGCATAGCTCTCCTTAGCACACAGCAATGATTTTTTAGGAGAGACTGGCTATCCTATATAGATTTGGACAAGAAAAGAGTCTGGTGCCCTGAAGTCCTTGGTGGAAGTTTGTTTTGTCTTGATGGTCCCGGTCCTGGTCCTGCCAGCCACTCTTTTTCATATGTGTCACGGGAAACTTTCTTAAGACTGGTCTTTGCCTGTATGCTGATGCTAGGATAAGCCATGTCTTCTTCCTTTGTAGGGTTAGGGTATGAACTTTGATCCGAGTGCATTTGACAATGATCACAGGGCACCCAAGATGGTTAAAATGCTCACAGCTGTCTCAGGCTTTATGTGATAGGGGTACTGTTCAGGGAGCACAGGTGTCACCCAGATGCTGAGCCTCTCACATGTACAAGCATTGAAAATGATCCCTTATGAAGAGTTAATTTTAAAATGCATCCAGAACATGCTGTGAGACATAGTAGTTGATCTATAGCCCCATTAATGCCTCTAAGTGCAGAATCTAGGGTAATGATGCCACTCAGCATATTCATGGTCCTGCCTGTGGTTTAATTCCATCACTCAGGAGCCCAAGCAAGTCTAGACCACTCCATGCTGCCTGCCCCCATCATGCTTTATTGAAGGGCCACTTCTTAAGGATTTGGGGGGACTGTATTAACTCAAGTTCAGAGGAGGAGGTTTTCATGAGGACCATTAGTTGGAGCAACTCTTTCCAGAAACATATGGACCACGCAAGTCCATTTGCAGCACTCATTTTTTTTCAAAGCACTGCCTCGTTTCCTTTGCATAACACTCTGGTGGAGCAGGGCAGGTATTAGAGACCCATTTTACAGATGTGGAACCTGGGGGCAGAGTTTAGTGGTTTATGCAAGGTCACAGTGGGCCAATGACAGGACGTTAGATGCAGATTTCCTGCCTTGTAGTCATTGTAGTCCCTTTCTGCAAGTGACAACCCATTGGACATAAACTTGTGTACACACAGACTGTGTGCACTTACACAGATCACATCAAGCACAGACAAATTCAATGTGTGCAGATTCCTGGATGGGAGTTGTAGGAGTTTTGTTTTGCTTTTGAAACTTAACAGCCATTTCGCTGCCACTCCCATGGGCCAGCCTATTGCTGACCATTCTCTTTAGTACGGGTACTCGTGTGGATCAGCTCTCAGAAATCAAATATAAAGCCATTTAGGAAGGAAGAGGAGTGATTTCACTAGAAGGAAATCTAATTAGGAAATCTAAATCGAATAGTCATTGAGCAAATGACTATTGAATACTAACTCTGTGTAACTCTGGGCTGGACAGAGGGAAGGGAGACAAGCTGTGCAAAGAACTGGCCCTACCCTGAGGAGCTTTCAATCTAGTTGGGGAGATGAGAAGACAATTAAATATCACAGGGAAGCATGCAATCAGTTGTCCATCATGAGCCATGGAAGCCTTCGCTAGAATTTTGAAGCAAGAATATTGTGGGTCCCTGTCTTCTGACAACAGGAGGGCCTGAGAGGCTAGGTAGCACTTGGATGAAGGGAACAGGAGGAGCATTCTAAGACCCTGTGAGCTCTAGGGGTTGGAGGTCGTGAGGAAGTGTCAGGTAGTCATAATCTGAAGTGATCCGCGATGTTGCTTCTGATCATGTTTGTTAGCTTTCAGGGGAGCTTACAGAGTGTCAGGATCATTGATTCCTGGGAACCCTTTGCCCAGCAAAGGCCCGAGTGTGTGGGCATAAAAGGGTGAAAGCCCAGGCCACCAAAATATCTTTCAGACTGAATACTTTGGGCTTTCGCTTTGGTGTCCTTGGTTACCTGGCTATTACCCCATGTGTCTTCCCCATCATCATCACCACTGGGGAGATGACAGTGGTGTAGGGAAGACTTGTCCTCAGGGAGCCGCCCAATCCTTCTACCAAGTACCGAATATGCCAAATACAAACAAGTACACACTCAGACAGGAGAGAGTTAACTGTGCTAGGACAGCTAGTATTGGTTCCAAGGTGAGATGGGACTTGACTGGCCCTTGAAGATGAGCTAGGGCTAATCTTCTTAACTAAAAGAGTGAGTAGAAAATGAGTGGGAAGACCATTCGGGGTCAAGAGGACTACCTGAGCAAATGTAAGGGAAAGAGTAGACCAGTTTTTCTGGAGGGCAGGGTACCTGTGGGATATTAGGTGTGAGGAGGAGAAAGGGGCTCTGACATGGGAGTCTTTAAAGGCTTTAGGAATTTGGGTACAAAGTATTAAAAAGTTATAAACAAGAAAATGAATTTAAAAGATCAGGGAATTCTTGGTTGTCAGAAAATAATAGGCGCCAATAGATTTTTAAAATATACGTGATGTTAAAAGATGGATGATTTACTGTTACTCGTTAGGGTAGTTGCATCTGGATGCAACGTGAGCTTTATTGTAGCAGTAATGTGTTCCGAGATATTTACAAGTTATTTTCTCACCCAGTTCTAAATAAATATGTAATAAATACCCATTCAAGGTGCTGTGGATCAATTAATTGCAAGCGTAACGTACCACGGCACAGAATGAACCCAGAGCACTGCTTCAGATGCATGAGTGTTTGGGCAGGCACTGAGCTATGATTTTAGGCGTGGGATGGTTTGCCCTGAGCCAGCCACATTCTCTCCCCTTCATCATTTCATGAAGGTAAACGAGATGGCTTGAGATATGTATTCACTGTGCTGGTCAGGAAGCTTTGGTGACAAGTGACAGAAACTAGACTCAAATTGGTTTAAGCCAAAATGTTTAACCAAAGTAAAAAGTTAACCAAAACTTAACTAAAAAGTCCAAAGTGGATATAACTTCCGCCGTGGCTGGATTTAGAGGCTCAGTGTGGTTAAGAGTCTGTCTTTTCTCTCTCCATGTCCAGCTCTGCTTTTCTCATTCTCAGCTGCATTTTCCAGCAGACATTCTCCATGTGGTAGGAAAGATGACAATTCAGAGCGTACATTGACCAAAGGGAGTCAGTCTCTCTTCTCCTCATCCTCCTCTTCCTTTTTTATTTTTGTCCTTGAAAAAGTTATCCCAGCTTAGTTCATGTGTCAACCCCACCTCTGGACCAATTGCTGGTCAGCTTGAGGTGGCAGAACTCACTGATTGACGGCCTCATCAGAATAAAACGGAGTGGGAAGGAGCTGTTTTCCAAAGGTAGGGGTGTGGTCCAAGGTGTGTGTGTGTGTGTGTGTGTGTGTGTGTGTGTGTGTGTGTGTGTGAGAGAGAGAGAGAGAGAGAGAGAGAGAGAGAGAGAGAGAGAGAGATTGAGATGGGGGCTCAGATCAAGGTGATACCAACTTACCAACTGATGCTGTCTGAGGCTTCACCTTAGCCTGGACTGTAACAAAAGATGCGGTCATCACAGGCAGGCACCTACTGGATTTTGCAGCCAACTACAGCTCAAGCTCTTTAAGGCCAGAGAAAGTGACTTAACTATGAATTTTCACCTCAAATTCCAGAAAAGTTATTCATGCTGATAGAAAGCAACAGTTGCTTAGCCTTCAGAGGATGAAGATTTTGAAGTTCTTTAAGAACTCACCACAATTTAATTCACATTTTCCGTCCTGCATTGCTGTACTTGGAATAAGGCTCTTGCAGGAGATGAGTTAATAGGTCATTTGTCCTTAGATCCATGGCTTTTTTTCTACTGTGCCATGTTCACATTAATGAGTTCCACCTCCATGGAAAACAGCTTGGGCTGGGAGAACATACACAACAGCGTTTCGCATTTACCTGTAAGTGTTTCTTAAAGAGTTCCTACCAAACACTGTTTTAAGCATCCTTTTTAGTCACCGGTTTGGAGGAAGGGGATAGAAGGTAGGCGATAGATATGATTTTCTCCATTTGGTAGATGTAGGAACGTAACACATGGGGTGGAGGGTTAAGAGACTTGCAGGGGAATATCAGTCACAAAGCCTAAAGACAAAAAATGACACTCTTAATTTGAAATTAGCTTTCCTAAGAATTGGCCTTCCTCTTTTCTGATTCTAATGGGGTACTTCCTTTCAAAAGAGCAGCACCTTAAACATTCACTTGCACTGGAGTGTCCATTCAAATCCATTGGTGAACCCAAAGGATAATAGCCAAGGAATCATTTAATGAGATCTAAACCATTTTACAAGGCATGCCGAGTTTCCATTTATTGTAGCACTGCATTCAACGTGCACTTCTCTGATTTTTCTTTTTAAATAGAGTAGCTTTTCCACTGATTACTAATCCTCAATACAGTGGTAATGGAGGGAGTAGATATCTGGTTCAAGAGCTCAGGTAAGAGTAGGTATTATTGACAGGAGCTTCTAAGCAGGTATCAAGTGCTGAGATCATTGGTTTTGTGGGTTTTTTTTTTTTTTTGGTATTGGGTAAAAAAACCTATCCTTTCTAGTTCTTTGAACAGCAGTGGTACTTTGTTTCATTTCTGCTCCTGCTGTTGATGCTCATGTTGTTATTGACTGAGTCTATACCAGGAGTTGGCAAAATTTTTCTGTAAAGGGACAGATAGCAAATATTTTTGGTTTTGGTTTTGAGAACCATAGGGTGGACTACTTGACTCTGCTGTGGTAGTGTGAAAGCTGCCATTCATCATATGTACGTGAATGGGTGAGCCTGTGTTCCAATAAAACTTTATATACAAAGACAGATAGCAGGCCAGATTTGGCCCACGGGCAGTAGTTTGCAGACCCTTGCTGTACAGTCTCTTGGAGTTTACATGGACGCCTCTGCCTGAGCACAGCCGACACACACTGTGTGATCAAAGTGTCTCTGCAGCCTCCACCCTGCGCCCTTCCCTTTTCCTGCAGAACTGTTACAAAATTCAATTTTTAAGTGGTGTTTCTAAAAGCCCCATTTCCAGTGTCTGAATTTCCATATTAAGATCTGTGGACCTTGGACTGCAGTTGGGGGCCTGATTTTTTTTGCTCTGCAGAAGCAAGGACCCGAAAGATTATCCTGTTCCAGTGCTGGAGTTTAGGTAGATGGTCTAGTAAAATGGCACTAGACAAATGCCAATAGACTCTTAGACCAAGGGACCCCGGAAACTACTTAACCTTCCAGAGTCTGCCCCATACTATAAGACTACCCACCTTGCTCACCTCACAGGGATGTCGTGAGAATAACCCATTCATTCAGTTTCTCTTTACTGAGCACCTACTTCCAGTCATAACTTTGCTAGGCATAGGGGATATACTGGCGAACACAATACATACCAAGCTTACCGTGCAGTGATCAAATTAATTAATGTTAAGGAAGAGAGAGTTTCAAATTGATTGATTATGTAAGAGTTTAGATTTCCTTGACCTTTTAAAACAAAGGTCATCCTAAAGACCAAGGGATATTTTGGTCTTGCTATTTAGAAGCTGAACTCTCAAGAAAGCCAATTGAATGGTAGTTTAGATAAAATTATAAGGGTTGGGGATGGGGGCAGGAAGAGGATGAAAACAAAATGTTTAAGAGTGGTGAGATGGAGCTGCTTTCTACCAAAGATCACTTCTGAAAGAAATCAGAGATTTTCAACCCCCTCCGGGCTCCAAACCTAAGGGGATTACCATTAACTAGTCGAGGGTAAAAATAAAAGCGTAGGAGGATTCATTTTGAAATGCTGTCGGCCACCAGCTGGAGAAAATAGCAGCTACTGTGATTACTAGGACACTTCTTGGAGGGTGTAGAGGTGTATCAGATAATCTCATCCCTCACCTATTTCAGTGGCATTTGGGTGGTTGGATAATCATTTCAATGTAGAAGGAAATAGCAGCAAACAGGAGGGAAAATAACAAGGTTATTTTTCAACTCTGGGTCCTTTCAGCTAGGGTGAATTTGTTGTTGATCAGATTTGATAGCCTATCCCTGTTCACTTCTATGGTATTTACTGGGAACTAACTTTGTGCTCTGCATTGGGTTGGAAACTGAAGGTGGGATAGAGGTGGGGTGGACACCAAAACCGAGGCAGACCTGGTTCCAGCCTTTAGAGGACCAACTTTCTGGAGAGTTTATGTGAAGAGGCTTTGTAAAGTGTGCTGGGTCACCTTCTCTCTAGAATGTGTGCCCTGTGAGTGCAGATCCTAGTGAGGGTCCTGGCAAACAACTAGTATGCAAATCATTGTGGAAAGACTCACCTTTGCTGCTGTATGTTCGGTGTCCCAGCAATACTAACTTGTTTGGAGAGCCACAAATGTACCACGTGCCTTTCCAGATGCTGCTCTGTGTGCTTGCAATACCCTTCCCCCCTACTTTGCCATGCTAGCTCTGTCTTCTTCCTCAAGGCTATATGTTTCTTCTCCCTGAAGTTTCTTCCTTTTCTTCTCCTTGCCTACCAGAATCCTGGTCCAGGTGCTCCACCTTCCCCACCCCCTGCTCCCTCCACCCCCCACTCCACATGCCTCCATTATAGCCCATGACTCTGGATTGTGGTTGTTTGTATCTTATAATGGAGACCAGATGCTGATAATTTTAAAATGTATCTGACTTTTGGGGGAATCATGAATAAAACTACATGTATACCCTGAACATATTGTTTTAATTTTAAACTGTAGATGTATGTTTATTTACCTTTCATTTTTTGATATAGGTAGGCTCTAGGTCTTCTCTGTGCATGTGGGTCTGCTGATTACAGTTCTAGGTCACCTTCATATTTAAGCCTTACCTGTAATGCATGATCTCTAATTTCCAGTTCCTAATTTTTTTTTATGGAGTAAGAAAACACTGGGAAGGCAATTTAAAGATTCTAGAGTCTTTCCCACACCCAGTATTTTATACTTTTCCTGTTCACATTTAATTCAGCTGCATTTTTAAAGTGACTCACCTTTATCAAGTCTTTGCAAAACATGCAAATAAGCTTTTATGAAAACATGGATTTTTTTTACTCATTTTCTGTTGATTTACATCGTATAATAACAAGTATGACAATTATACATAAGTTTTGAGAACGAACACAATTAGCCCTCGTGAACACATAACTCAGCTGGTGGGAGAAGCAACGCTAGGGTGTAAGAGAGAGGAATAGCATGCGACTCAGTTGGTAGGAGCTGCATGACGTGGGCCTCAGGAGCAATGGAGAACAGGGTTAATCTGGCACGTCGGTAAGCAAAGTTCAGTTTAGGGATAGTGGACTTGATTGAGCTACTCCAGAGCCTGTGTAAGGAGGTGTTCAGTAATCTGTTAAACGGATGCGTGAACAATCCAGTAAGTAAAGGAGAGCACTTCTGAAGATTTGGCTTTTTCAGGACCTCCGATATTTCACCTCATAATTGGCCATCTCCTCTGTCTGTAGGGGTGCTGGGCCCAATTCAAAAGGCTGGAACTTTCCCCACCATGTGTAGAATGAGACTGTGAAGATAAACAGGGCACAGATTTCTGGATGAGTCTGCCAGCAGGCCCTCCAGTCCCTGCCCCACCTTCTAACACAGCTACCGTCCTGCTGGTGATTGATGGATAAAATGTCTCCTTTGCTCTTCAGAGACCCTCTCTGCCATTACTTCTTGTTTCAGCCCCTTCTACTTAGGCTCTGAAACCTGTGAAATGTTTAAGGACTAACGTCTAGAGAGATAGGTCGCTGAAGGAAGCCATTTGTATTAAAATTCAGTACATGTGAACCCCATTAATGAATCTGGATCTACTGTAGCATATGGAACACCAGCTGGAGAGGGGTATGGTATATGCATCAGGGCCCCGTTTCTGATGTGGGCCCACTTTCCTGTAGATAATTTTACCTTACCTGTAAGGAGACACCGACAAGAAGCTTACAGAGACATGTGTGACACACATGTACATATAGATCAGGTGAGTAGGGAGGGCGATCATATGCCAGATGAGGTGAGTAGGGAGGGTGTTCCAATACAGTTATTTGTTTACTAGCTAAAAACTGCCTCACAGACAGTGCTGTGTGAGCTGGTACGTTGTCATGATGCAAGAGCCATGAATTGTTGGCGAAAAGTTCAGATCGTCTAACTTTCTCACGCAGCCTTTTCTGCACTTCCAAATAGTCAACTTGGTAAACTTTTTGTCCAGTTGGTACAAATTCATAATGAATAATCCCTCTGATATCCAAAAAGGTTAGCAACATCACTGCAGCAAAGTTTGCAAACTTAATTGTCAGATCTTGTGTATCTTTCATATAAAAGTATTTCTTGCCCTAACCGTGAGACAGGTCATGTGGGCACATGGAAGATTGCTGTGGATGTAGGGTCAGCTATCGCAAACTAGGGATTATGGAGAGAGACCAAAGCTTTTCATGTGTGTGTGAGGAGGAGTGTTTCAAGTAATGAGGTGATAGAGAGAAGCAAGATTTGTTTGCGCCATAGCATAGAGAAAGGGCATTCGGGCTGATCCATGAAACACAGCAGTGTGAAACCAGGAAGCCAAAAAAATACGGTATGCAGTGGCTAAGAGCATATATCCTAGATTCAGATGGTTCTGGGTTCAAGTCCAGGCACTGCTATTTACTAGCTGTATGTCCAGGCAACTTACCTTATCGCTTTGTGTTTTAGTCTATAAAAAAAAGAGAGTAATAGGACTTCCTTCACAGAGCTAGTGGGCTGGTTAGATTTTTATATGGAAAGTAATTCACACGGTGCCTGCCACACAGTAAAACACTTAAAAAACGTTATACAGGGCCGGCCGAGTGGCGCGATGGTTAAGAACTGGCTTGGGACGTCAGAGGGCCCCGGTTCGGATCCCACATATGAAGGCCAGTGACACTGCCCTCCACAACTAAGATGCTGAAAACAGCTCAACCTGGAGCTGGGTTGACTTGAGTCGCCGGCAACAGCGTAGGCTGCAGCCCCTGTGGCAGTGGATTGCCATGGGCTACTGTATGTAGCCAACAGCCAGCGTGAGCAGCCAGCAGCCGCCGTGAGCGGCCATCCAGAAGCTGGCAACTGATGTACCTCGCCCGGGAAGAGCGCAATGATGGTGTCAACTTGGGCCAGTGAAGCAACGTCCTCCACAACTAGACTGAAGAACAAAAACGACAGCAAGTTGTCTGTTCCCCTTCCCCCAATTCCCCAGCACTATTCCCATCCCCCCAATTCCCCAATAAAAATCTTAAAAAAAAGAAAAACAAAAACAACATTATACATATTCATTGTGTGTGTGTGACAACACAATTTTCTCCTGCTATGGGAACACTTTTTTGGGCTGCTTGAGATCAGGAGACCTTCACTGAATCAGACTTTGATCAACACTGTGCTAGGTATTTTTTTTTTTTTTTAAAGATTTTTATTGGGGAATTGTGGGGATGGGAACAGTGCTGGGGGATTGGGGAAAGGGGAACAGACAAGTTGCTGTCGTTTTGTTCTTCAGTCTAGTTGTGGAGGATGTTGCTTCACTGGCCCAAGTTGGCACCATCATTGCGCTCTTCCCGGGTGAGGCACATCAGTCGCCGGCTTCTGGACGGCCGCTCACTGCGGCGGCTGGCCGCTCACGCTGGCTGCTGGCTACGCACGGTAGCCCATGGCAACCCACTGCCACAGGGACTGCAGCCTATGCCGTCGCCAGCGACTCACGGCAGCCCAGCTCCAGGTTGAGCTGTTGTTCAGCATCTTAGCTGTGGAGGGCAGTGTTCACTGGCCCTCATATGTGGGATCCGAACCGGGGCCCTCTGGCATCCCAAGCGAGTTCTTAACCATCGCGCCACTCGGCCGGCCCAACACTGTGCTAGGTATTTTGGGAGTGGGGCCATCAAAGAAGTAGCAGATTTCAAGATTGCCACAATATCGGTTTGCATTATAATAGGAGAGGGGCCTAATATCCACAGAGGAGGACAGAGTCACATTCAGAGAAAATGTATAAATGAGTATCACTGATGAGCTCTTATCCAGTGTAGGAGTCAAGTTATCTTGGGCAGTTTGTTTCCTCTGCTTTGAAGCCCTGAGATTCTTAACATTCAGGGGCTGAGACCTGGAAAAGATGTATCTGCTTCATCTATTGCAGAAACCAGGATAGAATGTCTATTGCTTCCCCTCCCCCTTCCCAGTCCAACCCCAGCCTATTCTGCTTTATCCTTTATATTGGGAAGGACTCACCTCTGACAGTCTTGAGACCTGATGTCAGATACACCCAGGATGCAGTTATTTTATTATTGAAAAGGTTGGAACTTTACACTTGAGAGGGGTTGAGATGAATGAGTTTCCATTGTATTTATAGAAACTCGCTGCACTATCTCCCAAGGTATAAATAGAACAATGAAGTGTTGACAAAGGGACTGGTTTTCTGTAACTGTGAAAACCCTGCAATTATTCCTGGAACTATACTCATTGTTTATCTGCATCTGAATTTGAATAAACAGGGCTCTTGCTGCTTATTCATGAATTTTCAAATGGCAATATATCTCCCATTATTATCCCCTTCTTGTGAGTCAGGACCCATCTTGCAAATTTGCAGCTGAGTAAATATACGAAACATTAGCAGCAATTAGATAATTGGTGCCCTGGATAAACCCACCCACAGCTGTGAATGAATATGGACGGTGCCAGTGTCACCTGGTGCAGCCTTCTTGGTGGCAGTGCATGCCACCACAGACTTGCAATTAAGCATCGACATTTACCAACCTATGTCCTGTCCCTGTTCCCTCTCAAGAGACTCAAGATAGCAAAGTAAGAAAGGGTCCCCATTTCCCGTGTGAGTCATTGTACAATAAATGATGTTAGGCTAGAGAATTTGGGAAGAAAGGGAGAGTAAGTCCATTTTATCACTGCTTAACTGATTGCTAAATTGCTTATGATAAGTTGTTTGGTGCATACAGCCAGCAAAAACCCATGCTTAGATTTTGGGCTGGGGAGCAAGGAAGTTGGGTTATAAATCTTGTTTTTCTGTAAATCTCCCAACCCTTGCTGGCTTTGGGCTGGAAAAATTTTTTTCTTTTTTTTTTTTTCTTTTAACGCTTATCATCAGTGTTTTTGGACTCTGACATTGACTTGGGTTTCCTTTATGCAGCCATATTTTACTGTCTCTTTCCTTGGGATTATATTTTTCCCACATTAAATAGGATGACTTTTCCTGCTCATTCTTTTTCTTTTTTTATTTTATTGTTTTATTAGTTTCAGGCATACAAAACAATGTAATAGTTATACATTTACACCCCTCACAACGTGATAAACCCCCAGATCTACTACCCTCTGACAATGTATATATTTGTTACAATCCCATTTACTATATTCCCTATACTCCATATCCTGTGACTGTGTGTGTGTGTGTGTGTGTGTATCTATATATATCTCATCTATATATATATTTAATTATAGTTGACATTCACTATTATTCAGCTTCAGCTTCAGGTGTATAGCCCAGTGGTCAGGTATCTACACAGTCTATGATGTGATTCCCCCTGATAAGTCCAATGCCCATCTGGTACCTTACATGATCTTTACGACATTATTATTGATTATGTTCCCCACACTGTACTTCATATCCCTGTGACTATATTGTGACTACCAATTTGTACTTTCTAACTCCTCAGCATCACACATTATTAGAGAAATGCAAATAAAAGCCACCATGAGATACCACCTAGTTCTGGTCAGAATGGGTCTCATCAGTAAATCAAGAAACAACAAGCCCTGCCCGTTCTTTACTCCCGTCCCTCAGGCAATCACACAGCCCTTGGGCGGTGTCTAAGTTTTGTATTTTATTGAATTTTTAGTGAATCCAGGGAAATAGAGTAAAATGACAAATCGGAAAGTGACTTTGTCATCCCATCACACCATCGCGATGGCGGCTTACTAGGGTGCAGTGGAGCGCACCCCACCACCCTCCCCTGGTCCTCCTCGTCTGGCCTGCCTCCTCACGTCTGCTTTGGGTTTGAGAGCAGCTCTGTCTAGACCTTCAGTTCCTCACTCTTGCTCCCCAGGCGAGCACCCCTGGATGCTTTCCTAAGTCACTAATTTCCTTTATTTAAAATTGTGTACATCGTCTGTGTGTTTGGAAGGAGGTGGGTGGAGTGGGAGTTGGAAGCAGCAGGATAGTGGGGAGACTTGGGTTGGGTGTTTGGATCTATGAATGAATCACATGGAATTCATTCATCTCTTGGGAATCATTCCAGGCCATCTGTGTCCTGCTTGGAACAGGAATGTCATATGGGTCTTGAACAGAAGGGCTGTGAGGAAAGCTCTAGGAGATGTAGCAGTCCTGGTGAGATGTCTTGCCAGACCTACTCTGTTGTTTGATATTTGCAGTCCCCCTTTATAAATGGGATACATTATCTTTAATGTTTTATTGGCATTGTTATATTTTACATTCTTGATATTTAACATCATTAATATGATAATAAAAGTATATTTAAAGTATTGAGCACCTACTCTACTTTAAATACAATTATACATTATTTCAAGATTAATTTTATGATCCCTATTTTACAGATGAGGAACTCAAGGTTCAGAGAGGTTAGTAACTATCCCAAGGTCACACAGCTAGTAAGTGGCAGAGATGAGCTCCAAACCCAGGCTTGTCTAATTGCAAAGCCCATACTCTCGAATACTGCATTAAATGGCAGGACTCAAGACATTTGGGGATACAATTAATGTCTGAATTCTTCTCTGCTTGAGAGAGAAAGGGGGAGAGGGATGTTAACAGTACAGGCTGCATTTTATTTCATTTTTTTTCCCATTTGTCTATTTTGGAGATGACATTAAAAACACACACACAGGAAGGGTTCTTTCTTTCTTTATTATTTTTATTTTATTTTTACCTCTGCTGAAATTTTGCTTCCAGCTAGAAACTAGTTTTCCCAGTACTCTTGGTTCTCACTGCTGCCAACACATCAGATGTATCACCCACCTGAAAGTGGGCTGCAGGCATAGAATTTATTTGCAGACGTTTTAATTTCCCTGGTGATAAGCAAATTAATTTTGTTGCAACTCTTTAACATTCTAATTGAATGATGGAATGTTGCTGAGCGTGTTTTCCAGATAAAAGGCAGTCAAACTCTTACCATCCATCAGAAAGAATGGAGCTGGGACCTGAATTTACAGTTTCCCTTTGCCCTACAGCCCAACCCAGCCCACCCTCCTGGGCTTGAGAAAAGTCATTTGGCAGAGGATCCAGCCAGACCCGTGGTGGGGTGGGTCCCCTCTGCTGGGGGAGGGCTTTTGCTTCATCCTTTAGTGTATCCAATATTTCTTGGGTGCCTCCTGTGTATGTGCCAGGCACTCTCCTAGGCTCGGTAGTGAACAAAACAGGCCATTCTCTCTACTCTTCGCTTGGAGGAAGCAGATGATAAACGAATGAACACATGTCACATAAAATCCTGTGAGGAAGAACAAAGCAGGATGACGGGTACAGAATGTCAGGGGAGCTGTTGCAGGGGGCCTCTCTGAGGATGTGACGTTCGAGAAAAGCCTGAGTGAAGTGAGGAGGAGCGTTGCAGTCAGAGGGAACAGCAGATCTGTGAGAGTTATGCTCATCCTTGGGCCAAATCATCCCACCCCACCCTGTTCAGAGCAATGAATTCACCTGAACTGAGTCTTCTGCACTGTGCCTACCTGCTCCTGTGGCTTGTAGCAGCTTCCTCCAGACCAGCTCTGGGGAGAAAGAATGCAACTGCACCTCTGTCTCCCTTTCATTAAGAAACCTATTGAAGAACTAAACAGCATCGCCCCAAAAAGGCTGTATGTAAAGCACAAGGATAAGGTGACAGTGCCATGGGTTTACATTTTCTGCCTCTAGTGGCCATGGAACATAATTCATGAGTAGATGAAACATAACACTATTGGGAGACTTAGCTGGAAGTTGCTGGATCATTCCCTGCAAATGTTTATCCATTTCTTATTAAATGCTATAGGCTGGGGGATGGGGTGGGACTGCTTTGGTTCTCAAGCCCCTTCAGCAATAACTCACTGTTACTATTTATTTTTATTAAACAAATATGAGCTCTCATTATTGAGCCCTTACAATATGCTCAGCACTGTTCTAAATACTTGACATGGATTAGCTTATTTAATCCTTGCAATAAACCTAAGAAATACGTTCTTTTATTGTCCACATTTTATGATTGAGGAAACAGAAGCACAGAGAAGCTGACATATGCCCAGGGTTGCACATCATCGAAGTATCCTGTCCAAGCTTTGGACCGGGGCAGTCTGTAACAACTCCATAGCTTACTCTGGACCAGGCATGAGCTATAAGCTATAATAAATGCTTCTGTCACCTTCATATGAGAAAACTGCGGCTCAGAGAAATCAGGTTACATACACGTAGCTGGGTAGTTGTCCAGAGGTCAGCATCTAACACAGATCCTTCTGACCCAAAGGCTGTGTCTTTAATGGCTTTGCTAAGCTGCCCTCTCATGGCAGCCCAGCTCAGGCCACACCCACTTTCTGGGGTGCAGAGAGAATCAAGGCTAGCTCTAGCCTTGGGCAGTTCCCTAGCACCAAGCTGTACCCCCTCCCTACCCCTGTTTCTTCAGGAACTGGAATCGAAGGTGAGGACCAGCCTCTGGGGAGGATGGTGGAGTTGTACTGGAAGGGTTTTGGGACGCATCTTAGGCTACTGAGCACCAGAAATCTCTCATTAGGCCAGGACTCAAAGGATACTTTAAGGACAGTTCAGGGATATTTGCGCTAAGGTGGTGCCCTGTGAGTTCTGTGAACAGAGGAGACATGAAAGGAAGCAGGGGAGAGCAAATTGCCTCTGTCACTCCTGCTGCCCCACGCTTCTTGTGAACTGCTTGTGGGGTAGTTCCGATGGCCAAGTTGCTATCCGTTGTTAGGTGTTTTTTTCTCCCTGTACTGCATTCCCAACACCTAAGGTCTCCCTTTCCTACTCTAGTGATTCTTCCAATAATAATATAATAATAATAATTAATAATAATAATAATATAATACCAACAAATAGATTTCAATAGTACTTCCCACTTTACAAAGCACTTTTCACATGCCTCTTTTTCTGGAAGCGGGATAACAACCTGTGAAATAACATTATTTTGTTCCTTTATTCAAGATGAGGAAGTAGAGGTTCAGAGAGGTTCCTTGTCCTGCCAGATGCCACACAGCTAGTAAGTAACTCTGCCAGGGCCCAATCCTAGTTCCTTGACTCTTTCTCCCTCTGCTGCACCACCTCTCCAAATCATTCCCTAATTAGTCTATTTAACGGCTCTCTGTCAAGCTGGCTTTAATTGCCCTTGCAAAGACAAGCTTGAGTGAAATCAAACGATTTTGCTGCTGAATGAAAACATTTGCAGGATGCTGTTTTCTAGGCCATCCTCACATATGGTTTTCTTGGCTCAGGAAGCCACTCCAGGTTGGGGAGGGCTGTGGAGGCTGAGGCGGGATGAGATGCCCTCCTTTGTCACAGGTGAGCCGGTTTGCAGTCTTGAGCCTGGCAGTCTGCTCCCTGCAGGGTGGTTAGGTCTAGAGGAGCAAGAGGCCAAGGAAGCTTCTGTGAGGTAGTGTCCCTTTCTGGGAAGGTTCCCACAGCTGAACGATGGCTGTTGTCCTACTGTCCCCAACCCTTGGACCATCTCTCCCCATATTCTTGGCCCCTGAGTCACTTAAAATACCCAAAGGCCCAAACTGGTTCATTCATTCAATGAAAATAAACAAACACCTACAGAGTGCTGGGGATATGGCAGTGAATAAAACAGCAAAAAACCCTGGGCTAATGGAGTTTACTTTCCAGCGGGTGATAGTCAATCAACAAAATAGACTATACAGCATGTTAGAAAGTGGTAAGTGCTACAGAGAAAAACAGAGAAGGGTTATGGGATGTGCTATGGGTGGGCGCCCAGGGAACTGTTACATCAGCTTGTCTCATCTCAGCATGTGGCATTGTGCCAACGGCATTCAGGGTGGTGGGAAGAAAACAGGGGCCTGACCTCTTCAGCCCCCATGGCCTTCTCCAAACCTGAGACAAAAAAATCTGCTTTTACCCCTTGTTGTTTTCTGTGGGATATTTCTCTATCTTCTCTTTAGCTCATGACATCATGTGAACTGTAGGTTTTTGGGGTAGATGTGGGTATTCTTTTTCAAATGGAAAATTCGCCTCTATTTCTAGTTGGCTGAGAGTTTTTATCATGAATGGATGCTGGATTTTGTCACATGCTTTTTCCATACCGATTGACATGATCGTGATTATTTTTCTTCTTTAGCCTATTAATGTGGTGGCTTAACTGATTGATTTCTGAATGTTGAACCAGTCTTGCATACCTGGAATAAGCCCCATTTATTTGTGTTTTATAATTCTTTTTATACATGGTTGAATTTGATTTGCTAATATTTGTTGGGAATTTTTACATTTATGTTTATGAATGATATTAGTCTGTAGTTTTCCATTCTTGTAATGTCTTTTTCTGGTCTTTATTAGGATAATTCTGGTCTCATGGAATGAGTTAGGAAATGTGCTCTCTGGTTCTCTTTTCTGGAAGAGATTGTGGAGATCCAGTATACTTTCTTTCTGAAATGATTGGTGGGTGTTGAGCCCAAGAAGGAACATACTTGCCAAGTAGGACTCCTTGTGGTTAATTGGGCTCAAATTCATAGTCTAGCTACCACTGCTGACAGGAGCCTCTCCTGAACACTGCATATCAGGGAAAGGCCAGAGACTGTGCTGCCAAGCCTCCTATACTGCATTCCTGCCTTCTGAGTTGTCCCGTATAAAAGAGTTCCTGAAATCACCTTCTAACCAATAGGCTGAGACCTGGCCTGTCCAATTGGAGCTGCACAACCCTATTCTCATTTGCACCTTTACTGACCAATGAGATTGGCTCCATGATGACCAATCAGGACCGTGTTATTTGGGCCAGTCAGACTGTGCAAATTTTGATTCCTCATTTGCATAGAAATGGACAAATCAGGGACCAGGGCAGGAACCTTCTCTGTAAAAGCTGGCCTAGAAAAGTTCGGAAGGTGCCTCTCAAATATAATTACAGTCTGAAAAATCTGATCATGCCCTGTCTCCCAATGACTTCTACTCTAGGAAAGAGATATGGAGTCCATCAAGGGATTCCATATCTCAGTAATGGGTTCCCATTGGGTGTGTTGGGTGTGGCAATTTCAGCAATGACCAAAAGGAAACTCAGATTATTTCTGAGAAGAAAGTCAGCATGATGGACAAAGTAGGTCAGAAGGGCTGAGAGAGGCCCGGGAAAGGGAAAAACATGTCAGGAATATGCCATTATGGAAACACCTGTTTACATGCTATTAAGAATGTTGGAAAAACAGGAAATTCTGGTTTTGTTCCACAAAAAATAAAGAAGAAAACTGACTTAGACCAGTGCCATCCAATAGAAATATGTGAGCCACATGTCATTTAAAATGTTCTAATAGCCAACGTAAAAAAGTAAAGAGAAAACAGGTGAAATTAATTTTAGTGATATATTTTATTTTACCCAATGTATCCAAAACATTATAATTTCAAGTAATCAATATAAAACCTTAGTGATGTTTTTATATATTTTTCTATGCAAGTCTTTGAAATGTGGTGGTGTTTGACACCTATAGCCTCTCTCTAAGATGACTAGTCATGTTTTTCATGCTATTGTATTTCGTGTTATTGTATTGGACAGTGTGGGTCTAAAAGATTCTCTATCCATCTCTAAAATCTCCATTCTTCTTTATCACCAGTCCCTGGTTTTTCTTGCCATTTATACTTGAGTGTCTAGTATATATGTGGATTGGGCTAATTCAGGTCTTTAGATTTTGTCAGTATCATTGAATGTAAGGAATTTGAGGATAGAACTACATCTTTTGACTTCTGTATCCCTTGACTCAGGTCCTGAGAGAATTTGACTCAGGGGCAGGTTGTGGTGAATGGATAGTGGTTGTAACACAGAGAAAGAGCATTTATACCTGCCTCCAGGGTTGTTGTGAGGGTAAAGGAACACTGCTGTAAAGGTAAAAAACACTACACACAAGTAAGGCAGGGTATTTATTATTATTATTATTATTATTATTATTATTATTATCATCATCATCATCATAATTATTATTTTAAAATGATTGAAATCAGCCGGGTCCTCCCCTACCTTTGCATGAAGATAACCTTATTGGTAGCAAGAAACTATGGGATTTATACTCCTATGTTGACTGGAGCAGTGTGTTTGGATATGTGTTGGGGTGAGTGAAACAAATGTATATTGGATCTTAAAGTTCTTAGGGCTGAGGCAGCCATGTCTGAAAACAGGTTTCTCTCTCCCCTCTGTGTGCGTAAGACCATGTCAGAAAGCTAATCAGCCAGCTGAGCTTTCTGCTCAGAGAGATCTTTAAAGCACACAAGCCTGGCAATTAAAGCCAGCAGAGGCAAATGTACCTTACTTAGTGTTCAGCGGCTCCAAATTCCAGGAACTCCCTACATTGTGTTACCATCCTGTACTTTGGAAAGTGCCTCCCCCTTGGGGAGACTGAGAAACATCTGGTCTTGCCGTCTCCTGAGTGCTGGAGCCTGGCGTTTCTTCATTATCGTAAAGGCGCTTGCTTGCAAGCAGTATTTCACTTTGTTAGGCAGTCTGTTTTTACTGGGAATTTAAACCCTGCTTATTTATCTGGGCTCTTGCTTTAGACAAACATGGTGGGGTGATGAGGTGGTGGGTGGAGAAGAGAGCCTGCGTGTGCAGTAAGAGTTGGCAAATGTGATGTAAACTTTAGGAGCCACATGGAGCTTCTCCTCCCTGCTCTGTTTTGCACACTTACATGTGAATGGCATTCATGCCATCCTACCACACCACTTCCCCTGGAGGGGCTCTCTCTTGGGCACCTCTCTGCGATCTCACCTTTATTCCTTTGCTCTTCCACTGGTTTGCCAGGTAGACTACCACCTTATTTATTCCAAAATTATTATATTTGGAAATAATTATTCCAAAATTGCTCCTTCTCTAAAATCTTCACTAGCTCTCTGTTGCCACTGGGTTAAATTCATTTCCTCTGGCAAGACTTCAGAGCCATCTGCAGTTTGGTTCCTATTTATATTTCCTCAAGGTGGGCTGCCTGCCTTCTACTGAACAAGCTTTGCCTGATGCCATCTTACTACCTCAGGCCTTTCTCATTCAGAGAGCACCTCCCAGAGAGGGCGACCAGTAGCCTTAGTTCACCTGGGACTGGGGATCCCTGGGATACAGGATTTTCAGTACTCAGACTGGCAGAGTTCTGGGTACACCAGGATGAGTTGGCCACATCCCTCCAACACCATCTCCACTTATTGAATTTTCAAGGTCCCACTCAGTTTCCTGTTAGGCCTCTGAGCTCCAGAATTTATTGTCCACTCATGTGG
>NW_017731378.1:6123158-6127326 GCF_001890085.2 Hipposideros armiger
ATAGATGCTAGCGAGTGAGAGGAGCACTCAGAACCAGCCTCTGCTGCAGGAAGTTAAAAATGCCAGGTGCCAAGTGCCTTTGCTGTCCGCCAGAGGGGATGGGAGGGTACCAAATTACTAGAAAGATGAGCTCTGGCCTCAACTTGGATCAACCTGTGCTTTTGCACACATGCTGCTGCCCCTGCTGTTTAGAAGCCTTTATCTTGGGCTAAAATGTGCATACTGTGGAGCAGAGATATCTCATCACTTCCCTGAAAAGAAATAGCCATGCTAAAAATAATGCAGGATTGGCTGGGGGACAGGAGGCAGGGGCCCAGCAGTGCTTTGACATTTAGAGGGGCTGTTTAGCTGGGGGGCTTTGTTAGGCATTCTGAGTATAGCAGAATGTGTACCGAGAATGGAAGTGGTCATGGACTGGGGGTGACGGGACCCTGTGCCGGCCAAGGCCATGGAAGAGGAGGGCCTTTTCCAGGCCCCATTCCTGGTTCTGGCATCTGAAGATTGACTGGCTGAGCAGCAGAGTGAAGGGAGCCCCGAGCCAGAATGAGGGCAAGTCAGGCTACAACCAGCCTGCAGTAAACAGGCTGATTAATCAGGGATGGATTCAGTTTCCCTACAAGAACTGCTGAGGACTGTCACGGGCAAAAGAATAATAACAACCCTTGAACTTGCAGAATGTTCTGAAAATGCTCTGGAGTCCATGAACTCCGGATGCTCCCAGGAGCCCCGAGGGGTGGGAAGGGCGGGCACTGCTCTCCCTTCAGCTGAGATGCAGAGTGCTGAGGGACCTGCACAAGGCCACCAAGCTAGGCCCAAAAGAACTGGGCCTCATGCCTCTCCCAAATTCTATAATTTGTTCATTCACCAAAGCTTTGGGTACCTTTTTTTTTGGTGTCAGGCATTGAGTTAGCTTTAGGAAATAGAATTCAAATAGCGTGTGTGTTTAAATAAAGCACCGTTGTGGGTTTTCCCCTGACGTTTCCTTTGGGAAACACCAGCTTTGGTGCTTTGCTGTAATGTTCAAAGGTTTCTTGTTTTATTTCCTCAATCCCTGTTTTGTGGTAGGGAAGGATGAGGGGGGGCCCCCTTGTTGAGTTAGCTTATCAGCTGAACTCCATTTACATGGGCTTGCTCTTTTCCCAGCATCCCCTCAAAATAAAAGGACTGGGCCTGTGATGCTCCCCCTAGGGTATCTTTAGATGCACGTCTGTCCCTAGAAAGATTATAAGCTTCTTAAGGTTCCTGGTGTCCTGCTTATCTTGTCAACCTGCTTTCACAGCCCCCACAGTAGTAGGCACTCAGCATGTAATAATTGGGCTGAGTTGGAGTAGAGATGCTACTACTGTTAAGTTGTTCATGTCTGCGCATGCATGTGCAGGCACACACCTGTGTGTCAGTATGTACGTNTATATTGCAATAAATCTTGCCTTAGGCAGGAAGCCTTTTACACCTGTTCTACCAGAAATCAAGGACTAATTTCTGTGATGGGGCTCTCCTGGAGCCTGTAGGCTCACAGAGCATCTTATTATAAGCCCTGGAAAATCCTCGTATCTGGCTGATCGTTCTAGCTCCAGCTTGTCTGAGTTTAGCAAGTGATGGGTTTCTGTCAGGCTCACTGGGAAGCTAGTCCCATGGGTCGGAAGCCTGGGGTAGATTAGGACTAATAAGTGTGGATGACAAGCCCTGATGACCTGATTAGAAGAGAATGCCATCTGCCTTACGTGAACTCAAGTCTCTTGATCTCAACAATTACATCCCAGGTTAGATGTCAAAATTTGGTGTAATAAAATATTGCTGTTAATATTTGAGGGAATCGTTGCAGAGTGAGAATGTTCAAGAAGGTTGGAGACAGAATTGTTCCTATTTTCAGAATAGTCTGTATGAGCTCATTTATAGATTCACTGTGCTGGTTTAAATCCTGGGCAAGCTTCAGAGTATTTTAAAGATGGTTTGTGTAACCTTGGAAAAGCAAACAGTAATCACTGGGAATCATCAAGTGCCAAAGAAAAAGCAAGTCTGGTTCAGCTAACCTCATTCCCTTCTTTCAGTAGGCATGGTGTATCCTCATTTCATCACGGAGTTGGAAACGCCTTGCAGGATAACCTTGGGCTCAAGGCAGAGGGCTTTGGGCTGGATCAGTTATTCATGGACTGTGCCCAGAGTACATTTTAATGAAGCATTCTTACACCAGAGACAGGTTTTTAGAACTACAAGGTTCTATTCTCGATCCTGAGTTGTTAACATTTCCTTTAATCAATGACAAAGAAAGAAATATGAAGGTGACATGAAGATGGGAGAGATAATGGATATGTGGGATGAAAAAATTCAGATCCAAAATGATGAGTTCAGGCTTGAAAAAATGAACTTAATTTATCAAAATGATGGTTAATAGGGTCATATGCCCGGTTTTATCCTTGTACTATGAAAGTAAAACCACTACACAAGTGCAGGATGGGGAGGTTTGGCATATTCATGTTTCAGAAGTTACTAAGTGTCAAGTTCAGTCCATGTCAGTTTGCGTGGATGGAACTACAGGACCTGTGATGAAGCTGGAGAAAGTCCTTCTCCCTTGGCCCTGAGTGTGCTACACCTGGAATGAGGTGATTCGTTCTGGGCACAGCACTTTGAGAGAGAGAAAACGAAAGGCAACCAGTGTGCCAGAAGGGACAGAACATAGCGATTCCAAATCTGCCAGTAACAGGCTCTGTGTTCCTTGGGGAATGTGTTCATCTCTCTGAGCCTCAGTTTCCTCTTCAGTAAAATGGGGCAAGGAATCGTGTTGACTGGCGAAAATCACTCTCCAAATAATCCACAAAGGAAAAATTTATTCAGGAAAAGAAAAAGAAACAAAAACCACCACAGCAGTGTGAGAACGCAGACCTCCAATACGGTCTCCAACGGGCTGCCCACATGAAGCAAAAAGACCCTGGTTCCAAGATGGCTAATCACTTTATTATGATCCCTCCCCCAGAAGTTACCACAAAGCTAAACAGGAAGTCAGGATTACAGAGTTAACAAGGGGCCCAGCTCCACCCATAGTCCTCCCAACTCTATGGCTAAGCACCTTAAGATGCCAGTTCACTTTTATCAATAGTTACTTTATCAAGTTTTGTGAGGATGATATAATTTGTGAACATCACTTAGAACAAGGACTTGTTCTGGCTTGGTGCTCAGCCAGTCTTAGATTTCTTTTTGTCCCTGCTAACAGGGGAGTGAACAAGATTTTAAGAAGAGTTGAAATTCATGTCAAGTAAAGATTTGCCATCTGGAGGGGAGTAGACTTGGAGGCACATGAGATGGATGTGTCCCACCTGCCAGACATTGTTCGGAGTGATTTACGTGTATTATCTCATTTGCCCTCTGGATAGCCCTGTGAAGTAGGTACGATTTTTGTTGGCATTTCACCTATCGGGAAACTGAGACTCGGAGAAGATGTGTTTGGACCAAGGCTCTGCAGATAGTTAGGCCAGAACTAGGGCTAGAACTGGATCTTCTGTCTCCCTGTCTGTACCACTGTGTTTCATCTCTTGCATTCTCGAGTATTGAACATTGCCAGGGTGTTATGGGGAAGGATTGGGCACCAGACAAGTCTGAGTCCAAGACCAGCCACTGGCCAGCTGGGTCATATCTCTCCAGTCCCTCCATCTGCCTCACACTTTTCTCCACTATGTTTTTCTCTGATGGGGCCTTACTACATTTGGCTAAATAATAATCACTACTATCCCTCCCAGAATGAAAAAGAATGGAGCGGAGCGCCCAGGTTTCCCATTCCACCCTGTGGATGACCTGGGGCCAAACGGTCAAGGTTGAGTTGAAAGTGGAGTGTACTTGTCAGGGTTGCAAGGACTGGGACTGGGTAGGGTGTGACTGTATAGTGAATGCATTCTCAGAGATAGCTGGGAGCTCTGGTTATCTGGTCTCACCCCACCCTGGCTCCTATTGAGCTGATTGCCTGGGAGGAGGCCTGGAGGGGGCCTTTGAGAAACACCATCACCCTTAAGCATTCACCTCAGTGACCAACAGCTACTTCTCTGGAGTGGTGCATAACAGGTGATGCATGAGGATATCATGGCAACCTTTTCAAAGGACTGTTTAGGGTCCCAGCCAGAGGCAGAGATGCAAAGTGATGTGTCTTTTTAGTCCGCATCTTCATTTACTGAGCCATGCT
>NW_017731378.1:6130316-6131356 GCF_001890085.2 Hipposideros armiger
GGAGCCTGTGCACAGGACCTTGGGGAGGGCTGTCTGTGACTCAGCCTCACGTAGGCATGATGACCTTAGCAACCATCACTGTGAGAAGGAATCATGGGGTGTCCACATGTGGGCAGAGGGGCTCACCTTTCATGTCCCTCTCCATAGCCTGAGCTGATATTACCCAGGACCCCTTGACAGGACAGACCCTGTTCTGCAGTGAAAAGTACATCTATGGCTTTGGATGGAGCTAGCTGCCCCTGGGTTTGATCCCAGCTTGGGCACTTTACAGCTACATGACCATGACCGAGCAATTTCACCTTTTCAATCACCGGAGATAAAAACAATACTGACCTTGTATATGTAGCAAATGAGATGACACTTATGCAGGGCCTGTTACTAACTTCTTATGAATACACCTGCTAAGTTAGGTTTCTCTTCCTTTCAAATTTTGTTTTTGTAGTTAATTAGAGAATCTACCCTTAAGGTATTGGGTTTAGAAATTCTTTCCCCAGGATGGGTGGAGTGCAAATGCAAGAGTGGGTGCAGAACGTAGAGACAGAGAAGGGACCCCAGAGGGGGCTGTCCCCCTGCAGCTTGAATTTCACAAGAGTCTGCTGCGAATGTCAGTGGGGCAGGGGACGGACTGCTCTGTGGAAGCGGTGCCACTGCGTTTTTCTTGGCACTTATGCCTGCCATTCAGGCCTCTCAAACAATTGGCTTAGGAAATAGTTTGAAAGTTATTACATGGGATTTGGGAGACTCCAGGTGGCTTTTGAGAGCTGCCCCCAAGTGCAGCCGGAGATGCATCCTCAGCTGTTCACTTTCAGGACTTCCATTACTTTTCCTGTTTATTCCAGGCTGGAGCCAGAACTGGGGTATTCATGAGCTCTCACCGTCGGAATTTTTCTTTTCTTTTCTTTTTTTTTTGAACAATCCTTTTGTTTCACTGGGAGAGAAAGAAGCTTGCTCCTCCATTCCCTCTCTCCCACCCTTAAAAGTTCAAGGAAACTGGCCCTTGTAATTGTAAATTACCTATGAAAAAGACAAAGTCCTTGGCT
>NW_017731378.1:6132301-6170560 GCF_001890085.2 Hipposideros armiger
CTCATCCCCTTGGGCTGGTGTTAAACAGCTGTCATACTTGGGCTGCCCAGGAATCCACTTAAGCTACAGGCCAGCCAGCCTTCTTAATTGTACTCCAGCGACTGAACTAAATTTGTTGTCGTAATTCTTGAATGCTTGAGTTCCTGGGCCTCAGGCCTGTGAATGTCATGGCTGAACATGGCTAGTCATTTGCCCTCAACTGGACCCTCATGAGTTGATTGGATGGAGCTCACAGGGCATGGTGATTAGGGTCTGACTTTAAACATGGGAGAAGGTAAAGGAATAAGGCCACAGGAGAGGTGGTGAGCTTGTTAAAACCAGAGTGATTTCTTGTTCGTGCGCAAGGGAGAATTTCTTCTTAGTGTTCCAGTGTCTTCCTGGGAGAAGTAAACATTCAAGTGGAAAGGACACACTGGGGGAACATGTGTTTATCCAATCAGGGGCACTACATGTGTGTTTTAATGCATGTGAGGGCTGCATCTTCATAGGCCTGAGAATTTCAGAGCGCACAGAGATACTTTGCTATTCTTTCAAGGTTTCGAAATATATTTTAAGTTGACATTAACGAACGTAACATACATACTTTGGGATATTATTGTCAGCAGCCCCAAGGAGCTTTGGCATTTTAGTAATTTTTTAACACCTTGTTGATTTTGCGGTTTGTTCTGTTAAATAGTTACTCTCTTTTTGGGGAGTGAGACTTTTTGGAGACTGTGTCCCTTGTACTCTTTGCAAGGGGACTTTTTCTTTTCCTTTCAAAATGTTTCCGCCTCTGAGTCCTCCTTTGACTTTTTCTACTGGAAACTTGATTGGCTTGTCATTTTTCTTGCTTGGTGTTCAGACTTTTAATGTGATGACCTTTTCTTTGTTCACAATTCACCCACACATGATGACACTGTACACTGATCCCACCCAGGCACTCTCTAGAAACAGGTTCTTGCTTCACCTTGAAACATCAGTTCATGGATGCAGCCTCTTATAAACATCTGGTCATATCAGAAGAGCGTGGGACTATGTGAGCCAGTGGGTTTTTCCCACTTGCTTTTTTTCTTTCTGGTCAGACTTGAGGGCACTATGACCAAATTGCAATATTTGTATTTTCCTTGTGTCTGTCCTTCCTGAGTTCCATGTTCTTACTGTCCCTTGGGATCCCAGGGTAGAAGAGTGGATGCCAAGGCTCTGAAACAGACACATTGGGGCATACATAGATGGAAACCATCAGAGGCATTGAAAAATGAAATGGCTTTTAGGTCACAGTCCAGGAAAATCTCCACTTTCTGCAAATTTGTATTCACATGGAGACCAGTTCATGGTTCAGAAGTGACAGCAACCTCACATCTTCTCCTAAGACTCATAACCCAGAACCCAAGGCCTGAAGATGCAGAGAGAGAGTTCCCTGACGATCTGCAGATTCCTGAAAAACACCCGTAGCCTGTTCGGCCGACTCTCCTACTTCTATCTTCCATTAGTGGCAGCCAGAGGTGAAGTGAAGAGAATCCAAGACACACACCACAGAGATGAATAGCTCAGAGCTCTCTGCTGGACTCTGCTGACCATTCACACATCTGACATGCTATAATACAGGTCATTAGAATACATGAGGAAGACATTGGCCATAGCTGGATCAGACTCTCATAAACATAGAACATTACCATCCAGCTCTGTGTCGTCAGTACAGGCATAGTGTCAGCTTCAATCTCAGCTACCAGCTGCCACAGGACCATGTTGAATTTGATCTTCTGTATTTGAGAGACGTCAAAACACAGGACAAGTGAAAAGAGCATCCTGTTTCTCTCTCTCTCTCTCTAAAGGCTTGATGAGACAGGTGATGCAGAAGCTGTGCCCATGCAGAGTAGTCGACATGGATCTTCAAATATAGTTCAGGCTACTGGATGGAATCTTTTCTGAGTTTTTTTTCTGTCATGGTCACATAGATGTCCACTATCACAGGGCGAATTCCCAGGCCTATGGTGATTACTGGCCCCAGCTCTCTGACAGCCTGATTATGCTGCCCAGTGGCACGTTTTCCTGAATCTGCTCCTTCCAGGAGAACTGAAGGCACTCTGGGCAGATGAAAGCCTTTTATCTGTCTCTATCACCAAACGAACAAGGCACATTAGACTGGTGCTGTGTCCGTACCTCACAAAGTAGGGTTCTCGAAGTTGCCCCTGCAACAGAGCAGGTCAGTGCTTTTTGGAGTTCAGCCATAGACGCTCTTCAGTTAAGGCCCTCTCCTCAGGCATTGGGCTCTGAGGGCTTCCAGTGCATCTGGAGGGATCTTCAGTCACTGCTGCTCCTTTATTGGGACAGGTGAGTTCACACCTTCCTCCTACATCCTGCCACACCCATTTCTCTCCTTTGATTGTACTTCCATTAAGTTGCAGCTTCTGTGTTTGTTCAATGATCAAACAACATTTTACGTGGCGCTCCCTTGGGTAGGAAGATGTAAGGAGATGAGTGTTTAATGGTGAAGTGCAAAAGCTGGACCACAAAATGGTAGTTAGCATTCCTTTTGACAAGTTTGAAAGTATTTCCTTTATTTGTGAGTAGAATTTCTTAGCATGATAAAAAAAATACTAAAAGGTATATATTTAAAATTTTGCAACACATACTAACCAAGACAAACTAGGTACTATTTTCATTACGTAGAACTGAAAAGTTACCACTGATTATAACGAATTTATTCAGAAAAACCTGCCTGTACTATGTAGTCCTAGAAATTTGTGGGACCCTTTCTCCTCACACATATAGGACTGAGTCAAATAATTCATAAGTGTGTACCCCTTGATAAAATGAAAGCGTCTCAAGAGTAGGAAATTATTTGGATCAGCTGATGATCATAATACATTAATACCTGTGACCTCCTGTTATGTCTCACCTATTCCTTCTGCTTATGCTTCGATGCGGCCTACCCTGGGAAGTCTTATGTGATCACCCAGATTGAGGAGTCCCTTGTTTATGTTCTCATAGCCTGGATCTGGTCCTTCACATCACGTAAGAAATTGTATGAAATGCTCCTCTTGCTATTTGCTCAGTGTCTGTCATCCAAGTATCTTCCATAAGGGCTTGGGTTCCCCATTTCCTTCTCAGATAGAGATCACAGCATCCAGAGCACACACAGTGCACTGTTCCATGAAAGGTCAGTGGATTAATGTGCATCACACACAGGCTTTACAAAGGGCACTTATTGTTTTTTATTTCCTTGTTTCGGTATGTCTCAAGGCAAGGAAAGTGGTTTATATGGAGAAATGATGGTGTAGAAGGGGTGAGGTTCTGAGATTTGAGGGCTTGATTTTCTTCCAGGATCTTGTCGACTGGTTGGCCTTATTAAATCAAGTAAACAAAGTTTACCTTTCCATCCACACAATATTAGCTTCTCATCTTGAAGTTCTTGGTTTCAAAAAGTAAGTTAAAGCCTTTTGTTACTGATTAGAAGGTAATGCCGACATTCACCACCCAACCATCTTAATAGCATACATGGCCTCTGTGACCCTGGTGGGCATATTTACCCCTTTATACTCCACAGGCACCCAGAGCAGAGGTCACTGAGGTCCAGAGCCAGCTTTTTGTCATTGGTTCCACTCTCCCTTCTTCTGCATATCAGTTAAGAGAGCAGATCCAAGCCAATGAAAAGACAGTGACATAGTACAGATGCATGTAGGGAGCCTGTAGACAAGAGATGGAGTTGCCTGTCCTCAACCAGGGGTTCCAGCGTTGGCCACCTTTCCTTCTGCCCTCTGTCCCTAATGGGGGACAAGTGGAGCCCCAGTCACATGACTTTATACAGACAAGGTCAGCCTCTGGGCTTCCAAAAAGAAGTCATGGTCAGCTGGAGAAGGCAGAGTGAGGGCTGTGTAGAAGGGGGAAGTGATGCCCCTGGACCACATAACTTTTTTTTTCTTTGTTTTGCAAAGTTTGGGACTTCACAAAGAGCCCAGTTCTTAGTGATGAAACTGTCCTCTTCATGGTCTGCATGAAGAAATAGTGGGGCCAGGATGAGGGCACCCTATGCCTTGGGACTGACCTTGTGTTTGGGTGCTCAAAACACTTGGATGGAAGGACAGGAAACAGACATGGCTGGACATGCTCATCATTTAACAGCATTCCTGAAGTCCAAGTGGGTGCAGCAAGAGCATTTTTGGAGGACTTATGTAAAAGATCAGAGTCTGTTGCATAGGTAGGAAAATAGCACATTTTGTAAGAATAGAGGAAACAGAAGGGCTGCTTGGATTGATAGTATCCACTGTTTTCATCATGCATTTCTGTTTTGCAGGCTATGCAGCACCAGTGCAATCTCCTTTCTTTTGTGCATCATTTTGTATTCTATTTTCCAAGGTTCCTTCTTTGATTATTTCCTTCCTGTTTCAAGAGCTTCCTTTAGCCATTCTTTTAGAATAGGTCTGCTGGCTACAAACTTTTTTAGCTTTCTTTCATTTGATTTACCCTTTCATCCCTGTAGGGTATTTTTGCCGGATATGTAATTCTGGGTTGACAGTTCTTTTGTTTAATCACTTGAAAAATGTTTTGCCACTTCTTTCTGGTGTCCCTCATTTCTGCTGAGAAATTTGCAGTCATTCAAATTGTTTTTCCCCTATAGGTAAGGTGTTGTTTTTCTCTCGTAGCTTTCAATATTGTTTTCTTTGTTTTTAGTTTTCAGAAGTTTGTGCTGTGTCTTGACATGGGTTTCTTTGGGGTTACCCTGTTTGGGGTTTGCTAAGCTTCTTGAATCTTGACATTTATCTTTTGCCAAATTTTAGGAAATTTTAGTTATTATTTCTTGAGATTAAAATGTTTTTAATAAAAAAGTTCAACCATTATAAAGAACATGTTAATCCATTAATCTCCCCTCCCCCCCACCCCCCACACAATCCTGTTCAATCCAACCCTCCTTTGGTAAACAACTGTAGTGCTTTGGTGTGTTTCTCACCTGTCCTCCAGCTTTATTGAGGTATAATTGGTATACAAACACTGCATATAATCATGGTGCACAATTTGGGGAGTTTGGGCTTATAGATACACTCATGGTACATCACCACAATCCAGGTAAGCTTGTCCATCACCTCCAAATGTTTTCCGTGTCCTTTTTTTTGGTGTGTGTGTGTGTGTGTGTGTAAGTGATAAGAACATATAACATGAGATCTATTCTCTTTACAAAATTTTAAGTCCATAATGCCTTATTGTTAACTATAGTCATTATGTTGTACAGCTCATCTCTGGAATTTACTCCTCTTGCATAACCATAACTTTATACCCATTGATCAATTCCCCATATCCCCCTTTCGTTGTTTCTTGGTAACCATTCTATTGTCTAGTTTTATATATTTGACTATTTTAGATGCCTCATATGAGAGGAATCATGCAGTGTCTGTCCTGTGATTGACTTATTTCGCTTAGCATGTTTCCAGGCCCATTCATGTTGTTGCAAATGGTGAGATTTCCTTCTTTTTAGAGGCTGAATAATTCACGCATTCTATTATATGTGTATGGCGCATTTTCTTTATCTAGTCATCTGACATGGGACATTTGGGTTGTTGCCATATCTTGGCTAATGTGAATAATACTGCTATGAATACGGGAGTGCAGATACCTCTATGAGATCCTGGTTGCAATTCCAGAAGAGGGATTGTTAGGTTATATGGTAGTTCTGTTTCAATTTTTTGAGGAACCTCCATACTGTTTCTCATAGTGGCTGCACTATGTGAAGTCCCAAATTTTACATTCTCACCAGCAGTGTGCAAGGGTTCCAATTGCTTCACAATCTCGCCAACATATATCTTTGATTTTTATTTATTTATTTTTGTTAAACATCCACCATAGGCTAATATATTCAGAATGGAAAAGTCTTTTTTGTTCAAATGATCTCTCCACTCAAGGGGTCTCATGGTCCAGTGTGGGGAGGTTAAGCTTACTGCTCAAATGGCATAGTACAAAGCAGGGTGGGAGGTAGGCTGTGAGAGGCATTTGCCTTGTGCTGGGGGTTTCTTGGCCAGATGAAACCCATGGGAATTAGGGGGCTTAAGAGCTGGGTGCCCTATAACAGTGCCCAAGAATACCTCTTCTGTAAGTCGGTTATTACTGAGAGTTATCTCTCAGCCAGCCTATGGGCTGTTTGGGGAGAGGATGAGCTTTTTCTGAGCCATCCACATGCTCTCCTAAGGCCCTTTGTGCACATGAGCATGCTGCCTCAAGACAGGGGTCTGGGCCTGGGAAATAGGAAGTCCCCCTAGCCTGTACAGAAGTGGACACGAAGGCTTAGAAGATAGGTTAGAAGCAGGAAAATGAAAAGCACCTTTTATGGCATAATTTTAGAGGCTAAGATTCCAATAAAATGATTTCAGAATGTGCTTCCCTAAACCTTCATTCAGTAATATGATTGTGATAATTATGCTAATAATAATAATAATAATAATAATAATAATAATAATAAACTCTTATAATGATGCCAACTCTTAAAAGCATGATGGGCTTGCTCAGGATGGCTGGCCTGGGGGTGAGAGAGCAGCCTTCTCACTCCAGAGCTTCCCCTTGCCTTGTTATCATGCTGTCCTCTAAACCCAGTCCTCTAAAACAATCTCTTAAAAAAAGCCCAATCCTCAAACAACTAAAAGCAGATGGATCGTCAGAGATATCTTTGCTTGCCTCCCCTCTCCTCCCCTCCTCTCAGGTGACCCTGAGACTCTGAATACACTGGGCCTGCTTAGGTGCTATTTACACCAGTACCTTCTCTTGGATGAAATTCCTAGCTTATAATAGTAATTTTCCTATTAATAATGGCAATAGTGATGATAACTATTAATTATAATAATGCCATTTTTGATTAGAACACAAACCATGTGCTGAGAATAGTGAAGTGTTGGCTTTTTCTTACCTAATCCTTGCAACGGTCCTATGAGAACTGTATTATTATCGCCACTGTTACAGACAAAGGAGCTGAAGGTTAGAGACGTCGAGTGGCTTGCCTAAAACAGTGTAGTTAATGAGGAGCGAAGCCAGGATTTGAAGCCAGGCGTGTCTGATTTCAAGCTATGCTTTAGCCCCCAAACCTCATTTCCTCCCCCACGAATGTTTTCTCATGCTGGGTTTGCAAAAGGATCTGGACTCTGCCTGCACCCCTAGAACGCATCGTGAAAACTGAGAAGTAAGGACCACAGCATCTTCTTCCTGAAATTTCTCTCTTGCCCTCTGCCTGTCTGCTCGCTGTTGGTTAGGCGGTGCATGCGTGGGACCCATTTTAAGGCTGTGCTGCCCAAGACGTGCGTGGTGTATTAAAAGTGAAGACTCCTTGTTCACTTCACGGGCGTTAATCAATGGCAAATTAGATCGGAATTGATCTGTGCATATGACATGCACATTAATTCCAAGTGT
This sequence comes from Hipposideros armiger, assembly GCF_001890085.2. Taxonomy (NCBI): domain Eukaryota; kingdom Metazoa; phylum Chordata; class Mammalia; order Chiroptera; family Hipposideridae; genus Hipposideros; species Hipposideros armiger. Next base: position 6,139,667 of record NW_017731378.1, read on the forward strand.
GTTTATTGTAATTAGTGTTATTACAATGAATACCCAAGGAATCAGGGAATGATTAGCTACACTTAGTATTTGGTATGGTTTGTTTAAAAAAGTTAAACATAAAATTAGTTGAGGTTTGAGGAGTGATGTTGCATTTGCACGGTGAACGTGGCTGCAAGCCTTGGGTTTTTGTGAGTTGGCAGGTTTCAGGGGGGTTTCCCATGCAAGATGTTACAGAGGACTGAGTTAATAAGACCATCATCCTCAATTACGATGTGTCTTTTTCCCTTGTAAGCATTTGTAACTCACAGCTGTTCCCTATTGTCACACCTATAATCAAAAGCCTATTTGGGCCGGCTCAGTGGCGCGTTGGTTAGGAATTGGCTTGGGAAGCCAGCCCTGAGCAGCAGGGCCCTAGTTCGGATCCCACATGGGCTAGTGACGCTGCGCCCTCTACAGCTAAGATGGTGAACAACAGCTCTACCTGGAGCTGGGCTGCCGTGAGTCGCCGGTGAGGGCATAGGCTGCAGTGAAGCTGCAGTGGGCTGCCGTAAGCTACCGTGAGTGGCTGGCAGCCAGCGTGAGCAGCCGTTAGCCAGCGTGCGCTGCCAAGAGTCACTGTGAGTGGCCGTCCTGTGGCCGATGACTGATCTGATCACCTCACCCAGGAAGAGCACAATGATAATACCAACATGGGCCAGTGAAGTGACGTCTCCACAACTAGGCTGAAGAACAAAAGGACAGCAACTTGTCTGTTCCCAATCCCTCAATGCTCCTCCCCCAATTCCCCAATAAAATCGTTAAAAAAAAAAAGCCTACCAACTCAGAAATGTGGAAATGGAGGAGATAGAAAAGTAGATTCTAAAATAATTAAAAGCATCAGTATATACTTTTAAAAGACCTACGCTGCTTTAGTCAAAGTGTAAGCTGTTCATATTTACTGACATCCACGGTTTTCTGGCACCTTCATTTGTGTGATCCTTGCTGAATCCTTGATGACTGTGAGGCAAGTATTAAAATGAGAAGACTGAGGCTCAGCGATGTTTAGTTGCTCAGAGCTGCACAACTGCTGGGTGCAGAAGCAGGGTTTTGACTCAAGGTCTGTGTGAGTTCAAATCCACGCTTGCTGCACTAAGAGGGGTGTAAGTCATCCTAAGTGTCAGACTTCCTTGGTCTGCACTCTTCATCTGGCTGACCAGCTCCCATGTGGGTAGATTTGGTCCTAAAGAAGACAGGAGGGAAGAGAATGCTTGGTTTCGGACAAACCCAACTGTGCCAGTGCACCAGTTGTTCAAAGTGTTTGTCCTATCGCTTTTTTTCCCCCCTGAAAGGATGGGCTTCTGAAGAGAGAATAGGTCATACTGAGGAATCCATTCAACAAACATTTATTGAGTACCTACTTATGCTGGGAATTAGTCCCAGCCCTAGTGAGAGATGAACAGCCCAGCCACATGCACAAAAAGCTTATATTATAGGGAAATAAATAGATACACAGATAGTGAGAGACCTATGATAGATAGATGAGGTTCCTGGAGAATCAGGGAGGGGTGCTAACCTAACCTGTAGCTTGTAGGGAGGCAAGAAATGTTTCTCATATGTGGTGTATAGGTTGACTCTTGAAGATTATCGATTGCTTTCTCATTACTAGATATTGTGCTACACTCTGTGCACACATCCTATAACCCTAGGAATTCATGTTCTACAAGAGGGGTCCCACTGGGACAGTTCTCAGTGCCTAGCAGAGTGTCTAGTATATAGGAGGTTTCAGTAAATGTCTGTTGAATAAATGAAAAAGTACACATGGAAATTGCAAAACAACTCCCACAAAATAATCAATCTTCTCTCTCCTTTCACCTCCTGAATATGCCAGGCTCTGGAGGAATGCAATCAGCTTATAGGATGGCCAACTGTATGTGTTAAGAGCACTGGGTTTGAAGCTGGATCTGCTGCTTGCTAAGCCATGAAACCGTGGGGAAATACTTCACCTCTCAGTCTGAGTTTCCTCATCTTTAACTGGTTGTGATAGTAGCTCTATAGCATATAGTTGTCCTGAGAATTGAGCTAATGCATGAAAAAGCCCTTAGAGCAGCAGCTGGCATATAATAAGCATTAAGCCTGTGCTGGCTTTTATGTTTGCCCTGGAGTCTTGATTAATCTGCTCAGAAAAATTTTTCAGCAAATTCTGGCTTTTCTCTGACTTCATGTGGTCTGATTCTAAAGTGTATAATCTCTTATGGGTCTTGCTGATGCTTTTGATGACATGATTCCATAAACTCTTTCCTAAATAACTTGACTTCCCCATTCAGTCTGCTCTAACAAATAGTAAACTAGGAGATCTTGTTTTGGTTGTTTGCAATGGCTAAAAAGCATGTACAGGCCCAGGCTGACAAAACCAATATTCGTTCTGTTCATTTTCCTCACTGTCAGTTCAGCTTTGTTCTTCTTTTTTTAATTGAAGGCAACAGACAACCATTGGAATTTCCTTAAGTACATAAAGGAGATTATTGGAAAAATACTGTGGTACTGTAGGCATTTCAGGAAACGAGCAGGCCCCCCCCCCCCAAAAAAAAAGGGTGGGGACCAGGGAAAATCCAAGTCCTCAGCAGCAGGAGTTTGTAGACCTTCCTTCCAGATCTTCACCAATAGTGTAACTAGATTCTTAACTGATCCCCTGAAGAGACAACCCAGTTTTCCCAGCTGTGGCCAGATGTTCACCATTAAATGAAGCTGCTGTGGCCAAAGGTACAGGGTCATGAAGCAAAACCATGACTATGAGGAGGCCACCACTTTGTGTGGGGCAGGCGATTCCCAGGGATAGGAGACCTGGGTATACAGCATATCAACTATAGTTCATTTTTGTGTAGTCTGGAGAACTGTCAGTTTACTTCCTCTTTTCCAGCTCTGAGGAGATCACTGCTCAGTCCAGCATGGTTATTGAGCACTTGCCATGTACCACACTTTGTGCAAGGCATGGTTTGTGTGTGGGTATGTGTATGTGTGCATGCACGCACACACATACACACACACGTCTTGGTCACAGAGAAGCACATTTCATGGACCTTTTTTTTTAGGAAGGTATAGTACAAGGCCAAAACCAAAATGAGTGAGGGCTGTATCAATGTGAACATGATTGCGACTTCTGTATCATCTGTTTTCCTAGGTCCTTTTCTCCTAAGTTATTTATATCTACCTCATACTCCATTCTCTTTAAAATATTGGGGCATTGTTGGCCCAAGTGTTCAATAATAAGGGTGAATTTTAAATGGGAGCATAGAAAATACTGTAGAGTTTAATGGGTGGTTATATTATGTCAGTGACCGTACAAATTCATTATTTCCTCTTTCTCAGTGAGTCCTCTCAGGCCTTAAGCTGTTGGCATAGGATTACCCATATCTCACAAACATGGGAGATGGCGTCTTAGAGGAGGTAACTATCTCAGGATTACACACCAAGTTTGAGCTGAACAAAGGCATTTAAACTCAACTTTGCTAAACTGAAAGCCATCACTCCTCATTACTATACTATCCTATCTTTCGCTTTTTATACAATTTAGTAAATTACTTTGCTAATTTTTCACATAGTTGATATTTTCCATTTTCTGTTTTTTCTTTTCACATGGAAAGATTTTCAGTTTTTTAAAACCATAATCTCATTGGTATTTCCTGAGACTGCATTGTATAATTATAGACTCCTTGCAAAACAATGGAATTGAACATTGTTCTCTGAAAATCAACAGATGATAAAAATTAAATTATAAAATGACTATAACTTTATTTTGTCTTGAACAGCATCAGAGTCAATTTTTAAGCAATATATTTTGAATAAATGTTCAAAGGTAATATGTGTAATATAAATTAGTGGGTGGTGTTGACCTAAAAATCGTTTGGAAGGAAAAATTTTAGAATATAGTTTAAAAAAAAATCCCAAGGATGAGAATGAGATTTTTGTAAATATTTGGAATAAGGATATTAGCATGATGAATGACAAGGAAAAAGCAGAGTACCTCAGTTCCCACTTAATTTTGTCTCCCTGTGTCAGGAAAAATGATCTTTGTACTCAACAGTGTAGAATTAACATGTGTAAATGAACATGGATACCTGAGAAAAGCCACGAGGTGTGTGAAGAGATATATATAGAATATCATATTGATCTAAATAAATTCAAGTCTTTTATCATGGAGGACTTCATGCCAAGACTCTGAAAGACATTACCTAGGAAATCACAGTTAAAGGCTGTGAAACTTCAAGAAAGAGATATAGATGTGAGATGATGGTTGTCACAACCCTGGAGCAGTAGGTGTGAAAATGACCCTGGGAAATATTTTAGATGAGAATATTAAAACAATGAAGAGGAGGTGAGGATCACTGGGATGTTGGGAGGGTTTGATGCAAGCAATTCCCGCTGGCATAAATCTTGATTGTTTTGTAATCTATTAAGTGAGAAAGAAAAAACACAAACAGGAAAGATCTCAGCAACATATCTGAACAACTTTCTTGTGATGTCTTTGTGGTCAATATGGATATGTTTTTGTATTGCAGGGAAACTGGTTAGTTAGCAACTGGTCAAAGGAACATTCTCAAAGGATACTGACCCATGGTTGAAAGTTAACCAGGAGATAGTCTCCCCATAGCCTGCTATAGGTGCTGTCCTTGGTCCTGACCTCCTGTCTACCTAAGAGATGCAGGCATCATTTCCCATAGGTTGAGGAATATATTGATGGCAAATTCAACCAATGTGCACATAACGCAAAGACAGGCAGGACAGTGAATTCTAAGACAAAACTGGCTATAAAATGATACTTATAGATTGGAGATCTGGGCTGAGTCTAACAGAACAATATGTAGTAGGGATAACTGTAAAGTTCTATAAATCCCCAACTTAAACTGCACAAATTCAGATGAGGGAGATATTCAGAGAATTAGTAGCATGAGTAAAATATTATTAAATGGCTTGGGACATAGTAAGCTCAAGGTGTCCTGTGAGTCCATGCTGATGTAATAAGCCAAAAGAGCTCACAAAACCTTAATCTATCTTAATAGATGTATAGTCTAGGATGAGAATGGGGATGATTTCTTTGTATTTTGCACTTTTTAGTTTGGAATATTGCATTTGTAATATTTTGGGATTTTGTTTTCTGTTTTGGTGGATACATGGTGGAATTTGGACAAGTTGAAAGATATGTAGGAGAGGGAGAACCAATGTCAAGAAGACTTTAAACTATGTCATATGGCAGATGTTTGAAGAAACAGGGTACAGGGTATTAGATGAAAAGATCAAGAGAAGGCAAAGAAGGGACTTGATAGCAGCCTTTAGATTATTTCAAGGAATGGTATCAAATACAAGAGATACTAGATTTGCTTAATATGGTATCAAATTGCAAAACTCATGCTGATTTGTGGCAGCCACAGGGAGACAGATTTGGGTTCAAAATAATGAATAAATCCCTCATAGGAATTCCTGGTTAAGAGATGAGTTTTCTTGGGAGATGTTGAAATTTGTATTATGAGAAGCTAATGCTAGGCTGGAAAATCATGTAGGATGCCTCTCAAGAGATATTCCTGTAGATTACTGGTGCATCCTGCATGGAAAGACTCTAAACTTTGAATGACAGAGGTTCTTACCTCCGTACAGTAGATATGCTAGTCTGGAATCAAGGAGACTCGTTAGGAGGCTATCGCTGTAGTCCAGGTGAAACAAAGCTTGGCAACTAGTTGGATGTAAGGGTTAAGTAGATGCAGAAGAATCTAAGGTATACCCATGGCACCAAAGCACAAAACAATATATCCATTGCTTATAAAACACAGTGAGTAAATAAGATATGGTTATAGCTTGCTGTGTGATCTGGGTTAGATCATTAAATAGCTGTGGTCTTTAGCTTCCTCAACTGTGAAATGAGGGGCTCGATTCAGGATCCCTTTCCTTGATGACATTCTATGATGGAAACGAGCTATGATAATCCCATTTTAGGGAAAGCACATTTATGGCTGTGTGGCTGCCCACTTAAATAGTGTGATGTGAAGAGGGAAGTGACAGTGGCTTCTACCTAGTTATATTCTCTCATATTCCCCTGCAAGAACTTTGTACAGTGAGTGGAATTTCACAACTCAGGTTTTATTCAATTGAACTAAGTCTTCATCCTTTCTCTTAGAAAATACACAAATGCTAATGGTAGGGCCACATGTTAACCATGGTTAATAGTTTAATTCTAGCAGGGATTAGGTTTTTGGTTAGTTTCCTCTGAAAGCTAAACATAAAGACTTAAGAAATTTTTTCGTATTAGAAAAAGGAAAGATTGTTTCAGAGCATGTGGCAGTGTTTGGATTGCAAATTTGGGTAAGGTGCTATGACAAAATTAGGGGAGTAGTGAATCACCACTGAGGTTAAGTCTTGTTTTTTAAAAGAGTAGTACTTCAAGGACACATTTAAACCATTTCAATTTTGCTGTGGGCTGGGCCTGCTCCCTGGCTGGATCACAGATTCATTTAGCTTCCTTTTTCCATTTCTTTGAGAACTTGATTTCAGGGACATTAGGTGTGTTCCATTGTGATTGTTGTCATTTCTGCTTGGTGATTGAAATTTAACTTCCTTTCTCTAGCATTTGATTCCATTAATTGGAGTTAATTACTCTCACCTGAATATTTCAAGTTAAAAATAAGAGTGGTCTGAGGCAGTATATAATAGTAAGTTACTGTTAGGTTTCAGACAGTTACTGGGTACTTAAAAGAGAGTTTATATATTTTCCATATATTTTGAATGCCTATAGACAGCTGTTTGTCTTTGGCTATTTAACAACCTTAGAAAGAGTTTGTTGGTAGAATTCAGTGAGTGCTTAAAAAAAAAGAAAGAAAGAAAAAAACCTTCATGGAAACCAGGACCTTGGTTCCAAAAATAATTTATTGAACTCTTTCTAGCAATTAACCATTCAAGTAGGAGCATGTCCACTCTGTTGACTGACATTCTGTTAATTAAATGCTGTACCTGGCTAGGTATCTTTTAAGAAGCTGGCATTGACTTTAGATAACCGTGGGGAATCTATCCAAATAAGATTTGCTTGGGTCTCCCCCACAGAAAAAGGTTTAACGCACTTTCTAATATTTTAAATTAAGAATGAGGAATCCACTTGATGGATGGAACCAGGGCCACATTCACTGTGTGGGAAAGGTTAAATGATATTTACCGGCAAATTTTCTTGCCAAGAAATAGAAAAGGAGAAAAAGTGATCCACAGTACATTTGTTTAGAGTGATTGCACCAGGTGTTATCAAGAAGAGTCCTTATGTGCTGACGTCCCGCCTAACTTTCCATTAAAGGTGGCTTCTAAATGATGCACTGAATGCAAAGTGTTTATAAAAAGCAAGAGCAGAAGAATGCAAGTATTTGTTGATAGCAACATTTAGCTTTAATTAAGAGCCCATTTCCTAATACTATACGAATGATTAACCTTGATAATAGAAGTATAAGAAGGATCTTAGTGTATGACTTTGTTAATGGTATTTCCCTCTGTTCCCTCTAAATGTGGTTTTAAAGGATACTTTTATTACTCTATAGAAGACTTTTCAAAGGACTTCCTCATCCATGATCTTATTTTCTAGTATGACATTGTCCTTGGATTTTACGTTGGGGCACGATGTTACCAATGAGGCAGCATTATCATGACGCTCTTCAGAGATCAGTGACCTGAATGTCCCAGGCTGGCCTATAGCTATGGAAACCTGTACTATCATTTTGTGACTATATTTTCAAAAACCCCAATGCTTTTTTTCTAATTGATAATTTATGTATATGGAATGATTAAATCATACTTACATCCTGACATAGAGCCTTAATTTGATAGACCTAATACGATTTGGACTGGGCCAGAAAGTCTAGGCGGTAAGAGCTCAGGGCTCGATGAATGGGCAGTTCCTATTTCCTAAAATTCAACCATGTGGCAGCCCCTGTACTATTAATACTAATTCTGTGAGTGTAATGTGCTTAAATCTCTACAGAAGCTTCCTGAAGAAGCTGTTCTTATCAGAGGCTAACTGACTTGTCCAAGTTTGCAGTAAATAGTAGAGCTGAGATTTCCACCTAGACCTGCCTGACCCAAAGCACATGGTGTTTATATGATACAGAGTTTGCGTTTGTTTACCAGTCTACCATATGGGTTGGCTACCTCAGAATCTTCTGGGGCCCTTGTTAAAACTCAGATTGTCGGACTCCATCCAAGACCTACTGAGTCGGAATCTCTCCTGCTGTTGTTAGCTAGTTCTCTAGATGATTTGGACGCATGGCCAGGTTTGGGTCATGAGCATTATGGACTGCCTTAGGTGGTAGCCCTGTAGTGTGCACTTGTACCCATTAGCAGACGTTAGAGACAAAGTCCAAAATAGTGGGAGGAAAAAGCCCTTTCACCCCCTGACATTTCTGGCTTTAGGTGCTGTTAAAGGGAGAAGTCAAGACAGGCATTGAAAGATAGGCTTCCCTGGGTTTGGTGGTTTAGAGCAAGGTTTGGGCTTATGGCCTAACTTCTTACCCTAGGACGTGGAAGCATACCCAGGAAATGATTTCCATCCAGCCTGCTGGAGACTTGGGATATTCATAGAGGAATGAAAACTGATGAAAGAAATCAGTCCCTGCTGGGGCCCTAGAAGCCTGAGCCCTGACCTCTGTGTCCATGTATCTGCATCTTGTTTATTAGCATCAATAAAGATTTATTCCACTCATTAGAGGATGGCAATTTGAACCACAGAATTATACCTTACGCCTGCTAGCTCATTTACTCATTTTCTCCTTTTCCCCAAGCACTGAAAAAAAAAATCCAGATGGAGTCAGGGCGGGTTGGAGGGGAATGCCAAAGGAAAAAAATTAAATTAGAAAAGGTGTTTTGAAATAACCTGGCTAATCCTAGCAGAGATCTGTGGCTAATGCATTTTAGGTGAACTCATTCTGGTAGACCGAAAACAGTATCACATGTCTGTGTGTGTTAGTGTGTAACTGGGAGGAGAGAAGACAGCTAGAGGATACATTTATCTGTAATTACTGACCAGCAAGTGAAACCTGACTAATTATATGGCCCATTCAGTCATTCATTTATTCATGCATTTATTCTGCAAGGAGGTATATTGACCACTTGCTATGTATCCGATACATGTCCATATGTGAATTTTCTAGAGAAGAGAACTTGAGACCCACCATTAAATAATTTAAAATTTAGATCAGTAATATGGTTGCAGGAGAGTTAAGTAAGAATTGAACAAGAAATATCATGAGAGACAAAGTAAGAGTTGTAGAAAGGAAGTGGCAAAGTAGTAAGGAGAGCCTATTAAGAATGAAAAGGATAATCCTAAAGAATTCAGGATTCAACTTGAAGCTGGAGTTTCAAAGATAAGTTAGACTTATGTGTAAGTGAGGACATCTCAGGTGGGGAGAATGGTGCGGGCAAAAGTCTAGAAGCAGAGGTATTCTGAGGGTTTTGGCAAACAGTCAAAGCAGCCATGCTGTGTTTGTGGAGAAGACGAATGCTGGTGAGTCAAGAGAGAGCTGTGGACTTTTATTTAATGATCTAGAATGATATTCCTTTGCCTTTTCTCTGTCATCACACTTGTCAGAGTCATAATGACCTGTGTTCTTGTCTGTCTTTCCCATTAGATGGAAACTCCTCAAGAGCAAGCACTGAGGCTTTCAAGTTACTTACACAAAGCTGGCAAATAATGTGTACCCAGTTAGTATGTGGGGACTGAATGGTGATATACCTGGATAAGGGTGAGGGACCAGTCCCTCTTACCTTCTTTATTACCTGCTACATGTAGAACACAAGCCAAAGTGGTTGGCTGTGCTATAAAATTATTAGCTTATTTGTGGCCCCTCATCATTGGGGTTAGAGGAAGTCAAGGTCATGCTGAGACTCGCAGTACTATAATTGGAGTTAGGTCATCAATGGACCACAGAGGAAAAGGTTCCATGTTGGACAGATATTTATTAAGGATCTACGTCTGTCTGCTCCTATGTTAAATGCTATGGGAGTATGTGAAATACTAACATATAGAATAATATGGGCGCTCTGCCTTTTAGAAACATACAGCATATTGAAAATATAAGATTCCCATACATGAAACAGAAATCAACAAAGTATTGTCTGGGTAAGTCATGTAATCTGCCAGGGCCTTGGCTTATTATCTATAGAGTTGGACTGGATGATATCTAATTTGAGCTTGAAACTGATGGAGGCTTCCAAGAGTTCAGCAGGGGTTAGTAACAGGGAAGAGTAAGTAGTGCTTATTCAGGACCTTCTTCACAAACAGAGCTACTTGGTAGGTTGAAGATGGGGTAGGGTGGGACTTGGAAGGTACCAGGCAGGGTTTGAATGGGAGAAGAGAAGGCATCCTAAGAGTGGAAAAAGACAGAGGGAAGGAGTGGAGGTCGGAGTGAGCGTGCAGAAAGGAGGTGCCTGTGGAGTTGGACTGGCTCTCACATGGCGTCTCTAAGAGTGGTCAGGGTGATTCTCCAAGATACGTCTCTTAGGAGCTTAAGTACCTGCCTTCACAAGCTGTTGGCAGCACATTGGCTGCAATCCTGGATGGTCATGCTCTGTGCTGGTGCATGGGGGAACCTTCCTGACTTTCAGATTAGTGATTCCTGGGACTGAATGCTAAGGACTTGACCTTCTAAGAGTTCCACCTGCTTTCAGGGCTTCCCTGAGGGAGTCCCTTGACTTCTCCTGAAGCTGGAAGGTCTGTATTCACGTTCAAGTTCATCCGTTATCTTCAGATCCCTAACCCACTCTGGCACTGAACAGCTGTTGTTGTCTAAGTTAAGGTGTTTTAGCCCAATTACATCTCAAAAAAGTTTGTACCTGCTCTGTTCAGGGAGGTCTTCTAGAGAACACTGACCCAAATGGTCTGTCCCCACATCCCGTGGCACCACAGCCCAATTACAAGTGACCAGGGCAGCAGCCCACTTAATTTTATGCAGTTAACATCTCACCCTTGGTTTTCTTGGCAAAGCAAAGGCATTGGCCTTTTTGGCCTCTGCTGGTCTGGTCAGCCATTACCCGGTTATTAAAACTAAATAATTGCCATTAGCCCCTGTCCTCAGTGTATCCTGATTGCAGTGCAGGCTGATCTTTATCTCATTTGCAAAGCTGTTTGATGCAGGCCTGGAACACTTGTCCTTCAGACACCAGGCAGCTGCCACAGCAGAGCTGGCTCGGTGGGCCACTTTGTCAGGCTGCTTTGCTCTCGGAGATGGCGCCGTGAATCTGGCACTCTCCCCTACACTTCAGCTCCACATCTCCTGCCTGTGTGCCTGTGTTCCTGTTTGTTCGGAGGGCGGCCATTTTTATTGTCGGGGGAATAGGTTTTCCTCTTGCTTTTTCTTAGCCCGATATTGTTTTGTGGTGGTGGTTTGAAATTCAGTTTGGGGGGGTGCGAACTTTCTCTCCCCATTTCTCTCTCATTCCCTTTCTTTCCTTTGAGTTCTTATTTCTGAAGAGATTTCTCTTCTTAAATGCTGGCCTTAAAGGGAGGCGTTTTCATTTTCTCTGGGAGAAGTCTGACTGCACAGATGTGTGCCCGATTCCTCCACTTGTAGGAGTTTTGCCCCCCACTGCCTTGATGCTGATAATGGTTGTCTGAAGTACAAAGGGAAAGTTAAGATTATAGGTTGTCCTTCTTTTTTATTGTATTTTTGGCTGTAGCTTCTCAGCCCTTTGCAGGAAGAGCTCACATCGGGCTGGGACACGGAAACAGACTTCTCAGCCCCAGAAATAATTGCTTCTCTGAGTAGATTGTTTGGCATCTCAATGCTAAGGAATGGGTTTAGACTAAGCCCCAGCAACTGATACAGGTCCTGGTTGGGGAGAAAAGGTCTGAGATCTGTGTTTTGAGGCAAAGAAATTTCTGGCAGGACCTGTGCACATATGTATTCAGAAGTCTAATTAGGCCCTTGGTGTGTTTGCACTGCTCTGTTGCAGTGCCTACAATATTATTCGATTTTAACTATGTCCAGAGGGCAATGATCTTTAACCCAGATTCATCCCTGAACTGTTTTTTGTTGTTGTTGTTGTTGTTTTGAGGGGGTTAACTACAATGAGATGCAATGAGATACACATCTTGTCCTTTTGACTGGCTATGGAGTGACACATTTATTCCTTCCTTCTTCAGCTATCTGATGAGTGTCTATCAAGTGTCTACCATATGACATGAAGTATGCCACAGCCTAGAACTAGAGACCACAATAGCAAGAAAGGCCCATAGGTGCCTCTGTCCAGCCTCTCATTTTGTAGTTGGGAAAACTCTTGTCTCCATCTCCTCATCTGTCCAATCTCTCTCCAAGGTGCAGGCTCTGATAGATCTAGTGTCCTGAATGCCCTGTGCTGCATCACTTTAAAATGGCAGCTAGGCTCCTGCAGGGCTTTTGAGCTGATTAGGTGATCTAGCTGGGACTCTGGGATATTGTGGCTCCACCGTGAGTGGGACTGGAGCTTCCATCCCTCGTCTGGTCCTTCTCCCAGGCTGCTTCTCCTACCTGGGCGACCTGTTGTTTCTGTTCTCCCCACTTGGTGGCCTGACAAGACGAATTCAGCTTCTGTAATGTTCCAAGTCGACCCCAGACATGTCTTTGCCCTGCAGAAGCAGACCCTGCTAGGGACACTGGTTTCCAGTTTGAGGTTCATTATGGCTTGAACTGTGTTCCCCTAAAATTCCTGTGTTGAGGTTGTAACCCCCAGGACCTCAGAATGTGACCTTATTTGGAAACACAGTCATTACAGATATGATTAGTTAACATAAGGTCATCCTGGAGTAGGGTGGGCCCTTAATCCAATCTGACTGGTATCCTTAGTAAAGGAAAATTTGAACAGACTGATACACAGAGAGGAAGCCATGTAAAGATAAAGACAGAGATCAGAGTGATGCATCTACAAGCCATGCAGCTCCAAAGATTGTCATCAAACCACCAAAAACTAGGGGAGAGGCATGAAATGGACTCTCTCCCTCACAGACCTCAGATGGAATTGACCTTGTCCACACCTTGATCTTGGACGTCAAGCCTCCAGAACTATGATACAAAAAATTTATGTTGTTTAGGCCACCCAATTTGTGGTCCTTTGTTTATGGCAGCCCTAGCACACTAATGCAGGCTCCAAACACAAAGTGCCTGAGGGTGCTCTTTTGGATTTGCAGTGGGGAGAATAATCACCTGGGGAGGGAGAGGATGATAGTGGACAGGCTCTGTCTTCCTTGCTGCCTGTCCAATAGGGCATGGCATTCTTGGACAATATTTAAGTCATCAGGCTGAGATTTTCTGTAGGGGTTACTTTGCCATATATTTTTGGTATATTATATGAGGCCTTTTATCTAGAACACCTCTCACTTTTCTTGTTGATGTGCTGATGTCATTGTTTGAGATCCAGCTCAGATCTCACCTCCTTGAGGTCTATTTTCTGACTCCCAGGCCTGGGTAGGTGTTTTCTGCTCTCCTTTCCTGTAACTTGCCTCACTGTATTCTAACCACTGGTGCTGCTTGATTCAGCAGGTGCTCCCTGGAGGGTCTGCCGCTGCCTGATACTGTCCTGAGCTCGGGAGTGGGGGAGCCCAGAGGAGATCCTGTGCTCAGATAGCTGCTACAGAAGTGGGGCAAGTGGACGACAAGCATGTGAGGGGACCGAATAGTGTCCGATTCTGGAGGGTTCTATGAAGAAAACAAAGTAATGTAGTAGAAGAGGGGTGCGAGGCCTCCCCAAGAGGGTGGTAACTGAGCTGAGACCTGAAAGAATGGAAAGAGTCATGTGAAGATCTATAGGCAGAGAGTTCCAGGGGGAGGGAAGCTCGAAGTGCAGAAGCCCACAGCGGGGAGCAGTCCCCGCGTGTTCAGGCCTGAATGGTTGCAAAATGGTGACTGAGCAGGAGAGTGGGGGTGGGGTTGATGAGATGAGCAGCAGTGGGGTTATGGAAGCTTTGTCTCCCTGCCAGACTGAGCTAACAGTGGAAAGGGTTCCGTTACCTTTGTCAGTACAGCACCTAACACACAGTCAGTGCTTAATATATATGCATGCTGACTGCATAAACACCTGTATGTACACATGTTGATTAAACATCACTGAGCAATAACACATTTATCTAAGGCCTGCTTCTTGGGCACATTCTGCTAACCAAGATGCATCAAGAAGCAATAAATAAATCAACATGGTTCAGAGATGCCACGGCAAGATGGCTCAGGGTCATACAACTGACATAGCAAACACTGCCTTTGGCCCTTGTTTAAAGCCTGTCAACTCTCTTTTTACATAGTGTTATAAAGGTGTTGGTTGTTAAATTTCCTAATGTTTATCAAATTTAGAGCAACACATTATAATTTGGATGCAAGTAGGGGTGGAGAATCAACACTAGCAACAAATGCCACGATGTGAGTATGATGGGACTGTGGACAGACTGGCAACAAGAAAGTAGACAGTGAGAAGAACAAAACAGAACTAAGAATCCTGAAAGCTCATCAGTGTGAGGCTGTTAATTCAAGGACAAGCAGCTCTAAGCACCGCAGTAAGTGGAGACATGATGTATTAAAAGCACGGTAAAAATATAGGCTGTTTACAATGAGGACTTTGAAGTACTACAAAAAAGTTTACATTTTCCTCCACGAATTTTGTCTAAGAAAACAGAAAAGTGGGTATCATTCTAGAATAATTTCCATTTGAAATTGTTAAAATTCAAACACAAACCTGGTACTTAAGGATAAGCTTCATTTATCTGGAAAATGTACTTCTATGGGATTCTACTTCCTTGAATGATGCCAAATGAATGAAAATGTGATTGTTTAGCCCTTTGATCTTCAAAAGCCTCAGTAGAAGTGGTAGATGATTTCCTGTGACCTCCCAATCAGAGCAAGGAATTATTATTTTTGTTTTTCTCTCTCCCTCAGAGCCAGGTACAAAATGACAAGCAAACAATGACATTATTACAGTGGCACTTTAATGGGTGTTCAGGGAACTAAAAAGTCAGCAGAGGCACTGCATGAAATATTCATGGGTATTTTTCTTTTTTCTCTCCTCTGCCCTCTCCAGACACAGGAGTGAAAAGCATCCAAGCCAGATGTTCTGAGTACAGGAAGCATGTAGAAATGGCTCCTGCGGGCCATTCTTTGATCTTTGGGTGAGGGAGGGATAGAGAAAGCTCTTCCCCTCCAATCCCAACTGCCTTTTTTCTCATCCTGACACCTTGTTTTTCCAATAAACTGAGATGCACCTGCTTCTTACAGAGTTTCCAGGATCCAGAAAGGATTGGATAGTTGCATCTCCCCTTGAAAATTACAGCAGGATTTTGAAGATGCAAATCCCCGCCCTCCCCCCCCCCGGCAAAGGCTTCTGGGAGAAGGTAGATGGGATCAACCCAATTGGTGCCATAGAAGGGATACAAATGGTGACCAATGGGTGCCACTTAGGCACTGCCTACAAGCGATTGACTTGGTACAAAGTCAGGAGTTCCTGGGGAGCAATGGTAGGGTTGGGGTGGTTATGCCATGGCTTGCTTTTGTCTTAATGATCATACAGAAAGTTTGGCTAATGCATGGATACATTTTTCCATGGAAAGACATTGCATGAAATTTAAACTTCTGAAACCAAATTTTCATAGAAACACTCTTCTACATCAATCCTTCTGAGTACGTTCAGTCCTCTCACTGTGTCCAGAGGCACCTTGCCCTGTCCCACCTCCAAACACGTACGCCCACTTGTTCCCAGGCAGATGACCTTCTTCCTGTACAGATTCCACCCATGCTTTCTGGCCATCTCTGGCCCCACCACCTCCATGAGCTCCTCCCAGTCCACTCCAGCCCTGTGGGGTTTTTGCTGCTTCTCATCTTCCCTGATACTTGTTGCCTGACTGTTCATTTGGTACTTGTCACATCTACCTTCCATTCAGTGGTGTGCTGGTAAATGTTTAAAAACTGGTTCTCTAGGGGAGGAGGAGAGCCCTGATTTGTAGGACTTGACAATATGTGTAGCCTACATACTCATGCAGTGGCCGATTTCAAGCTAATAACATGATGTCTCTGAAGGCAGAACTGAGACAAGATGTGCTCATTGGATTTCTCCAGCTGGTGCCAGCTGGTTCAGGCACACTATTGTGCTGAACGTGTGCTGCCCCAGGACTCTTGCATATCTATCTTACCTCCCCAACTAAACTGGAAGGCTCAGTGGTGCTCAACTCTGACTTTACATTAGAAACATTTGGGGAGCCTACAAAAAATACTCATGCCCAGGCTCTGACCCCAGAGATTCTGATTCAGCTGGTCACTGGGGGCGAACAAGGCATTGGTAGTTTTAAAAGCTTTCCAGGTGATTCAAATGTATGGCCTGGATGAGAACCACTGCCCTAGATGCAGCGAGGGTATTTTATGTCAGTTCTTCTTAAAGTGTGATCCCTGGTCCAGCAGTATCAATAGCACCCTGGGACTCGTTAGAAATACTGAATTTTGGTCCACACCCCAGAACCACTGGATGTGAAACTCAGTGGAGGGAATTTTTGCCCAGCAATCTATGGTTTAATAAGCCTTCCAGGTGATTCTGAGGCACGCTAAATTTGAGAATGATCTTATGTTTTTTGAATCCTTATTAGAACTAAAGACAGCTATAGGCACACAGCTGTGCCCAATCAACACTTGTTGATTAAAATCTATCAAGGAGTAAATTTTCATGAAGCAAGCTATTTTTTCCTCTTTGTGGAAGGATTTAGTTAGTGCAGAGCACCTTAAAATAGAGGTTTCTTCTTGTACACTGAATCATGTGTTTCACAAATATTCAAAGATCTAATATTTAATGTTCATTCAGCTATGCAGAAACACACATATAAAACAAATTACAGTGAAATGCATTCATTTGTTCATTCAACTGATATGTATTGATGGCTGGGAACCTCATGCAGAGTACAATGAAATTCATTTTTATCCATTCATTTATTTATTCATTCATCAAATATATATTGATTGGCCAGGAACCTCAGACTAGGCATGAATAATTTGTTGTTATTACAAGTTACGGATTGTTGTCATAATTTGTTAATATTATTATGTTCCTTAGGTTTATTATGATGATGATGATGATGATTATGATGTCCAATCAGCATCAAGGTTGCACAAGCATGGACTTTAGTGCTTGATCTATTACTTAGAAACTGGGTAGTCTTGTGGCAGACACTTAACTTCTACAGACTTCATTTTTTTCATATTTTTAAACGTTTACATAGAGTTTTTGGCTTTAACTGACATAGTATATCTATCAAAAACTGATAAGCATCATAAATAATGATGAAAATAGAGATACATTCTCATTACAATCGGAGGAAAATTTTACTATTTATATTTTTAACAGGTAGCAGAGCCGTGTTTCTCAGATTTTAATGTGCCTGGGGATCCTGTTAAAATGTAGATCCTGAGAGGTCTGAGGAGGGGCTTAAGACTGCATTTTTAGCCAGCTTCAGGGCGATACCAATGCTACTAGTTCATAGACCATACATGGTGTAGCATGGCTCTGAGGTTCTGGCTAATGCGATAAAATAGGACAAAGAAAGGAGGGACATGAGAACTGCAAAGGAAATTGTGTGTAAAGTTGATTGCTTACTTAAAAAATTTACAAGCCACTAAAACTAATAAGAATTTTATGCATGATGCGTTTCAAGGTGCCTAGCTGCCTGGTGCGGTAGTTGTGAGGGTTAAGTGATGGTAATTTGTAAATCATAAAGTATTCTAAAAGTTCAAGCTAAAAAGCAATGAATTATTAGTTTCTCAAAGCACAGTTAACTGCGCTGCATTACCTGGCCTATTGTAATGGGGTGATTTTTCTTTTTTTCAGAATCCTTCACTAAGATTCACCCAGCAGGCCCTAGGAATATATTTTTCACTCATTTCCTTTGTCCTAATCAGTTCCCTAAGTAAATTGCCCACCAATTTAAGAAGTAGGGGGCTTCTTCACCTACAGTTGGCAGTGTGGTGAAGAGAAGGAATGACAAATAGATTTTATCTAGTAGTCAGTTCTGATTACTTGGCAGGGCTTCCTGGAGTCTAAATGCTGAGTCTGCTACCAGGCCTGTAGGCAGGAGTGCTGAGATCGATTATTGATGTCTGCCTTTGACAGGACAGGAAAAGTGGTGAGTTGATTTCTAGAGCCAGAAGAACTTAGGATGAATTTCCACCAAGAATCAGAGATTCTGCTAGAAATTCCTCTCATGAAACTCTGGGACTGCTTTGCAGGCCTGTGGCAGCTCCCCGGCTTCAGCTTTCATTTCTTCTGGCACCATGGAGCCATTCTTTAGTCTTTCCTCTCTATCTGAGCTACACTTCCTCTGCCCCCAGGGATTTCTCTCTCCATGGATCTGCACAGAGAGGAGGGCAGTCTTCCCAGCTCCGCTTTTCCTCATCGACTCCATTCCCTTATGGGCCCAACTCCTAAGCTTTCTGTGGAAACAGACAAACGCCAACATGAGGAAGTTAAGAGGTTTATGTCCCTGTACAATGCTAGATAGACACAGAACTAGTCTCTAGTTTCTAAATAGGCCAGAGGAACTTTTGAACCTCTGTCTCCTTATCTGTAAGATCGGGGATAATGATTTTGACCTCTCAAGGTGGCTGGCAGATTATGTGTGATATATAATGTGTAAGTAAGTGATATATAATGTGTAAGTGATATATACTGTGTATAAGTGATACATATTATGTATAAGTGATATAGTAATATAATGTGTGTAGGAAAGCCCACCCCAATGGCTGGTACCTGGCAGGTGTTCAGTCAATGTTGGTTGTGCTTTCAGCCGGCCCTCTGCACACCACGTGTGCTTTTTCAGTGATGTTGGTATAGGGTGGGGTTTGTGACCTGACTTGGCATAGAATCTAGGTGACCTTCATGCATGCTGTTGGATGGGAAGGAAGGATAATTATTTTATTTACCAAAACATTCCAGGGCTCTTGCTCTGTGGTGGGTATAATTTGAAGTGCATTGTAGATATTAGTTCCATTAATTTTCGTAATAACATTGTGAATTAGGAACTGTTTCACAGATGAGGAAACAGTTGCTGAGAAATGAAATATGCTGTTAAAGATAACCCAGCTAGTCAGAGTCTGAGCTGGGTTCCCACCCAGGGAGCCTGGCTGCAGTCAGTCTCTGCTTTCAGCCAGCACAACATACTGCTTCAGCTAGGCCAGGGCTTGGGGGGACATCCTGGTATCCACAGCCACTAACTTGCCTTTTGGGGCCAGAGATATTGACTTCATTTCCTGGAGAATTTCTTATCTTCTGGAATTTCTGGAAGTAGCACTTCTCCTTGACTCTGGTGTTATTTTTGCTGTTTTTGGGAGAAATGACCCAGGGGAAAGTCAGGATAGGAGACAGGGGGGCTAAGATTAAGTCTGGGACAGACCCAGTGAAGGTGTGAAATCAGACCAAAGAGAACCAACAGGGTCTGACTGCTGTGGTTCTCCATGAGAGGAGCTGAGAGAGTGGACCAGGGGAGTGCTATGCTAGTAGAATCGATGCATTCACCAGATCTGGTCAGCATTTGCCTCCTCGGCCCAGTGCTAGAGCCCCACCTGACTCCGTGTGTTGAGCAGTGAGGGGAGCATTGTGGGAAGTGAATAACGCAACATCCTTACACACTTCTGTCCTAGTACTGGCATTCTCAGTGCTTCTTTACTTGCCTGTGTCCCATGTGAGCTCTGGGGGAGGAGTAGGGGCTGTGTCTCCTTGTATTTCAAGCACTGAACATGCAGTTGGTAAATAAACTGAATGAATGACTTATTGCAGGCAGAGCTCCAGCACTGGGCTGAGGAGACAAATATTGACCAGATCTGGTGAATGCATCCTTTGTCCTGCTGTCTGTTGGGGGAGCCTCTGTTCCTTCATATTGACATGTTGGCCATTCACCTTGGCTTTCTCTTGCCACTGCTGAGGGACCGTAATGGAGTCAGGATTTGGGAAAGTGGTAGGTAGAAGGAGGAGCAGATGCTATATGTTGGGCTCAAGAACATGTGGGGCCGTGGTACGGAAAGAGTATAGCCCTCCATTGTAACTTGAATTGTTTGCCTGAAAACAGCTGCATCCTGCCTGTAGCTTCCCCGAAGGTGCATATTGACTTTCTGTGACATGTTCTCCTGTATTTTCTCCATCACAATTGCCTGTGGGGTTTGAGTTAACATAAATATTACTTGCACTCCAGTATGATTGGTAAGACCCGTTATTCCCTAGGTAATGACTGTCATGTTGCTAGTTTTTCTAGGTTTAGAGGAAGGATACAAAAAGTAGCTGTTCCTTGGATTCACATTCCTTCAGTACTTTTGGTGAATAGTGTCCCCAAGTCATCCTTGCCACGGTTAAATGTGGCTCTGACAGTCAACATCTTATTTTCCCAGCTTAATTGTGACCTTTTGGAGAGCTGGTTCTGTGACTTGTTCTGACACAGCCAACGATTTACATGAATGAAAATGCATAGTAAATACTTGTTGAGTCAGGGTTTGTACACTTAATCTATGCTGGAGCAGCTGAGAAAATGACCTTTCCAAGAGGGTGGCAAGGTCTGATTTCTGAATCACAGCTCTGGGGAATGCTGGGATCTCTAGCCTACATTTTTGATGAAATTCCACCTTAAGATACAGGTGAAACTATCTCCCAGGCCTTTAGAAATAACACCTTTTTGCAATACCAACTCCAGAAGACTTAACAGTGGCAAGCTTTTAGGTTCTACTCTGAAAGTTAAGTGTCACTGCTTCTCTTTAGAAATGTGGCCCTCTTCTCTTTCCAGTCATTCATTCATTCATTCATTCATTCATATTATTTACAAGTTGATTAGAGCTTGACTATAGTGTAAAAGATGGCCAGTAGGTGCCACTCAATGAATCATTTTACTACAGGTGAAAAGAATCTCAGGACATTCCAGAACAGGACAGACTCAGGGCAGGGGAACCCAGGTGCTTAACTAGATAAAGCAGAATTAGCACTTAGTCAAATATTTTCTGAAAAGAAACCTCTAAATGCAGTAATACCTTGGTTTGCGAGCATAATTCATTCTGGAAACAAACTACTTGTATCGCAAGACCTTGCTCATTCACCACATTAAAATGTATTAGAAATGTTTGCTCATCTTGTGGAACACTCGCAAACCATGTTATTCGCAATCCAACGTTTTAACGTATATTCTCCTCAACCTGGGTCAGAACTGTTAGAGCAAAGCTTCTCAAGGTGTGGTTCAGGGGAGAACTGCCTCAGAATTACCTGCCTTACTTGTTAATAATTATGGATTCCTGAGCTCCACAGGAGATGCACAGACTCAGTCTGTATGAATGAGGCGCCATGAACCTGCTGTTTTACAACTTTGCCAGATGATTGCTTTGTACACTGAAGTTAGAGAATCATTTCCTAAAGGCACTCTCCCTTTTTCAGGGGGAGAGAAATAGGCACATTGGATTGGAGTTCAGTAACGAGGAGGTGAAGAACAGGCAGTTTTTGAGAAATCTGAGCATTTCTTATATTAAAAACTAAACCAGCACTCTGTAAATTGTATTTCATAATTCAAGGACTATGTAAAGAGAAGTTGTATTTGAGATGGGGCCAGGGAAAGTGGGGGGAGGAGGAAGCTCTTGATATACAGAAAAGAAAAAAAACATCATTTTGCTAATCCGATTTTTTGTTTTCCTCGGCAATGTGGTATCCATGGCCACCAAGCAAAACACCTACAATAAGCCACCGCAGTGCTTGAAGGCGATGGGGAAGTTGAATTCTCTCGTGGTTCTTATTAGTCATTCAGTGCTTGTTGATCTTCTGCTGATGGAGAAATTGCTATTCAGGAGCCTCACAAGTCAGGAGTCACCCCTTGCTCCCTCCAACCCAGTTTTCTATGCAGGAAGCATCTGCTTCTCTGTTTAATTAGAGGTCTTCCTCCTCCCGAATGACACTGGAGTGACCTGACGTGGAGGCACAATGCGAGTGAATGCACAGAGCGTGTGGACAAGTGTGTAAAGTTCTGGGCACACAAGGAGGTCAGGATCAAGGGCAGCCCGTGGCGTCCTACTGACTGTGCAGACAGAATCCGGATAGCTTGAGAGGGCAGCTCCACCCTTTTGAGAGCTGGTCTGTGACTTGTTCTGACACAGCCCGTGATTTACATCAATGAAAATGCACAGTCAATACTTGAGCACCCTTGAGCACCCTCTCTGTAGAGTTCTGACATTGGACTTCACTTTATTACATTCTCGTTGCTGCCCCTCCTCTTCCCCGCCCCATCCTCCTCCTCTGTTTTCATGAGTGACAGAAGAGAGGGTCCAAGAACCACCAGGTCCCTTGCCCTTAAGGGAGTGGGTCTGTCCTGTGGTGTTAAAAAGTGTGGCTTCACCAGGAAAGAGGGAATCGTCAACTGTGGACTCTTCACAACTCCACAGGGAAGAACACAAGAGTGGGAGAAATGACACATCCCCGGGGGGCTGTATCAGGCGGCAGGTTGGGCCCCCTGCCAGCTGATAGCCAGAGGTAAAGCCGGGGTGAGGCCAGGTCACAGAGGCTTGGGCCCTAGACACCAAGCCCAAGGGGTGCTGCCAGCGGTTTCTATTTCTGGAAGCAGTTTTAGAACAAATGTCTCTGGTGAGGTATTTGGAGTGCTGCAGTGGACACTTCTACCCCTTGGAGTGAGGCCAGCTGCTATCCTTCTTCTGAATGTACCCAGGTGTGGTATGATGCCTGCTAGGGAGCTGGGGCCCCCAAATTCAGCACCAGATGGAAGAGGTTGGCAGGAGTCGCCAGGGTCCCATTCTAGTAGAGGGAGAAGGCTCTTCAAGACAACTTGTTACCGCTAAGGGGGGTTGGCCAGGAGTTGGTGCCCATCCTCCAGGAGGTCTAAAACATCCGCTCAGAGCCAGAGGGCCATTTAGCTGCTGAGGTCTCAGACAGGGCTGTTGGGAGTGACCACTGACTGGAGACTGACGTCCGCCTCTCTCTGCATGTGTGACCTAGGGTAGGACTTTCCATTCTGCGTGTCTTGGCTCCTTATCTGTAAAATGAAGGGTTTGGGTTTGGTGAACCCTAAGTCTTGGCTTGATCTTATAAGTTACAAGCTTTAGTCAGATGACTCTTTTTTGGGGAGTCATTTGGGATAATGATGGTTATAATAATGTCACCAGTTAGGATAATAATGTTAAAACAGTATTAGTTGCTCAATAGTGAAACAGGCTGCCTTATGAGGTGATGAGCTCCTTGTCACTGGGGGTATTCAAGCCACAAAGAATACTTTGGACTGATTCCAAGATATCTTAATCAGACTCATCTGATTATTAAAAAATTATATTCCTAGAGCCCACCCCCAGGAACTAATTTGACAGGCTTGAAATGGGACCTGGGGATTATCCTGAAAAATGAAGCAATGTGCTGCTGTAGAGAGGTCTACATTACAGGTTTGGGAAACGCTGTACACTATACACTTTGTTGGAAGTTCACAAAGCACAGGAGCCAGACAAAGGTTCTGAGAAATCCGATAGAGAAGGAATCTATTTGATTTTGATCAACTCAGTGTTTCCAGAGTTGAGTGTAGGGCTTTATTGGATAAGAGGAGAGGGGGACACTCATTTTGAGGCTACGAAAACAGTGCCATGGAACTCTGTGGGGATGGTGCTTTTGTGGGCTCACCATGTATTTCACAGGAGGATCTGTGATAGCACTGTCCAATAGAAATACAATGTGAGTCCCACAGAACATTAAACGTTTTCTAGAAACCACATGAAAAAAAGAAAAAGAAAATGGGTGAAATTATTTTTAATGATTTATTTTAGTTAACTTAGTATATCCAAAATATTGTTATTTCAGCTTCTAGCCAATATAAAATTATTAATGTGACATTTTGCATTCCTTTGTTTTTCTACTAAGCCTTGGAAATCTGGTGCAGATTTTACACTTTCAGCCCCTCTTAATTGGGACTTGCCATTATCCACATGCTCAGCAGCCACAAGTGGCTGGTGGCCGCCATGTTGGACAGTGAGGATCTATGAGGTCTTTGTTATTCGCCGTCTGGCCCAAAGATCAGCATCAGTGTCACCTGGGAGCTTGAGGGAAATGCAGAATCCCAGGCCCCACACCTGACCTACTGAATCAGAATTTGCATTTGTTTAGCACTATCTTCAGGGATTCTGTGCACCTTAAGCTTTGTGTTAGATGACATCTCTTCCGATTTCAAGATTTCCTGTTCCTCAAATTCTCTGTGGATGCAGCTAATAAGTACTGCTGACGTGAGGAACTAAGGGCCCCCATGTGCAAAAGTGGATGCAGTTGGCTCATGCAATGGCCACTTGACCTCTGACCCTTAAAGGGATTCTGGGGTCCCTGATCTGAGGATGGAGGATGGACATATCACATTTTAATGAATTGCCGTAATTTGAATCTTGTTGCTATGGGAGTGTCTCTTAGGGAGACCTACCTCAAGCAAGCCTTCCCTAAAGAAGCAAGGTTTAGGATGAGGATTAAAAGGGTAGGTATCTAAGCACTGGAACAGCATAGATGTGAAAGCCCGAGGCTTCTGGAAGGAGGTTTTGAGGCTGGAGAGGTGGCAGGGGTCAAATCCCACAGGGAACGGAGGCATGGCCCCATCCCAGCGTGGCGTTCCCTTGCATTGCATCATGGGCATTACTCTGATCTGGTCCCCCTAATTAGGCTGTGAACTCCTTCCCAGCTGGGGCTTCATCCAGAGACCTTCGATTCTTCCCCAGCAGCAGCAGTGTCCTGGTGCCTAGTGACTTTGAGAGGTGACTGATGCATTTTCAGGAATTTTGTGAGCTGGTTAATGCACACGGGTTGCTTGAAATTGGCCACAGTGACAGTATTTACACTATGGAAATTGGTGACTGCTATAAATCTGGGTTCCTGTATTTTTCCTTTCACAGAGCTGGTATTTGATCATTTACCAGCATGCCCTGCCAGCCAGATAATGTTGGGCATACAGAGCAGGAAGCAGTAGGAGGGAGAAGAAGGAACGCAGAACTAGGGGCTAGACACTGAGCTGTGTGTTGCTGGTCACATTATTTGGTGAGCCTCTCTGAGCGTCAGTTTTCTCTCTTATCAAATGGAGCTATTGAGATAGATTTGAGAGGATGGATATCAAAAAACAAGAGAGAAGAGCTGTTGCAACAAGAACCCGCAGTTCAGGTCTAACAAAGCAGACCAGGCTGGTTTCCTCCATCTTTCAATTATCCTCGTACCTCAAGAGCTAGAAATGTCTATTCTCTGTTCCTTTTGAATTGTTTTTGATTACAGTTTAAAATTTTAAATGCAACATTCTATGTTGCATTTAATTTCACAGCCATCCCATTTTTTTGGAAGAAGGTGGGGTATATGCCTTCTTATAAAGCATGAACTCCACGAATAATTGTTCTGTTTGCTTCCAATCACCCCAGTCTCTCTGCTACCCCCTCTGTCCATCCCTTCTCACAGCCCTCAGTGGGAGGTCAGCCTTTGTTTTTGACTGAACAGCTTGTCCCAGTCCTTCCCCATGACAGCAAGAAGAAGGCTGTCCTCATCCTTAGAGTTCCCTGAAATGTATGACTCGATTTTCTGAGGCTGCCTGGTTAACCCCCATACCTCAGAGGATGTGTGGCTGAGCAGTGCCTCTTCTTACTCTGCACCCTGTGCTGATAGCGCCATGTCCCAGGAGAAGGGAAGACTGTGTTATCCCTCCGAGGGTGTCTGCCGTGTGTTGATTGTTTAAGGATAATATTTCTGGCAGTGGAGCAAACGAGGCGGGAAATGGCTTTTGCGGGTGATTAAATGCTGAGATGATGTGGCAGTTTCCGTCTGTGGCCGTGAGTCCCAATTACCTGACAAGAAAGAGAGATGTGACCAACAGTCCATCATGAGCCTTGGTTCTGAGGGCAGTGGGCAGTGAGGAATGACAACCAGGACTTGTAGGGGCAGGAGCCGAGAACACAAAGGGAACACAAGGGGACCATCATGGATTCTGGTCCTGTTATCGATGCGACTTGACGTGTGACCTTGAGCAAGTCATTTTCCATCTGTGCTTTAGTTTACCTCTTTGTAAAAGGACGGGCTTGAACTAGGTGGTCTCCAAGGTCCCTCTCTGCACTGAGATTCCATGATTTTATGAACTTCACCAACAAGCAAAGATATTCCTATTTTGGCTTGTTTTATGTTCTAATTTCCAAGGACATATTTCTAATGGACTATACTCCAGAGACTCTAATTATTTCTTGTTAGCTAAGAATCATTTTAATAAGCAGCCGTAAGCTATGAGGAGTCGGGGTGTGTGTGTGTGTGTGTGTGTGTGTGTGTGTGTGCGCGCGCGCGCGCGCGCGCGCGCAATTTAAGAGTGTTCTGGGAATCCTGTTTAACTCAACAAGCATTTACTGAGTGTCTGCTCTGTGGATGAAGTATGA
Source organism: Hipposideros armiger (assembly GCF_001890085.2). Taxonomy (NCBI): domain Eukaryota; kingdom Metazoa; phylum Chordata; class Mammalia; order Chiroptera; family Hipposideridae; genus Hipposideros; species Hipposideros armiger. The sequence goes on from NW_017731378.1 coordinate 6,166,030, forward strand.
CACACTGAAAGCCACATAGGATTTTGAATTAAAAACCTGGGTTTTAATCTGTGATTTGCCGTTTGTTAGCTGTGGTTTTGCGCTCTGAAGTAACTTAAGTGTTACTTAAACTCTCCAAGTCTCAGTTTCGCCACCTATAAAGGAGAAAGAGTTCCTTCCTCATTGAGGAATACGTGAAAAAATGTGTCAAGAGCACATAGCACAAGGCTTGAGGCAGGCAAATGCTCGATAAATGTTGCTCCTTTTCCTATTAGGTGCTAGGCCTTGATTGGGTGTTAGGAATACAAAGACACGAGTAAGTCAGGGGGTTCCTGTCTGCAGGACGTCCACTGAGCTTCAGGCAGACAGACACCCAGTCTGTGAGGAGGTGTCCATCAGCACTTGAGGTGCAATGATTTGGGGCAAAGAGATGCCCAGCCTTAGAGTCATGAATGAGGAAGCCAGTGGCCAGTGTGCCTCAGTGACAATCAGGAAATGCAAACACAGTGCAGCTGGGGCCAGTTCTGTAATGACAGAATGATGCAGTTCAGTGCTACTTGGGGCTTGGGCATGGCATTTAGATCTTCTTCCTCTTGGCAGCACTGTACTTGAAGCCTTCCAGACAGAATAGTATTGGCACTTATATATCTAGCGCCAGACTGGCACCATGCAGAGGGGTGGTGGCATTCTCCAGATGTGCAGAAGCAGCCCCCTGAGGCCGAGCACTCTGACTCAGCTGGGAGACAAGGTCTGCCCACTGAATAGCAAGAAGCTGGAGGCCGAGCGTGCAGTTGCTTCTGACAATGCCAAGTACATAGTAACGGAGCGCTTTCCCTCCTACCTTTCTTTCCTTTCATTAAATAAGCAGCTAGTAAACACTTATGGGTGTTGAAGTGCTGAGGCTCTTGGAGTGGGTGAACCTGGTACTTGCCTCTGAAAGATTCCAGTCTGACTGGGGAGACAGACACATCAAGATGCTTAGCAAAGTATGACAGGTGCTAAGAACATGGGGACAGTACGGGGGCCAGAGTAGGGAATCTGGATGTGAGGGGCGTGTGATTGCACCAAGGTGTAGGAAGGTGGGGTTCATGGAATTCGTAGTGGACAGGGGAGGATTTCTGGAGGAAATAAACTTAGCACTGTTCACTTAGCTCTTCCTTCAGGCTATGGGGCTCTAACACGCCATGGAGTTCTCCAACACGCCCCAAGGTTGGGGAATTCTTATGTCTGTTATGAGTTCTTTCTGCCAGGTCAGCTTGATGTTGCCAGACATTGCAAGGGTAGCTGGAGCTGGCATGATGCCCTCGTCTGAAAGTCAATTGCATTTGCCTCTTGAAAATGGGACAAGACATTTATACTTAATAGCTAGGTATTTTTGTTGTTGGCTTAAAAAAAGAATTTTTTTTTCCAGGTCACACTCTGCTAGTGAAATAAGATTAATTTGAAATGGAATTAACTGTCTGTTCTGTGTAAGACAACCTTGCCAAATAATTACATCAAATATAGTTTGCAAGGAAGGTTGCTTTTTTCTCTTTCTTAAAGGGCAGCCCAGAACTCAAACAAGTGCCATGCCCACCCCTGAGAACCAGCCTGTTCTTGGGTCTTTCCCCAGGATGGCTGTATCTGATCATCCTTTTCTGAGAACCTGGGTCAGGCAAAATGGTAGTAATCGTGTATCTCAGAACTCAGAGGACCTCTCTGTACCATCTTCATTGAAGATATCAGCTTTAATAAAAATAAAAGAAAGAGGACTTATTCAGCAACAGGACAAATAAGTACAAAAGCCTCACAAAGCCTTGAATAGCTCATCTTTGTTATATGGTAACAGAGGTGGAGGGGGTAGAGGGGGGAGAGAGAGAGAGAGAGAGAAAAGAAAGAGAGGGGAAAAAAACCCTACAAGGGGAAGAGATAGAGATACTCATGGAGTGAGGGGAGCAATGGGGTGCTGGGGAGTAGAGACATTTTTGGGTGGTGGGGTTCCTTGCACATGACCAGATCACAGTGAGCTGTGGCACTGCAGGTGTCGTGGCTGTGCCCTCCTCCTGGGAGCCCAGGGACAAGCTTCTTTCTGGCCCTGTCTTCTCATGGTTAGAAAGGTTGGGCTCACCTTTGAGGAACTTAGAACTCCAGATGACCCTGAAGATACTCTTGCTTAATGTGTTCATTTTGCGAATGAGGAAGCAGAGACCCAGACAAGGGAAACTCAACAGCTGCTCACCGTCTCCTGACAAGTGTGTGGGTTACATGAGAGTCAGCGGCTGCGCTCAAGGACTAGATCCCAGCTACACGCTGAACTGATGGGAAGACAAGTGCGGTGAGAACTTGACACTCTTGATTCCCAGGCTACATGCTCCCCCCCATCCCCTCCACCCCCCTACCCCCATTCCCACTTGCTTTAGTTAACTGAGGGGCGTGAGCCGAGCAAAGAGTGGACATTTCTGCAGGGAATCACTTTGCTTTCATAACCTATTTTTTCTGATTCCCTCATCTCAGGGGCAAGTTTGCCTTCCAGGGGACATTCAGAAATGTCTGGAGACATTTGTAACAACTGGGGGAGAGTGCTACTGGCATCTAGTGGGCAGAGGTCAAGGATGCTGTCACATGTCCTGTAATGCACAGGACAACACCTCACAACAAAAAATTATCCAGCCTCAAACATCAATGGTGCTGCTGTTGAGAAACTCTGTGTGTCTGATTTGTGTGTGTGTGTGTGTGTGTGTGTGTGTGTGTATTTTGAAAGAGACAAGTGTTCATTGTGACTGCTGGGAGGGTGTTGATATCATTTTGGGGGTGAATTAGACTCCTGTTTTACGAACTTGCCTGAGCAAAATTATACATTTAGCTTGTTTAAAAAAGATACATTCCCAAATCCCACTATATATATACATTGAATTGAAATGTCCAGAGGTGGGCCCAGGAGTCTGTATTGCTACTTTGCTCCAAAGGTGATTCTGACGTGGAGCCTGTTTCGGTAAATACCAGATTAGGTAACAGTGCCGGTTGAACATCATTATTTGTCCACTCAGATAAATCTGGATATTAACCTTAGCTTTGGCGTTTGTCAACGATGTGACCTTAGACAAGTCACATATTCTCTGAGCCTGTATTGTCTCATCCTCAGAAAAAGGATGGCCACATCCATCTCATGGTTTGCAGTGAGCATACAATGAGATAACCTGTACCACAGTTCCTAGCCAACAGTAAGTAGGTGTTTATACCTGTCAGATGAGTCTACTGCGTTTGGTAATAAAGAGGCTTCACAGTCATCAATCGCTTATATTCCAAGCACCACGTTAAATGCTTTTATATCTTTTCTATTTCGCTTCCCAACAGCCATGTTTTATAGCTGGGGTACAGTCCAGGTACTCTGACTGGTAGGAGGAATAGTGGTTCTCCAAAATGTCCATTTCCTAATCTCTGGAACCTGTGGATGTTACCGTACATGAAAAGAGGGACTTTGCATATGTGATTAAGTTAAGGATCTTGAGATGGGAGATTATCCTGGATTATGTGGGTGGGCTTGATATCATCCCAGGGATCCTCATAGCAGGAAGGCAAGAAATAAGAGGAAATAGGAGACGAGACAATGGAAGCCAGAGGTTGCAGTGATTTGAGGAAGGAGTCATGAGCCGACGACTACTGTTGGCTTCCAGAAGTTGAAACAGGCAGAGAAGTGGATTCTCCCCTGGAGCCTGCAGAAGGAGCCAGCCCTGACGACAGCTTGACTTTAGCCCCGTGAGACCCATTGTGGACTTTTGACTTTCACAACCGTAAGAATAAATTTGTGCTGTGTTGAAGTCACGAAGTTGTGGGCATTTGTTAGAGCAGCTATAGGAACTGAATACACTTATGATGGTCTATCCACAAAGCCTGAGTGGTCAAAGGGAGGTCAGACATCTGCTGTCTAAGCAGTTAGAGGACACCCCCCAACCCCCGCACTGGCCCCCAAAGGCTGGAGAATTCGCATCAAGGAGCAAACAGAAACATCTGAGAGGAAAAATTGAGAGTGAGGATCCTTCCCCACTGGTCCTGTTAATTCCAGGGAACTTCTCAAAGGAAGTGGGAAGGCTGCCATCCTCTGAGGTCTCCAGTCGATGTCTTGTAAAAGCCTTTTGGTCTCTTGGAAATGGCTTCTCTCTTGCCTGTGACCCACTGACCCCTTAGACGCTGAGCCTTCAGTCTGGCCTCCTGCCCTCCTTTCCAGATGGCATGGTGGCTCCTGTTGCTGGCTTACACGTTCTGGAAGCAGCCTTTACCCCCCCTCCCCACCCCGCTATGACTCTGATTATAGTGGATGGCAGGGGAAGCCCTCTTCATCCCCCTTTCCTTGCCATGCACGCCTCTACTCTCCCCAGCCTCACCCTGCACTACCCCACGTCAATTGATGTGGGCGGTGTAAGTGCTGACTAACATGGTTATTAGAGGAAAGAATTATTTAAGGAGATGTGCACATCTTTCACCTGTCATTCATCAGAGGGAGGCTTGATGGGCATATTAACCTTAAGCGCATTACTATTTTGCTGGTGGGAAGGAGGAGGGAGGCGGTGGGGTG